>NC_059346.1:12082500-12437500 GCF_019703515.2 Myxocyprinus asiaticus | reverse complement strand
GTGGGAGTGTAGTGGAAAGCCTCAGTTGGGGGCCGCCTATTGGGGATCTCATTAACTCCATTTCTGAATTGCTGAACATAAATGGCTGACGTTGAGGGATCGATGACCCACTGTGACAACATCTGAAGTGTTTATTTCCACATTTCAAACCAGACTATGGTCTAGAACACAAACATGTATGTGGTGGTATGAATATAGTCTCATTACCCTGCTGAAAAGACCAGTTTAGACCAGTAAGAATTTCCATGCTTGTCCAATCTTGTTTATGCTGGTTAGGTGCAACTCGAGCGAGTGATCAAAACGCGCGAGCATCCTATTTAAAATTTTTACGGTAACGGAAAGTTGGGTAAGCTGAAAGCTTGAGGGCGACGTTACCCTGGTAAGTAAGAAATATAAATTCATTTGTTGATTCATTTTATGTTATTTTTATTTATTTTGACCTATCTTCCTTATCATTTATGACTTACAAGTTTATTTCAGCAAGCACAAAGAATAAATGTCGACAAAAGTCCTGCAGTCCAGGAGTGTGATATTCTCTGCCATGAGGTCAGTAATTTCAAATTTGAATCACTAAAATCTCCATGGTGGATTGACTATTAATCCTGATACCAGATTAAGTTCTAATTAAATTTTTTCTGCATCTAGAAAATATGGGAAAAAACAAAAAATGTTTCCAGGAGCACATCACAGCACTGAACTTAAAGGAATACCTCACCCAAAAATTAAATTTCTTTCATTATTTACTTACACTAATGCCATCCCAGATGTGTATGACTTCCATCTGCAGATCACAAACAAATATTTATAAGAGTATTTCAGCTCTGTAAGGCCATAAAATGCAAGTGAATGGGTGTCAGAACTTTGAAGCTCCGAAAAGCAGTTAAAAACAGCATAAAAGTAATCCATACGACTCCAGTTGTTAAATCCATGTTTTCTGAAGTGATATAATTAGTGTGGGTGAGAAACCGATCATTTATTACTATAAATCTCCACTTTCACGTTTACATCTGAAAGCCTGTTTAGATTCACTTTCAAATCTGAAAGTGAAAATGGAGATTTGTAATAAAAAAAAGGAATTAAATATTGATCTATTGATCTGTTTATTGTATCTGAAGATATGGATTTAACCACTAGAGTCTTATGGATTACTTTTATTCTGCCCTTTTATGCTTTTTGGAGCTTCAAAGTTCTGGTCACCATTCACTTGCATTGTATGGATCTACAGAGTTGAGATATTTTTCTAAAATCTTCGTTTGTGTTCTGCAGAAGAAAGCAAGTCATAAACATCTGGGATGGCATGAGGGTGAGTACATGATGAGAGAATTCCTTTTTAAGAAAATTATTTATAAAAAATAAAAATAAAAAGCTAAAAGCTTTTGTCTTTCATGGAAGAAATAAAGTCATACAGGTCTGGAACAAGTGAGTAAATAATGAAATCATTTTTGTGTGAACTATTTTTTATGTAGGTGTGCATTTTGAAACAGATTTTAATAAATTGTTCTTTAATTTTGCTACTTTTTTCTATTTCTGCATTTCAGGGCTGAAGATTCAGATGAGCCAAATGTTGGATATTCACCAGCTGCCCTGTTAGCAGTGGTCAGAGAAATCACAGATGCTGCAATTCACTACAATCTGGTCAGAAATGTCATTGTTCTTGAAAGTGAAGTCATCACCCACCTGCCCAGGCTTGTCAGATTTCTTTTTATGTTTGGACTGAATTATGCATTGGATCTGAGTTACCAAAAGAGTTTTAAAGACAGTTGGTTTCATAAGATTTTAACGTTGAAGGATGTGCAACACTAATGCAGCTGTAGACAATTTATCCTGTCGCTGTCAAATGTTGTTGTGCCTCATGTTTTGTCAATAATTGTACCTTGTCTTTTTAGATTAAATTTTTTTTCCTACATGCAGTTTGCTTATTTATTTTTTATTTTTATGTTTAAGTTGCAAAATCTTCACATTTAAGTTACAAAAACATTTTTAATTAATACTACTAGCACATTTCAAGTCCCCTAAAATTATATAGTTAAATTATTAAGTTAATGTGGCTTTAAAAATAAGCATATTCATGATTTCAAAAACAAATATATTTTTAATATGTATAAATAAATTAAGTTTGCAGAACTTTACATTTTGAGTTGTGGTGAATTAAAATAAACATTAGTAATTGCATATTTTGATTGGACCAAAATCATTTCTTTTAATTGATAGTTTCTGAGAAAAAACAAGTTATGCATTCTTGAGACTTACGTTTTGAAACTTGTAAAAGTAAAGGCAATCAGTTGCCTCAAAATCCTTTTCTTTTTTTAAGTTAGTAGAACTTATACGGGTTTACAGTATAAGTTTACTTCCCCATTTACTTCCATTGTAAGTGCCTCACTTAAAGGAAGGATAAGTCAAAATATTTTGTGGTAATCAACACTGACACAAATGCTTTCGATTGAGCTTAACTTGCATTGAACCCGTATTCCCTTAAGCTTAGAATGTGTACAACAGACTTCAGAACTTTTTTCCAATAAATGGATTAGTTTAATACCGTGTGCCGCCTCTGTAGTCTTGTTTGACAGTCACTGAAGAATGAGAAAATAGAATTGACATTTATAACTGGCATTATACCTAGTTCTAGTAATTTGACCTAATCGACCTAATCGATGTGATATAAACATGTAGGTTAACAAGA
The DNA here is from genome assembly GCF_019703515.2 of Myxocyprinus asiaticus. Classification (NCBI taxonomy): domain Eukaryota; kingdom Metazoa; phylum Chordata; class Actinopteri; order Cypriniformes; family Catostomidae; genus Myxocyprinus; species Myxocyprinus asiaticus. The sequence continues at coordinate 12,434,820 of NC_059346.1, read as the reverse complement.
CAAGAAGGCTTAAATGTAGGAGAACATAACTGATTCAAGTTAAATGAAAACCATTAATTCATATTAAACGAACATTATTCAAGTTAAACGAACACCATTCATTCAAGTTAAATGAACACCATTCATTCATGTTAAACTAACACCATTCATTCAAGTTAAACGAACACCATTCTTTCAAGTTAGTCTTACATGGTCCATTTTATTGGGTTTAAATTGATTCCATTTTGTTAAGAGAACTTGTTTCAAACACGTGGAACAACTGTACATGATTGAATCGTGTTCAGCCAAAGTGATATTTTTTTTTAGTGTTCCCTGCTAAAAAAATCAGCTAAATCCAGTTTAAGCTGGTTGCTGTGCTTTAGAACATGGTAGCTGGTTTCTATCTGGTACAAGATGGTTGGCAGGCTGATACTTGCTGTCAGAGAACTGGGCTGGTAAACTGTTTTGGTCAAGGGCCCTGCTTACAGCATGTTTTTAACTGGATTTTCCAGCAGGGAATACAGTGAATACAAAGTAAAGTCAAGACAAACCCCTGGCAGAGAAAACAAATGAACTGAGAAAGAACCTGGGAAGATGATGCTGTTGGTAACTGTCCATATCAATTATGCTGGACATGTCAGTACAGGACAGAACGTAGAAATCTGTGGGCTTTCTAATAAAAAATGCCACTATATAATCCTGGTAGGGCAAATGAACTACTTCAGGCCATGACCGGGTCTCGACATTTTGAGCCGTAGAAAACTGAGCCCAGTATAATAAAAAAAAAGAGATTTTGGCAACTTTTTCACAAGGTGGAAAAAATAAAAATGACTAAAAGCACGTAAAATTTTCTCCAAAACAGATGAGGTTTTTAAGGCTAATGGTCTTTCGAGTTTTAAATCAACCAGACCTAATCCCTACCTTAAACCTTCTTAAACGTTACTGTCATATCGTTGCTAAAGCAACCTCATCATTTTGTACAACACTTTCAGCTCGTGTGTTGACTCGCGTGTATTTCTGGACTTGTATCCTGATCCTTTGCAAGTGCAGTGCTCTACCAGTTAAGCTAATGTGCAATTTTATTGCACACAAACAACCTTATAAATGGAATTGATTATGTAATGCAAACATTAAAATCTATCGCCTTATAAGTCATGCACTAACACCCTGTCTACATCGGATGCATCCGCTGATGCAACACAATGGCTTGAGGATGTCTACAATGAAAGCGTCAAAGTGAACATTTTAAATGACATGCAGACAGCATGGACCAATGCAATGGACACTTCCAGTGTAGACGGCATCAACAGCCTAAAACCCACCTTTAACACGCCACCCATTTCACAAGCAAGAGGGAAGCTCAAGCTGAGGTATCATGTTATCTAGTTATCTAGAATATCGAGTTTATATCGTTTGTAAACATTAGCTAGCTAACAAGATAAGTTAATGTTGAAAACACACCAATTGTAAGTGCCATTACAGGGGACACCCAAGTGGTCTCTCCACTAATAGCGTGATGATGTCCCAGCACACCGACCATGAAACTATGGAACCATAGTACCATGGAAAGTTCTTTCTTTGGTCACCACTTTGTTCATTGTGCGTTTTGACGGATTTACCCGCAATTTTTTTTTTCTCCCGAACCTCTACCATTGTGTGCTGTATACACAATCTGGCAAGTTCAGCGAAACTCCGCCTTTGACACTGTCCTCGCCTCGCTCCCCAGTTGGCCTTGTTTGGCCCAAGGGTATTCGGTTGGCCAACGGCCAAGAGGCAGCATGATGAAGCCCTGGAAGTGACAGTGGGAACGCAACTGGACCTGGCACACACTAGCACGCCCTCATCTGGCCCGAGAGTGGAAACGCAGCTATGCTTTTGTGGTGCAGACAGGGTGAATGGTAAAAGTGTTCTGAGGTCATAGATGGCACTGTGTGAGGAACAGGGAAAAAGCAAAAATTAAGTAAGTATTAAACTGAAAATCTGCCTTTTTACTCTTGATTTTCGTGAGAGGGAATAGAAGTCATTACATACAAGTTGTTGTAGCGCCTCTAGTGTTCATTTCACCAGGAAACTGCTGTGATGTGCACAACGAGCCAAATTAAAATAACTTTTTTTATGAGACCAGGTAGCAAAAACCAGACCATGGCAAAGTGGTTATTGAACTATGGTGCTAATGCCAGCAATGCAAGTATAAATCTGGCTCACAACATTTTCTGATTCCATCCCTGCCTTTTCTCACCATCATTTCCTGTCCTCTTTATACTGTTCTTTTAATAAAAGTGGCACGTAGGCCAAAAATGAAACAATGAAGCACTTTAACCATTTTAAGACTCCCACTTTGAAAACCTCCACTTCTTTAACCCAGAAGACAAAATCAGAACTGCACTGCACCAAGACTTCTCCGTCTCTCCGGTGGGAGCATCTCATTTCCTGTCTGATCCTGACCGCACACCCCTAGATCCTCTGAATCATTACTAACGGAGACCTGTCGCTAACGGCTAACGAAGCCTCGGCGGAGAAGATAAAGACATAGTGAGTCAGGGGAGGAGAACAGCCTACACAAGCCCGCAGGGATTTGCTCATCACTCTCTCTGCCTCGTGTGGTTTGCAGTCCCATTGGCCTGGTAGGAGCTCCCAGTTTGATCCCAGACACTGAAGCAGCCCTGTGAAACGAGGACTCAATTAAAGTAAAATGAGGGCAGAGGGGGAGCAGCTATCTGAAAACAACAGGAAAAAATCCCCCCAGAGCTGTGGCCTGAATACAGCGCACGAGTAATGTGATCCATCACGTAGAGCTAAGAGCACACAGTCTAATGCATTTTGAATAGCTGACAAGAAATCGTGATGTACGACACATAGGGATGGGAACCGTAAGGATTTAGCGATTCCCGTTCCTATTCCGATTCCTCTTAATAATTCCAGTTCCGATTCCGATTCCTTTTAATGTTACTTTTAGTACTTTCAAAAAATTATTATTTGGAAATAAGACATGCAATTCTTTAAAAACAAATGATAAGACAATTTCTGATTTATACAAAGCAGATATAATAAATCAGAAATAAATGTAATACAATTCTTGTAAAAGGCATGTTTGTACATTTATTGTTAAATATTATACTATATTATATTATATTATATACAACAGCTTATTCCGGTCTTCGAATCTGATTGGACAAGAGATGTTTCATGAGTTGTCTCACACCATTAGCACTCGGAAGCTTCACTCTTTGTATCACTCTGCTTGTGTTTGTGACTTTCTAAACTAAAGTGTAAGAGCAGCACAGATGTGTAAAAGAGTTAGATGTGTGTCTTTTCATTTCATGGGTTATGAGCCAGTAAAGTTTGACGTGCATTGAGTCAGCACATGTCAGTCAGCGAATGGTTTCTTTAAAGTCATCAGCATTGTTAACTTAAGTTTTGTAAATAGGTTTTTTTTTTTTTTTTTGTCCAGATCTATGTTTATTAAAAAATACATAAATAAATTGCAATTCATACCAACAATGACCATCACCACTACATTGTGTGTCAAGGAAAGTAAGTTTCTTAAAAGTATCAGATATTTGGACATGGCCACCTTAGTTCATATTGTCAAATGTCAAATGGTATAACCCTAAGAAAACTTCATGGTATTTAAAAACTTCATGATATTCATGGAAAAAAGTTATTTTTTATTTTTTTATTTTTTGGTCCCTTTTAAATAATGATTGAGATGTGTTTTTAAGGTGAAAGAAACATTTTATTACTTTTTACTCAATGGTTCCACACATTGACAAATTGACATTTCTTCACAATGTTTTCAAGTCATTTTATATATATATTACCATATATATATATATATATATATATATATATATATATATATATATATATATATATTACATATATACCATTTTAAAACTTGTTTAAAATGGTATAAATGGTTTCCAACTTATTAAACCAACTTGAAAACAAAAATTACATTTCAAAGAACCTGGCAAAAGTATTTTCTTAGCAACTAGATGTTTCCCTTTCATCATCTCTGTCATTGTCAATGAGCAAAATGAGTCCAAACTGACATTTGTGTATATATTTTTTGTGTAAACATTTTGAGACAGGCTACGTCCACATTAATCCGGATACATTTGAAAACTGTGTTTTCATTTTCAAAACGCTCTTCATCCACACTGAACATCCAAAATGAAAACTCATAAATCCCTTTATTGTGCATGCAAAAATCTCCGTTCCATGTACGGTCTGAAACGCAACTGTCCTCGTGTTCCATCGCCAGACAGCAATTCCAAGTAAACTTCCCGTCAGCTTTGAAGAAATGCAATGTGAAGGTTGAACAAAGTAATATTTATCTTTAACAATGCTATCAAAGTGAATAACAGGCACAACAACGCCACTACAACGTGGGCCCCATCTTGACTGCGTCACGACAAAAAATATGTCATCGTTTTCAGATATCTCCGTGTTGCCTGTCCACACTACAAAGCGAAGACAGTGTTTTCAAATTTATCCACTTGGGAGAGCGTTTTCGGAAAGCTCAGTTTTCGCTTTCAAAAACACAGTCTCAGTGTGGACGGAAGGACAAAACGTAGAGAAAAAGATGCATTTTGGCCTATACAAATTTTAAACCTAGAACAAAACTGAGAGAAGGGCAAGAACTGGAGAGAGAGAAGGGCCATTAATCTGGTTGTGACTACCATGCTAACTTGTTGGATGGCTGTGTGCTATATTAAGATCTGGTGCCCACTGTAGAGTCAGCTGTTTTTCCCCTGGCCTTGCAGAAAGCCAAGCCCAACAGCTGCCTAAGAGAAGACATCCACTCTGAGGTCAGAGCGCTTTAACTGACAATAACACAAGGGAAGAAAGAACCGCACTTATGTGTATCACAACCTTTTACAGTAACTACAGAGGCTGATCAGGACACAGATTCATGTAGCTACAAAAGTCAAGTGAAGTCAAGTGTCAAGTAGCTCGGCTTCTTCCCGCATGTATAGGCCTACACATTAATACAACCACAATTGGTCTCAGCATTTTGCGCATGCTCCGAAAGACTGAGGTGACGGGCGATGAGTATTACCGGTTCTTACCTACTTAAAATTTCGAAATATATGCATTGTGTCTTTTTATTTTTGGACAAACGAATGAAGACTGTAACTCGACTATGCAAAAAATCTGCTGTAGCTCGATTATACTGTAACTGTGCATGTAAACGTACTGACTTTAACACACCGCCTCTTGTGGCTTTTTGCTTTATGTTATAAAGACACTTAAACTCAAATATGACCACTGGGTACTTAATGCAACACTAGGTCAGAGAGAAAAGAAAATACAAACTGACCTGGTTTTTGGACAAGACATACAGTAGCAGAGAGTGATGATTACAGTAACTGTAAACTAGTGCTGTAAAAAATCAAAGGCTAGATCTGTAAAACCATTTTGATTCAAATCTACACAGAGAGTAGACCTCTCACTTATCTAAGACAGTTTTGTGCAAACCTCATATCGCTTTAGATGACTTTAACACTGTAAGTCCGACCCCAACCGAGTTCAACCGAAACCCCAAACGAAAGCCTGATAAATGTGCTGACTATGACTCATGTTACTGCATGAGATGTTGAGAGCCACCAAGAATTGTGAGTAACGTTTCGTAGAAACCTATTCCGAAACAACCCTTTTAAAATTGATAAGTGGATAGTAAACAGAGGTCATAGGCTCTTTTTAACGGTCTGTAGGACGCAAACAGGGTTGTGCTTCATACAAGATATTGACAGAGAGAATGAATGAGGGAAGTTCACGAACTAAAAAAAAAACAACAGATTTTAAAATACGACAAGCTCTGTGGCTCATCTATAAACTGAAACTGCTGTGAAAAACCACAAGACCAAAGAGCAAGTGCGTAAAGCCAATCATAAGACACACACACGGTCAATGGCTTATAGTGTTCTGCGCATTACACAAATTCAAATTAGATCAGTCTCAAAACACTCTAATAATAAAAAAAAAAAAAAAAAAAAAAAAAAAAAAAAACCATAGGAAAGCACTTTTTACCTCTTCCTCTTTCTCATCACTTCCGTTTTTATCATATTTCACAAATATGGTCATACTGTCACGTTTATGATGTTTCCAACATTAGTGTAGCATGATCTTCAAATTCTTGAGATGTACAGTAGAATTTAAGACAAAAATAAGGTCCATTAAAACAGGCAGCATTAAAACAAAATGAGAATGGAAATGAATTGATTACTTTAGTGTCTTAATGAAAGATGTTCTTTGTGTCTTTCAAAATCATCTGACAGCAATACTGTGTTGAAGCTTGTGAAATAATTCCTACAGTATGACCTCCAGCGAGAAAAGCATTTAAATTGTTGTGACTGAAATTTGTTGGCCATGTTTTTGAAAACCATGTGGTCTTACACCACAAGGACTAAAATGGTTAAATGCAATTAAAAGCCTCTGTCTCACTTATTCTAACCAAAGCTGCTTGAAATCTTCCAGTATATCAGCTGTTCTTTTTAAAATCTATTTATGTTTACCAAACAGCGACCCAAGTTTAAACCAAAGAAATGCAAATGGCACAATTACGCTTTAAACCTGTGATACAACATCAGCATGCAAAATGGCTGTTTTTATTGTATCAATGGAATCTTGGTGCAGTGTTGGTGAAGCTACTTTGAAACTATATCTTGCCAAGCTACACACCACTCATAATACTGGAAAACCTATACTACTTTGAAAGCAGCTAAGCTACTGTCACACTAATGAAAAAATTAGGTAAATTAGCAGTGTAGCTACTTATATCTGCAGAACATACATAGTTTTTCAGTCTTTAAAAGTGTAATACTGTTCTTTGTTTGCTATTACTTACAATTTAAGTAGATCAAACCTTTTCACACCCTTGCAAACAAAGCCATTGGAAGTGGTTTACATTGTGGTTCAATCTTCTCCTTTGCAAAACTAAAAGAGCGCTAATCAGCTCTATACATAGCGATACGTGCGATGGAGAGCCATCTTGTGGTTTTCAAGTTGCACCCATGAAGCAGAAGTGAGTCAAACTGAGACCGACCATGCGGGCCAACTTAAACCAGTGGTTTGTCTCACCTTAAAGTTGCAAGTTAGGCGTTATAAAGAACCGGAATCAAAATCTTAACATGTAGGCTGTGCTACTTAAGTGATTCACACCTCCTTTTACCCCTTTTTTACAAATCAGTGAGTGCGAGATGAGTCACCAAACCTAGTTTAGGAGTTCACTAGCATACAGATGACCTTACACATGAAATAAATGCCACAAAACTCCTATTTTGATTTCACAGGGTATTTAAAGTGGTAAACTGAATAGATCCCCTGAGCTTAAGTCATCGGCTCAGCTGGGGTCGATCTTGAATTGCCTCCAACCTTAGATGATAAAGTGGAAAAAATATTTGTCCATCATCAAAAAGAGATACACAATGGATGAAAAAAATAAACATGGACCAAAAGGCCTCTGCTGGCTGAGAGATTTTCAGATAGTAGAGGGCTAGCACACATGGACCAACCCGATAAATGGATTCCATCAACTGTGCCGTGAATTCTACAATTACAGGTTGTTGTAGCTGTTGTAGAAGAATAGGTGCGGCGGCTGAGAAGCACTGAAGCATGGCTGAGAAGAGCTAACAGGAGCTTCTTAAATAATTGCACCTTCCATTTCTCCTCCACCGTGGGCATGCATCAACTTGAAATTTTGTAATTATAGTAATTGTGAGCTCAACGAAGCAGCCCTCTAATACTCTCCTCACAGGAGTAAATACATGGCACGCCATTCCAAGTGGAGCCAGCCAAACACATCCTTGGCCAAAGCCTCAATTTGAGAGCTCTATAGCTAATGGAGGAGCTAACAAGCACTAATGCCACATTGTCTGAAAGAGAAGAATTGTCACCCCGTTAGAGTGGGTGCCTGCTGTGATATTGAGTGTGCTAGCGTGCACGACTGTTGTTCGAAATGACTGCTACCTTTTTGAGGCAGAAATCAGTCAACACGCTGAGATCAAAGAGGATGATTTCATTAAATGTGGGTGAATTAGCTAAGGGTGTGTACAGAAAAATATTGGGAAGTGCACTAGGGATGAGCAAAACTACATGTTTTTACAAATCGACTTGTCATTGGGTTGCCTGGACGACTAGTCGACAAACTGGTTTCAAAGAAGGCCTGTATAATTAGGCTGGTGTGGGTTCACCTGACCCTGATTGGACATGTTCCTTAATACTGTATACTTCTCTGTCAAACCTACGCCGTAGTCTACGTGCAGCTATGGCGGTTACATCGGACATGCACATCTCCAAAAATGTAACTACGCGCCACGTCTACGCAGACCAAAAAAAACTGTGATTAGTCTGTTTTGATACTAGAGGCTGTCCTCAAGAATGATAAAAAAAGATATCTGAGGTAGCTTTGCATTTTTTTCCCAAGGTTATTTTAAGATCTATGCATATCACATTGTATTTGGGCTCGTTTTAATAGGGAGCATCTGCTGGTTTTATATTCTGTTTGTTTATGAATTTACAGCCAAAACACAACAAAAATTATTTAACAAATACTTCTGAATCCACAAATTTACTTTACTTTTGTTAATGTATGAAATGTATAATTATTTTAGAAATGAAGGCATTTTCTTTCAATACACTAGCATTTTGACGATGTACTCACAGAATGATGTAGATGCACCAACGCAGAACTATACATGTAAACCACCGCGTAGAGGCAACAGCATAGGTTCGACGCAAAAGTATATATCTGCTTTTAGGGGGTGTTTACAGTATATAGGATACAATCTTGCATTCAAAACATCTAGACAGAGTACATTGAAACTTGAGATACACTGAAACTTGAGATAGTTTCACTATTCTACTTTTAATATGACGTTAACAGTAATATGACTTAAAAATGCAACACCCTTGGCAGGACACTCCAAAAAAAATAAATAAATAAATAAATAAAAAAGTGCAAGAGGGGTTTTGATATGCAAAATGGTCACTAATTATAAAATATATTCTATAATATTTCATATTTACTGTTTAAAAAAAAAACAAAAAAACAATATAAACTAGCTAAACCCCACTAAATGACTAGTCATTTGAGGACACCTAACTGACTCATCGACCAACATAACCCATCCCTAAAATGCACCCACAAAAATGCAAAGTGTAGGTACATCAACTCCAATCTCTCTCTCTCTCTCTCTTGCATACACACACACACACACACACACACACACACACACACACACACACACACAGAGTTAGGCAGTTTCAGAGCGGAGAGAATGAAAGATAGATCAGTTACAGTCGTTGAATGTTAATTACAGTGTTTTACGGTGGCAATGCGATAACGCGTTATTGCTTTCTTTCATGACAGCCGTGCAAATTTATGAGACTTGAGATGTGAAACAATGAAGCGTGGCACAGCATGTCAGATCCCTCCACTCACCTCACTCTGTCAGAATGATGGGGCAAATTAATTTTCCTTCCATATTTACTCTCAACTGTGTCAGAGATGAGGCCTTGACTGATGAGCCTGTACCTTCCTTCCTCCATTTTATATGCAGGTTGTGCTGTGAATTTCAATTTTAAAATGGAGGCGCAGAGATCTTTATCCATCTATGACATTAGAGCAACCTAGAAAAATAAATTCTGTAAAAATGTACGAAAAATACCGGCAGCTGTAAAAACAAACAAACAAAATAATAATAATAAAAAAATTAAAAAAACACACAGGTTCACAAATGAAAATGTTCCTCAAATCCCAAAGCAGTGGTCATGGACTGAGATTTCATGGCAACATGAATTTTCATGGCAACAGATTTCAGCTAATGGAGGGGAAGACAGCGCTAAGCTAATTGCTAATACCAGAGATGTTTAAGACGACAATCCATTCCACTAGATTTAGATTAATCATGAACCAGACACTTCAAAGTGTAAGTCCTGACCCTGACAAATGCTGCAGATCTTCAGACACAGTCAGAAGGACTTAACTCTGTAGACAACCATCCCATTGGCCGCACCCTTACACCTTTTCAACAGAGACATACAACAGCTATTATGAGATGAACTAGGTGCCATGGAATGTTAGGCTACATCAGACCGACTGCCTAGAAAAACTTGACAGTAGTCCATTTCTTCTATTAGTGATGCTTACTAAGGCTAGCATCACTATAGAGCTCAACAGTACCTGTCCACTTTTTCAGCTGTCTTGGTTCTGTAAGTGTTTTTCCCATTTTTTCATAGGGATTCCATAAAAGTCTTCATAAAAGCATTCTAAGCCATTAACCAAAATAACCAGCTCCAAGGTGAATCACAAGATTAAAAGCTTTTCAAATTGAAGCCCAAAAATTGTTTAAAAAAAAAAAAAAGACAAAGGTACAACACTGTGTACTTAACGTCTTTGAAGAGGGAATGAACTACAATCCTATGAAGCATTGCGAATGATGTAATTGAATAAAAAACTATGGAAATATATAACTATTGATTTTAAGATGTTTATTGTATGTATAGAAACATACATAATCATTTTGAAAGTGTAGGGAGACCCACTTGTTTGCATCAATCACAGTGTGTCATGGAAGTGGGCAGTCCCTTAAAAGCTTATTTGCCACTGTTTGCCACGACTCTCTGATTAATCACGTTTTTTCCAACTGAAGTTAGAATAACACAGACGGCTTCAACAGAAGAATATACCATTGGTTACTAACTGTGGAGCTCATGTAAGGTTACGTTTATAATTTATCATTAAAAATCAATTCCCCTAGGGAAAGAATTAAAGGGATTTTTACTTCCAGAACCAGGCTGTTTGAACAAACTCTTAACCCTGAGCATTAATCTTCAGCATGTAACTTATCCAGCGCCATTTGTGCTATGAACATGAACAACCCAGAACACCCTAGCAATGCCCTAACAAGCACCCAAAACACCCTAAAAACTACATAGCAATGTGCTAAAAAGCATTCAGAACACCTTAGCATTGTGTTAGTGAGTTATGCAGGCAAGAACCATGTACAGTTCATTTTCTTCATGTAAAAATATACTTATTAGGCCTATATCTGTTTGTTCGAACTGTTTCAACATGTTGGGAGCCTAGATTTGACAATAATCCAACCAATCGATACTACAGCTCTTGAATGGTACTTATTCTCGGGTGTATTTTATTACTATTCACATTAAATAAATGAGTAGTAATAAATAAGTGAGCACCATCAAAATCCAAGTCGAATACTACAAGATCTCATGAACTTCCCAGAGGGAATGCAAAAGAAGTGAAGGCTAGAGCCAAAAGGCTAAGACCATAAATCTGTCTTTCAGGAAAGATTTGCCAGAACTCTCTTCCAAAACCAGATAAAATTCATTGGGGAGGGTACGAAGACAGATCGCATCAGACAGTGGGAGCACGGGCTGTTCAAACTCAGCTCGAGTGTCAATAAAAACAGATGTTAACCAGATTAGCTGAAATGCTAAAGGCTTGGCTAATCCTAGAAGAGATCAAGGAAAGATCAGTCATCACTAGCATGCTAATGTCGAGAACTGATGTAACTGAGCATCTACTCAGTACTTTGTGTTCACACACTGAATCAAGTCAAAATGGGCATTTAAGGGGTTATTTAAATCCTTGTTATGACATATACAACTTAACAAAAAAAAAACAAAAAACTAATTTTCATTCAAAGGGAATGTGCAACATAAATTTACATTAAGGTGATGTAAAATCCAAAAGCTTGCCTGCTTGCTTTACTGTGGACTTAAGTTAAACCTTGATGCGGTTCTGACAAACCTAAAGTCAATCACATAAACCTTAGCATTGACTCCAGGCCTCTGTGAGCTGTAGAATATAAGGATAAACCTTAAGACGCTTCAGTGTTCAGTGGAAGTGGTTTTGCTAACATGATTTTGATCTGAGGCTCAGATTTAGTGTCAGTCCACATTTATCATAATCACTTCAATCCTGAAGGATTTTTTTCTGGTTTGATTTTCAAATTTGTTTCCCATATCTGGCAAATTTTTCTCAGTGACTAACTGAAATAAGTCCCCCACTGTTGTGAAATTTCAAGACACTTATTGTAGCAATATCAGTCAGAAAATATTGACATTTTAGGTAATATTTCAAAAACAATTGCTTACAGCAAACCTGGAGAAACTGAGAAGTCCAAAGTGTAATTTTTAGCTACAAATAGCCAAGCACTCCCTAGCCATACCACATTCACTCTGGATGTAGCACCTCTACAGCAAGGCAAATGAGAAATGTCTAAACAATCTAAAACAAATCTAAATTTAAACAACACATGGTGCATCGTACACCAGTTCAGGTTTCCAACACGTTCTTCTCTCTCTAACGCTCTCTCAGAAAATAGAAGCTTGTTGAAAGAACTCTGCAGGATAAAATTTGAAATTAGAGACACAAGACACTATAGTCATTCCAAAACTCTCCCACAAATTTGATGAGGCAAAGAAACAGCAGATCACTGTTGCTAAATTGCTGGAGGTCTGTGAAGTGTTGCCCAGGTTCACATTATGGACCATCTTGAAGACGGACCAAAAATATTGATGACTCATTTATATTGTTTGCACTGCACAGATTTTTGTCAAATCAAATGCTCTCTGGAATGAGAATGTCCCTCCCCCTTATACAACCTGCAACTGACCAGCAAGTAGCAAATTTCATGGCTATGATGTAACTAAAGATTATTTTGATTTGATTTTGATTTGATTTATTTGACAATAAAAAGTTAAATGAATCACAACTCAAATTGTCAAGGATAACACAATAAAATGAAAAACGTATTTCCATTGTGGTCCTTGATATTACATAATACGATGACATTCCTGGCGATAGGTACGCTGGCAGTGATAGTACTACTTCACATCCAATGTCCACACGTACAATACAATATCACAATTATACATATACTCATTATTAAAAAACACACTTCATCAATAAGTCAATTTATCTAAAAAAAAAATATATATTTTAACTTTCAGACTAAAATCAACCATATTTGTTGTACACTTGATATGCATAGGTAACTTATTCCACTCCTGTGCTCCTGAGTATTCAAAAGCCCTCTGGCCATACGTGGTTTTAAAGCAACATAAAGTAAGATCCATAATACTCTGCCTGGTAATGTAACAATGTTTTTCACTAATCCATGAAAAATAAGTACTAAAATAAACTGGAGCTCTTTTGTTGATTATTCTATGTACCATATTAAATTTAAGGTGAACTGCTCTACATTCAATTGGCAACCAACCAAGACGTCTAAAATGGATTTCATTCACACAAGTAAAACACTGAGTCCCTAAAATTAATCTAATTAATTTATTTTGAGATGCTTTTAACCTTCCCATCCATATCTGAGACAAATTAGACATCCACGAATTACAAGCATAGTCAAAATAACATCTCACTAAACATGATGCAAGTAATCTTAATCATTCTCTAACCAGAAATTTGGTCCTGGCATTAATCTTGCCGAGAACTTTCAAGGCCACACTTGCACAACTTAGGCTATTTTCAAGAACGCAACCATGATAATTGACTGATGATCTATTTAAAATTACACAGTCGCCGACCTTGACAGCCAACTCAGCAGCCCTATTTAATTTATATTTAGAGCCAAATAGTACTGATTCCGTTTTGCCAAGATGTAGTAAAAGTTTATTTTCTGAAAGCCAATCTCTTACCTTACTGAGTTCCTCACCTAATTTCTCCAGTATTTTACAAGCATCCTTACCTGAAACCAATGGTGCAGAATCATCAGCATATAAAAACAAGTTACAATCACAAGCAGCTTGCATATCATTTATATATAACAAAAACATAAGAGGAAACCATCACACTTAATTTATGTAAAAGTATCTACTGTTTTTCAAAGGTCCAAAAAAACCATACCACACAATTTTCCATCATCAATCTGTTTCCTTATATATTCTGTTAAATATAGTAAACAATTATCTGTGGAATAAGACCTCCTAAAACCTGACTGCAAATCATAAATCAATCTATTTTTGCATACAAATTCATACATCTGTTTATGCACAACCTTTTCTAAATTTTTGAAGCCACACTAAGGATGGAGATCAGATGGTAATTCCCAGGATCATACTGTATCTATTCCCTTTCTTATATATTGGAATCATTTTTGCAATCTTCATATCAAATGGTACTCTACCCTTTTCGAGTGATAGATTAACAATATATGTAATAGTCGGTGCAATAATATCTGCAGCATCTCTTAAACACCTTGCTGGAATACTATTCAGACCAGATGCTTTAGACACTTGTAATTATTTTAACATTATAGTAATCCCTTCTATTGTAACTGATGAATGAGAAAGAATCTGGTAACACTCCTTGTCTTGAATAGAACCTCTTAACAAAATCAATCCCATAACTTCCTTTCCCTATCTGTCACTCACTCGACGTTGGTGTCGATGTAGTGACACTAGGGGTCACTCTTGGGAGCCCGAGACACCTCTGGTCTTTGATAAAAGGCCAATGAAAATTGGCGAGTGGTATTTGCATGCCACTCCCCCGAACATACGGGTATAAAAGGAGCTGGTATGCAACCACTCATTCAGATTTTCTCTTCGGAGCCGAACGGTCATGCTCATTGAGCTGAATACTACTGTTCATTCACCTGCTGGATCTGACGGTGCATTTCAGCGGCTTCTCCCCCCTCTGCACTGGTGCACTGCAGAGAACGCCCCTGGGCGCTTCAGCAGAAAAACTAGAGAGGATATTTTCTGAAAGAGCATTTTTCCCCTCTAAAAGAGTATATATTTCTCTAAAAGAGCGCACACACGGAACGTCTTTTTAAAGACGCGTCTTTTTAAAGATGCTTTTCCGATTGTGTGTTATTCCTGGTTGTGCTCGTTATCTCTCGCCTTCTAACGGTCACGATCACTGTCTTTCGTGTCTGGGCACTGCTCACGCGGAGACAGCGTTCGTGGATGGTCACATTCTCATTGCGAGAATGTGTCCATGGCAACGTTGCGGTCGCGGCTCGCCTTCGTAAGGAAGCGAGCCACCCCAGAGGCTCCCGCCTCGGTCCTTTTACCCACGGGTTTGAGGCCAGCGCGGCTAGCACTGGGGGCGATTTGGGGACCCCAATGGGACCGCCTCCGCCGGGTATCCCCCCGCGGACCTCCCATTCCCCAGCACGCTCGTCTGCCCCGGTCGGGCTTCCGGGTGAGTCCGCCGGCTCGTCTCACGGCGAGTTCGACCTCTTATTTACTGCCCGGTCCCGATCTTTTCAGCTTCCCCGCTCTCACTACCCTCGATGGTGGGGCGGCCAAGGGTTATTCGGCAATCCCCCGGTGGATAAAGGCGCTCGCGGTGCACCTATGCCCGCAGAGCGCCGCCACCTGGCGTGGGTGCCCAAAGCCCCCGTCCAAGGCCTGTAGATTTACGTTGTCTCTGATGGTCAAAGCCTACGGCGCTGCTGGACAAGCCGCCTCCGCCCTGCACGCCATGGCTCTCCTGCAAGTCCGCCAAGGCGCTAAAGGTACTGCACGAGGGTAGTTCCGCCCCGGGATTGATGCAGGAACTGCGCTCGGCGACCGACCTCGCTCTCCGAGCGACGGAGGTCACGGCGCGGTCTCCCGGGCGGACGATGGCCACACTAGTGGTCCAGGAGCGCCACCTTTGGCTCAACCTGGTCGAGATGGGTGAGGCCGACAGGACACGATTCCTTGCTGCCCCCATTTTCCAGGCGGGCCTATTCGGCGACACTGTCGAGGACTTTGCCCAGCAGTTCTCGATGGTAGAGCAGTAGATGGATGCTAGCCGGCTTGTCCTGCCCCGGCGTGGCTCAAGATCCCCCCATCTACTCATCGCCGAGGGTGTCCCCCTGCGGTGACTGCACCGGCTCCGCCGCAGCCCGCACCTCCGGCCCGGCCCCGGCGTGGAGCCCACCGCAGGAAGCCGACGTCACCCGTCTCACAGCCGGCACCGAAGAACCCACGGAGGTCTTCGAAGCGCCCCTGAGACGGGCGACCCAGGGACAACGAAACCCGCTGCTCTGGAGCTGGTAAGCAGATTTTCTTTTTGTTACCTTTTGCATTTAAATTGTGCTGCATGCCCAAGTGGCTGCAGTACTCAAGAGCTCTGCAAGAGTGGTTTCCTTGTTCCCTGGGTCACATATTCGGTGTGTACAGCTGGCATCACGACCACCGTCCACCACTCCATTTGGCAGGTTGGCGCTCCAGCGGCGGTCTCCCGCCCTGAGCGCCCAGCTGTGGCACAAATCCGCCCCCGATGTGACAGTCTCCACGGGTCATGAGGACAGGCCTCTTCCTCCCCCGTCCCAGGCTGTTCCGGGGGTGGTCACAAGGAGCCAGGTAAGTGCTTCGATGTCCTCGGACTCAGCACGGCCACGATGTGGTGTGGCACCTCAAGCTCCGCCCCGCCGCGAGGCCCCACCCGCCGGTACATCCGATGACGTTGTCCCTTTGGTACCCCTTGCGCGGAACTCGGGTGCATGGCTTGCGCTTTCCAGTCCGTCGCGAGGGCTGGTCCGGACCATCCGACTCGGCTGCACGATTCACTTCGCTGGGCATCCGCCCAGGTCCAGCGGTGTCCACTTCACCTTGGTGAAAGATGGAAACGCTGCTACCTTGCGCGGAGATCGCTACCCTCCTACGGAAGGACGCGATAGAACCTGTCCCTCCAGCCGAGATGAAGAGGGGGTTTTACAGCCCCTACTTCATTGTACCGAAAAAAGGCGGTGGGTTGCGGCCAATCTTGGACCTGCGAGTACTGAACCGGGCCTTACACAGACTCCCGTTCAAGATGCTGACGCAAAGACGCATTCTAGCGAGAGTCCGGCATCAAGATTGGTTCGCGGCGGTAGACCCGAAGGATGCGTACTTTCACGTCTCGATCCTTCCTCGACACAGACCCTTCCTGCAGTTTGCGTTCGAGGGTCAGGCGTATCGGTACAAGTCCTCCCTTTCGGCCTGTCCCTGTCTCCTCGCGTCTTTACGAAGATCGCAGAGGCTGCCCTTGCCCCGTTAAGGGAGGTGGGCATTCGCATTCTCAACTATCTCGACGACTGGCTAATCCTAGCTCACTCTCGAGACGGGTTATGCGCACACAGGGACCTGGTGCTCTCACACCTCAGCCGACTAGGGCTTCGGGTCAGCTGGGAAAAGAGCAAGCTCCTCCCGGTTCAGAGCATCTCTTTTCTCGGTTTGCAGTTGGACTCAGTCTCCTTGACGGCGCACCTTACGGACGAGCGTGCCCAGTCGGTGCTGGCCTGTTTGAAGGCGTTCAAACAGAAAACAGCGGTTCCACTGAAACATTTTCAGAGGCTCCTGGGGCATATGGCGTCCTCGGCGGTGGCCACCCCGCTCGGGTTGATGCATATGAGGGCCGCTTCAGCACTGGCTCTAGACTCGAGTCCCGAGACGGGCATGGCGCCACGGGACACACCGCGTGGCCATTACGTTGGTCTGTCACCGTCTTTTCAGCCCTTGGATCGACCTCTCGTTTCCACGAGCAGGTGTTCCGCTAGAACTGGTCTCCAGGCGCGTCGTGGTCACGACAGACGCCTCCAAAATGGGCTGGGGCGCTGTTGGCAACGGGCATGCAGCCGCCGGCCTCTAGATGGGTCCGCAGCTGCGTTGGCACATCAACTGCCTCGAGTTACTGGCAATTCTGCTCGCCCTGCGGAGGTTCCGGCCGTTGATCCAGGGCAAGCACGTGCTAGTTCGGACAGACAGCACGGCAGCGGTAGCATATGTCAACCGCCAAGGCGGTCTGTGCTCCCGCTGTATGTCATAACTCGCCCGACGTCTCCTCCAACGGAGTTAGCAGCACCAAGTCGCTGCAAGCCACTCACATCCCGGGCAACCTCAACACTTCGGCGGACGCGCCGTAACAACAGGTTACCCTCAAGGGAGAGTGGAGACTCCACCTTCAGGTGGTCCAGCTGATTTGGAGTCGATTCAGTCAGGCACAGGTGCACCTGTTCGCCTCCCAAGAATCCTCCCACTGCCCGCTCTGGTACGCCCTCACCGAGGCCTTCCTCGGCATAGACGCGCTGGCACACAGCTGGTCCCCTGGCATTCGCAAATATGCGTTTTCCCCAGTGAGCCTGCTCGCACAGACCCTGTGCAAGGTCAGGGAGGACGAGGAGAAGGTCGTCCTGGTAAGCACCCTACTGGCCCGCCCAGACGTGGTGCTCGGACAGCTCCCCCCGGGCAAATTCCCCTGAGAAAGGCCCTTCTTTCTCAGGGAAGGGGCACCATCCGGCACCCGCGCCCAGACCTCTGGAATCTCCATGTCTGGCCCCTGGACGGGACGCGGAAGACCTAAGCTGTCTCCCACCTGCGGTGGTAGACACATTCACTCAGGCTAGGGCTCCCTCTACGAGGCGCCTGTATGCCTTTAAGTGGTGTCTGTTCGCTAAGTGGTGTTCTTCCCATCAGGAAGACCCCCAGAGGTGTGCATTCAGATCAGTGCTTTCCTTCCTGCAAGAGAGGTTGGAAGGGAGGCTGTCCCCTTCCACCTTGAAGGTGTACGTTGCTGCCATAGCAGCACACCATGACGCAGTCGACGGTGAGTCCTTAGGGAAGCATGATCTGATCATCAGGTTCCTAAGAGGCGCCAGGAGGCTGAATCCCTCCAGGCCACGCCTTGTTCCCTCATCGGACCTCTGTAGTTTTTCAGGGTCTACAGAGAGCCCCCTTTTGAGTTTTGCAGTCAGCCGGGCTTAAGGCACTCTCCTTGAAGACTGCCCTCCTGACTGCGCTCACTTCCATCAAGAGGGTAGGTGACCTGCAAGCGTTCTCTGTCAGCGAAACGTGCCTGGAGTTCGGTCCGGGCTATTCTCACGTGATCCTGAGACCCCCGACCGGGCTATGTGCCCAAGGTTCCCACCACTCCTTTTAGAGACCAGGTGGTGAACCTGCAAGCGCTGCCCCAGGAGGAGGCAGACCCAGCCCTGGCGTTGCTGTGTCCGGTGCGCGCTTTGCGCATCTATTTGGATCGCACGCAGAGCTTTAGACTCTCTGAGCAGCTCTTTGTCTGCTTCGGTGCACAGCGGAAAGGAAGCGCTGTCTCCAAGCAGAGGATCGCCCACTGGCTCATTGACGCCATAACTATGGCATGTCTCGCCCAAAACATGCCGCCCCCGGTAGGGCTACGAGCCCATACTACTCGTGGTGTAGCGGCTTCTTGGGCCCTGGCCAGAGGTGCCTCTCTAACAGACATTGCAGAGCAGCGGGCTGGGCAACACCCAACACCTTTGCAAGGTTCTACAACCTCCGGGTGGAACCGGTTTCGTCCCAGGTAGTGGCACGCAACACAAGCGGATAAGCCTGGGATAGCCGGCCGGGTGTATCGCTTGCACATAGCGCCTTCCACCTCCTTTTGAGCTGAAGACGTGCGCTGTTAATTCCCAGTAGTGTTCAAAAAAGGTTGTTCCCTGGTTGACTTCCTCCGAGCCCTGTGGCAGTCGAGTTTTCGGAGAGACTCGCTGCCGGCCCAGTACACGCGCTAACTAAGAGCCCGGTTCTGGGGTAGGTGCTCCGCATGTGGCGGTTCCCTGTAAGGCTAACCCCATGCGATCTATATCTTCCGCTAGTTCGTTTCCCTACTGGCAAACTGCGTCTTCCTTGGGCAGAGCCCCTCAGTCTCCATGTTGTAGTAACTCCTCCCCCATTGGGTAGGATCTACCTTGAAGGCTCTCCACATGGTTGGAAAGACCATGTGATGTATTCTTCCACTTAAATATCCCCCCTCTCTTGGGGCGAGGTGTGGTCTCCGCGGTGTCCTCCCCTTGGGAGGGACACCCCCCGACTAGACCTGGCGGCCCAGTCGGATAATCCCCCTTCTTTTTTAGGGAGTGGAAAAAGAGAAGGGGAAAGAGGCCATGACTGGGTTAAGCCTGTCTCTATCTCTGGGTAGTCGACTTGTCCCCAAAAAGGGCCGTTCGACACTCATAAATGTGTTGGGGGAGGTTACGTGTCGACCTGGTGTGCTGGCTATGAGGCACACAGCAAGTCTGCCCACCACACACCGCCAGTTCACGTAACACAGTTCAGCCTTGTGGCGTTTTGTATAGGGACCCCTAGTGTCACTACATCGACACCAACGTCGAGTGAGTGACAGATAGGGAACGTCATGGTTACTGGTGTAACCTCCATTCCCTGATGGAGGGAACGAGACGTTGGTCCCTCCTGCCACAACGCTGAACTACCCGCTGAAATGGCCGGACCTTATATCGGCTCCTCAGCGTAAAACCTGAATGAGTGGTTGCATACCAGCTCCTTTTATACCCGTATGTTCGGGGGAGTGGCATGCAAATACCACTCGCCAATTTTCATTGGCCTTTTATCAAAGACCAGAGGTGTCTCGGGCTCCCAAGAGTGACCCCTAGTGTCACTACATCGACACCAACGTCTCGTTCCCTCCATCAGGGAACGGAGGTTACACCAGTAACCATGACGTTACTTAGAGGCAACCTTTCTACTAAGCTATTAGCAATAGATGAGAAAAATAAGTTTCATTTGTTTGCAACTTTACTTTTATCAAATTCTATCTCTCCATCAAAATCTAAACCCATTTTTGATGGACAAGGTTTCGATTTACCATCAAGTTTAAGCTTATTCAGCACCCTCCACAATGATTTTGGATCCTCCTTGTTTACTTCTAATTGTTCAGTGATAAAGATACTCTTTGCTTCCCTAATACTTTTCTGTTCTAAATTTCTGAGTGCTTTAAACTTCTCATAATCCACTAAAATCTTAGTTCTCCTATAAATGGATAGGGCCCTATTTCTACTTTTTATTATTTCTGTTAACTTCTGATTCATCCAAGGACTGGATCTTTGCTTAACTCTCACCCGTCTAAGCGGGGCAACTTTGTTTACTACATTAAGAAATAAATATTTAAAATTTAGCCAAGCATCATCAACTGATGAGGTGTTTTGTATATTTTCCCATTTAACACTATTTAGGAGATCTTTGAATATGTCATCATTATAATTTTTAAGCAGTCTAGTCCTTACTGTTTTATGACTACTAAATTTTTGTTTAAAATATTTCCTTGTACAGAATATAATATAATGATCACTGACACCATATTCTATAACTCCTTTCTGGGAAATATTCTTTTCATCAGACACCAAAATAAGGTTGATATTATATCACCACTGTCCCAAACCCTATTGGGTTTGTTTATGATCTGATTTAAATGAAATGACTTACATAATGTCTGTCATAATTCCCCTTGTTCTTTTACTAACATCAGTATTAAAATCCCCCATAATAATACATTCCTTTGTCAAAGCATCATTATAATTGTTCAAAGCATACTCAAGTCCCTCATAAAAATAATTCTGATTTGGTGGTCGATAACACATTCCAAACAGAATAGGCTTTGTTGCAGGAGGTGTTACATCCAGAAACAATAACTCAAGCACAGCATTTATGTCTAGCACATCAAAATTAATATTGGATCTAATATAAACACAAATGCCTCCCCCTTTTCTATTGCGATCCTTTCTATTTATATTATAACGTTCAATGCTAACTTCATCATCATTTATTGTCGAGTCTAACCAGGTCTCTGTTAAACATAAAATTCCCACTTGGCAGTTATTAAACAACCACTTTAATTCATCTATCTTTGGTAATAAACTCTTTATATTTAAATGCACAAAATGCAAACCTTTTACCTTAAAACTGTCCTTAAATAAATAATCTGAAACACCCGAAAATGGAAAGTCTCTCCGACACATAGGTTCACAGTTGCTTCTGGATCCGCGGCAAAACTCCCACACCGCTCCCCCAGCAGATCACCATACCGATCACCACTCCTCATACCAGACCTCGCGGTCTCCTCGGCCTCCATCTCAGCCACGACATCAGCATCCAGAAGAAGGTAGGGAGTATTATTAGACATACTGTTAACATTTACTTCCACATCTCTACTCAGCGCTCATACCTGTTCAACAGCGATGTTTCGTTCAGCCAAACATAATTCGGAGTTAAAAACTTCACCGTTTGGACCTGGGCATGGGTGAATGTCTCCAGAAAGCAACAGGCACAAAATTATGATACATTTCCCAGCATTAATATGTTGTTTTGAGATGGATGGCTTGGTTGAGTGCAAACAGAAAAGGGAAAGAATAACACTCTGACCATAGCCAAAATGCACCAAGTTAAAACATCCTCCAAATAAATAGTTAAAATCCTAATTATTGACCAATTTACAATAAGATGCAAAAAGAGCTTGACTTGAAGGACACAAATTAACAAAAATAGTAATATTGGCTATTAAAAAAAAGAGCCTCTTGATAGTATGTTCTGACCAAATTTCCTGTTCTAATAGGAAATACGTTCAAAAAGGACACAAAACTGCAATTGCAGCTGCAAGCCATATCATTGGCTATTATTTAATAATTTCATAAAATTACTTAAAAGGTAGTTATGGGGTGAACCTTGCCATATTCTTTATAGAATCCTTATGGTTTTTACAAAAAATTAGGCTCTTAGCCTTAATGTAGTCTATGATGTACTAGGGACAAGATCAGGCAGCAGACAAACTAAACCAAGAATAACATAGGTTAAGATACATGGAACACAAAGAATTTAAACTGTTCCTGTTCCTTGTCTGGAAACTCAGTATACTTGAATGTAATAATCATATAAATATTTATATGAAATCTCAGCACTGTGAACTGAAGCTAGGGCTTTTTAATATCAGATCTCTCTTACCCAAGGCAACTCTTGCAAATAAAATTATTACATTTTAATATGCTTTGCCTGAGTAAAACATGATTCAACAAGATGAATATTTAGCAGTATATGAATGCGCACCACCTTATTATAGCAATACGCATACAGTAAATCCTGCATGAACTATTCACAAACATCCAAATATAAACAGCATGTTTTTGGAAGCCAACTACGTACCATACTACTTTAGGGTCAATGCCATGACGCTTGTTTTTGTAATTGTCAGGATCTATTAAGTTATTTTTAAATATAATAAAAATGCAATTCATAGAAAAATTTAATGGAGTTTACCTATTCTATAATGATTTTTAATTTTTTCAATTTCTCGAGTAAACTTAATTTTGATTAAATTTGTGGGGCTTAAAGGCAAAAATGTTTAGCTGCTGTTACTGCCCGGATTTTGTAAAAAATAAAGTCTCGTTTAAAGACTGAAATTCTTGAAAAAAAAGGGAAGGTTAGTTCTGGTCAATTGGGGTTATTTAAAAAAAAAAAAAAAAAAAATCAAGATATTTAAAAAATACAAATTAACAATAATAAAAATTATTTAAAAAAATAATAAAAACATATAAAACACATAAAATAATACATATACAGTTGAAGTCAGAAGTTTACATTTTGTTTAAAAGTTGAAGTAATTAAAACTCATTTTTTAACCACTCCACAGATTTAATATTAGAAAACTATAGTTTTGGCAAGTCGTTTAGGACATCTACTTTGTGCATGACACAAGTAATTTTTCCAACAATTGTTTACAGACAGATTGTTTAACTTTTAATTGACTATATCACAATTCCAGTGGGTCAGAAGTTTACATACACTAAGTTAACTGTACCTTTAAGCAGCTTGGAAAATTCCAGAAAATGATTTCAAGCCTTTAGACAATTAGCTCCTGATAGGAGGTGTACTGAATTGGAGGTGTACGTATTGATGTATTTTAAGGCCTACCTTCAAACTCAGTGCCTCTTTGCTTGACATCAAGGGAAAATCAAAAGACATCAGCCAATACCTCAGAAAAAATAATTGTGGACTGCCACAAGTCTAGTTCTTTCTTGGGAGCAATTTCCAAATGCCTGAAGGTACCACATTCATCTGTACAAACAACAGTACGCAAGTATAAACACCATGGGACCACGCAGCCATCATACCACTCAGGAAGGAGACGCATTTTGTCTCCTAGAGATGAACGTAATTTGGTGCGAAACGTGCAAATCAATCCCAGAACAACAGCAAAGGATGTTGTGAAGATGCTGGAGGAAACAGGTAGATAAGTATCTATATCAGCAGTTACAGAAATACTCAACCAGCCCATCTGGCACCAACAATCATCCATGCGATTATCTAATCAGCCAATCGTGTGGCAGCAGTGCCGTGCATAAAATAATTCAGAATGGGGAAAAAATGTAATCTTAGTGATTTGGATCGTGGCATGTTGGTGCCACAAGGGCAGGTTTGAGTATTTCTGTAACTGCTGATCTTCTGGGATTTTCACGCACAACATTCTCTAGAATTTACGCTGAATGGTGCCAAAAACAAAAAAACATCCAATGAGCGGCAGTCTGTGGATGGAAATGCCTTGTTGATGAGAGAGGTCAACAGAGAATGGCCAGACTGGTTCGAACTGACAAAGTCTACGGTAACTCCGATAGCCGCTCTGTACAATTGTGGTGAGAAGTATAGCATCTCAGAATGCTATTTTGAGACACGGGTTGGCACTGTTTTGGTCGCACGAGGGGGACCTACACAATATTAGGCAGGTGATTTTAATGTTGTAGCTGATCGGTGTGTGTGTGTATATATATGTGTGTATATATATATATATATATATATATATATATATATATATATATATATATATATATATTAGTGGTCAACCGATATATCACCGAGGCCTATAAATCGGGCGATATTCTGACTTGTTTAATTATCAGCATCGGCCGATACATTTTCCCATTTGGCCGATTTGTTTCTTGAGGGTGCCGACAATTTTTGTGAAGCATGTGAAATGACTGAGTATGTAAACAACATGTAAACGACCAGTCACGGTTTGTATTGTTCTTACGTGCTGTCGTGTTACTACAATAATATACCGGTTTGCAACACTGTAACACTGACTCAGGCTGAGTGGGATATATGTGCGGTTTATTAACACAACAAGTTCAGGGTACAAACAGGCGTGGGTAAAATAACCAGGGCAACCAACAATATCAGAGACAGGGCAGTAACGTAGTCAAACAGGCAAAGGATCGGGGCAGGCAGCAAAACAGCAATAGAGATAGTCCAGGCAAACACAGTAATAGGCTGGCAGCAGAAATTCGTACAAGGTAAATCCAAAGCAGATTCAAACACGGGTAGATCAACAGAGTAAGTAATAATGCTCAGAAATGTAGCCGGGGCAAACAAGACTTTGCAATGAATGAATGCACACATCCGCTTAAATAGTCTGAGTGATATGAGACAGGTGTAGGGTATTCAGTCCAGGCATGTGGGCACTTGGGAAGTGTAGTTCAATGTTAATATTCAGGTGAGTGAGACCTCCGGTGGTTGACTGAGGAATCTTCACTGGTGTTCGTGACAAACACAGTCTCATTGAAACGGTCCGCATATCAGAGGCAGATGCGGCAGATGCGTTTGAGCTCATAATGTTAAAGCACTAGCCAGTTTCATTCTCCCTTTCTCTCCTCAACAGTTCCCTGTAATTACTGTCTTGTCCAATGATAAAAGGCAAATATCAATAAAACTTCTATTATATACCATTTGCAAATATGCAGATATCTCATTTAAACAGATGTAATTCACGAACCTCACGAAAATCCAGTGTTTTCTTCCCATTGAGAGCTCATCTAATATCTTTCCCTGAAGCGCATATTCTATCAGCCAGAATCAAAACTTCAGGATCAAATGTTCGTCTGATTCACAAGCAGGCGATCCAGGCCATTTAAACTGTCAGGAGATTGCTGACAAGTGCGTGAGTGCAACTTCAAAGTAAAAGTGCTTCACGTCTGCTATAATTAAATATCATATTCACTATGCACTGTATGTACAGTTGGTTTGATTCAGTATTTTTTTGAGAAAATGCGATTGCTAATGTGGACATGCCATCCATGGTTGCTGGACTACTGTGTGTACTGCTATTTTACTTCTTCCTAATATATTAAAAAAAATGTAATGTGCAAATAAATTACTAGAATTTGATGACTAAACAGAAATCAGAAGAAACTGCTATCTACTATTTAAAATACAATGTTTTTTTTGTTTTTGTTTTTTAGATCATTTTTTACAAATTTAAAGTTTTGTGTGAAATTGAGTAAATATAGTATATAGTTGCTCAATGTATGAAACCAGTAGCATGAATACAAAGATTACATTTCTTGGCACATGCATTTTAAACTATATTTGTAAAACATTTCTCCTAATTCGTCATTGACCCTTAACTTACTGACTTTTTACACAAATAATTCCCCAAGGTTTCTCACATTATGGGAATTTTTCCTTGCCACTGTCATCTAAAATCCTGTAAAATCGCTTAATAGATTTATCTATATTGCTAAAATTGCTAGATAGTAAACTTTAATTATTTGACTGAATTGACAGAAGTTAACCTGAGCATAAGTCACAGGATCACCCAAGGTGACCAATAACACATTGTGCCAGTGTTCAAAGACACATTTTCAAAGGGGGCCTGGGTAGCTCAGTGGTAAAAGACGCTGGCTACCACCCCTGGAGTTCGCTAGTTCGAATCCCAGGGCGTGCTGAGTGACTCCAGCCAGGTCTCCTAAGCAACCAAATTGGCCCGGTTGCTAGGGAGGGTAGAGTCACATGGGGTAACCTCCTCGTGGTCGCTATAATGTGATTCATTCTCGTTGGGGCGCGTGGTGAGTTGAGCGCAGATGCCGCGGTGGATGGCGTGAAGCCTCCACACACGCTATGTCTCACGATGCACGGGTTGATGGTCTCAGACGCAGAGGCAACTGGGAGTCGTCCTCCGCCACCTGGATTGAGGCGAATCACTATGCGACCACGAGGACTTAAAAGCGCACTGGGAATTGGGCATTCCAAATTGGGTGAAAAAGGGGAAAAATTAAAAATAAATAAATAAAATAAAATAAAGACATATTTTCAGCTAGCACTGTCACTGTTTCTCTTGAATATAATTTTTTATCAAGAAGGAAATGTGTGAAATAAAGAACATTTGTTTTGTGGAGGGGAGGGGATAAAAAGAAGAGATTATAAAGAAAAAAAAACACAATTATAAAGCTTAATTTTTTTTGAGAACCATAAAGTTCTCTCCCTGTAGAGAGTCTGAGCGCAAATTAATTTCTTTCAGTCGATTACAAGCACTGAGGTTCTAACCTTCATTTGTGAGTCTAATACTCCGACAGTTATGTAGAACACATACCAATTAAGCAATTCTGCTCAAATAAGAGGGCTGTGAACTGACGTGATTATGGAGGCCAAGCCCCAGGAGATTCTGGGTTATCAGCTCAGGAGCAGAAAAGTGAGCGAGAGAGAGAGAGAGAGAGAGAGAGAGAGAGAGAGAGAGAGAGAGAGAGAGCAAGGCGAGCATGAAAAGGGAATAAGAGGAGAGGGGGGAGGAGAGGAAAAGTCATTTATTAAGTCTAACACTGTGTGAAACGCTCCTGTGGTAATGAGAAGGGCAGATTGTGGTAATGTTAGGAGCTGAGCAGAAAAGGTCAATCTATATCTGCTTCTACCCACAGGAGCCATGCTGATGAGTAACACACGGCTCCAGCCATGCGAGCATGGGTGTGCATGCTCACCCAAAACACCCCAGCTGACATGCCTCTCAATGAGGAACAGATTTAGGGTGTTCCTGTGTGCCTACATGCATGTTTATTTTTTTGTATAAAAAGTGCAAAACATCATAGCAGGAAATTTAGATTAGTTATGCAATGAAATTTAGATTACTAGTTAGATTAGTATTGCATAAAGCCCAGCATAAATGTGCATGCTTCAGTATATTTGTCTCCATTTAGCAGAATCTACACTGACCTTAACAATACTAGAAATACTTATTTTCCAGTGTATATGAGGAAGTTTCAAGACAATGCTCAAAGGACAGAAAATCACAAAAGAGATATCTAATCTGAATTGTTCTCCAAGACAGGAATGATCTTAAATGGAGAGCATATTAGATGATAGATAGATAGATAGATAGATAGATAGACAGACAGATAGATAGACAGATAGATAGACACAAACACACACACACACACACACACACACACACACACACACAGAGAGAGAGAGAGAGAGAGAGAGAGAGAGAGAGAGAGAGAGAGAGAGAGATAGTTTGTTCCTCGTCAAATTTTTCATCCATGTGTCCACCATGTGAAACTTGCAAAGTATACAAACTTCTTCCATCAAAAGCTGGTACATTTTAAAAAGGCTGCTTAAAAAATCTGGGATAATAATCACGTTGTAAAATTTTACCATTCATGTTAAATGGAGAACAGTCCTTTGTGCTTACATCAGAGGAACTGAATTCTGCTCCTGGACCTCTATCATCTTGTAGTGTTCAGTTCCAACCCTAGTCAAACACACCGAAATCAGCCAATAAAGCAGCATTTTCCATTCAGAAGTGATAATGCCTATGGTCTGTTCCCTGCGATGACTTTGCATTCCACAGTGGAAGCTTTGGAAATTATTGAGAAAAATGGGAATTAAATAAAAGCAAAATGTCTGGACGCATTATGGTAATGAGAATTTAAGGGGAAATATGCTTAACTGTTATTACAAAAAATGCCACAATGCAAAAACAATTCGGCTGACAGCGGATACGTTGTGCGGTTTAATCGGGTAGTGCCATTTCGTCACACTTTGAGTATGTTGAGTGGCCCACTTTACGAATGACCGGCCCACTACTCGACCGGTCCACCGGGAAAAGTCCCCGTGCTCACAATGGCCAGACCATCCCTGCTTTGCACTAATCTCATAGTAAAATATCCCATAAAAAGATTTGTTACATGCAATGTTTTACTGTAGGCAAATTAATTGCAGAACCACAAAGCTTTTTTTAGATGATGTTCGGCCCCGTTTCGAGGCCGGCCCACCGGGAAAAGTCACAGTTCTCCCTATGGCAATTCTGCCCCTATCACAGTGTATCTTGCAATGTCTTAAACACAGGTGCACATTATCTTGGATTGCTGTAACCTCTTCCATCCCTGAATCTCTAAAAACAAGAGGTGAAGATGGAGAATGTAAGAGAATGGAGGGATATAAAAAGCAAATAACAGAAGTCAAGGGAGAGTGAAAAACAAAGCACAACACTAATTAGCCAATTAAAGAGTAATTAAGCTCCTGGAGCCTAATGGCCTGTTGTCTGGCTCGTTAATGGAACCGTTAGACTGACAACCCAGTTACACTAAGTGCTGAACAGCAAGAGATACAGAGAGATGGAGATAAAAAACATCATGACATAAGTTGACCTAATTCATGTTATTTGACTATATTTTATGACATGTCAAGTGAAATGCACCTTGAACAGATCATATCCATCCAATCACAGCAATCCATGATGAGAGCATTAAAACCCTGGATGAAACTTGATGTATTCCTTATTATTAGAGATGCGTGTAAAGGGTAACCCAAACCACATCTGTTTGGGCTATGAACATGAATGATACCTCAAATTAGGCGGCTTCATAAGGAGAGATGTGCTGTTTCTGGATAAAATATATTTGACTGGTGGACTATAAAATGGGTAATAAAATCAGATTTGTATGAAAGGAGAGACCCATGCCATAGCTAGAGACCATAATATAAGAGACTTTTGGGCTTTTTTGACTTGAGACAACTGCATAGTAACATGGTAAAACATTCACAACACCTTACCAAACACATAGCGATGCCCTGACAACCCCCCAGAACACACAAGCATCGTGAGGCCAAGTTTTGCGGAGTTCACATCATTCTGCTAATTTATGTACTTTTTTGGTTTATTGAACATATATATTTTGCTTGCAAAATATAAGAGTAAATATGGAGGGAATGCAAACAAACAGCACATTAAAAAAGCACAGCTGTCTCTAATTAAAGCTAACATATTGTGCTAATACATGCTAATGGGATGTGAGCTAACATTTGCCGGTTCCACACTGTCAGGGTCTGTTTTTATTGGCCACGGACGAGTGAGATATCACTTCATTTAAATATATGCGAACAAGAAGAACAAGAGCTGTGGATTTTGCAGAACAGAGCAGAAATGAGATATGCTTAAAAATGCCTTTTCAACTTCCAGCGTTATTAGATTTTGACTATTTTCCTTGCTTAATTATATCCTCTTTGAGGAAAATGTTAGAGCTATTAATAATGTACTTGTAGTAATTAACAACATAAATATTTATAATGAACTGGATTACCCATGCATTGTGTGTGTGGGGTGGGTTTGGGTGGTTTACGAGGACATTTTTTTAGGTTACAAACTGGTAATTGCAAGGGTATTGTGCTATAAGTGTGGTTTATGAGGACATTTCTAGTGTCTCCATAATTCAAATCGCTTAAAAAAAACATACTAAACTATGTTTTTTTGTAAATGTAAAAATGTATAAAGTTTTTGCGATGGTTAGGTTTAGGGGTAAGGGTAGGGGATAAGTATAAAAAATAATTATTTTTATGGAGAGTTCTCATAAGGATAGCCACACCAACGTGTGTGTGTGTGTGTGTGTGTATGTGTGTGTGTGTGTGTGTGTGTGTGTGTGTGTGTGTGTGTGTGTGTGGCAGATAAGATGAACAGTCATAAGAATTAGAGGAGTTCCATATAAGTTATAAAACATTTACCCTGTTATTTGACAGGTGTTTAATTTTGGAGTATATTCATATTTAAGATTTTATTGAGCATTATACACTTTTTGTACCATGGTATTACCATGGTATTTTGGACATGTACCATGGATATGTCATGTTTCTATTATTATTATTTTTTATTTTTTGGGGGGAAAATGCCCCATGGTAATCTCATGTTTTTTGGACATACACTCACTGAGCACTTTATTAGGAACACTATGGTCATAATAAAGTGCCCGACATGGTCTTCTGCTGTTGTAGCCCATCCACCTCAAGGTTCAACATGTTGAGCATTCTGAGATGCTATTCTGCTCACTACAATTGTACAGAGGGGTTTTTTGAGTTACCGTAGCCTTTCTGTCAGCTCGAACCAGTCTGGCCATTCTCCGTTGACCTCTCTCATCAACAAGGCATTTCTGTCCACATAACTGCTGCTCACTGGATGTTTTTTTGTTTTGTTTTGTTTTTTTGGCACCATTCTGAGTAAACTCTAGAGACTGTTGTGTGTGAAAATCCCAGGAGATTAGCAGTTACAGAAATACTCAAACCAGAGATAAAAATTTTTCCCCATTCTGATAGTTGATGTGAACATTAACTGAAGCTATTGACCTATATCTGCATGATTTTATGCATTGCACTGCTGCAATATAATCGCATGAAAAGGTAGGTGTACAGGTGTTCCAAGTGCTCAGTGAGTGTATACTTTGGTAACTGTATGTATTTTGGGCATGCGCCATGGTAATCCCATGTATTTTGGACATGTAACATGGTAATCCCATGTTTTGTTTGGTCATATGCCTTGGTACTATCATGTTTTTGAACATATGCCATGGTAATCCCATGTGTTATGGACATGTACCATGGTTTTGAAGTAGCCTCAAGTATAATGGAAATACCATGGTACATGATTCAGTAACATGGTATATATCTAGACATTCACTATCATGGTACATACAGTATAAAACCATGGTTATGCTATAGTACTTTCCTGTAAGAGTTTTGTAAAATATAGGCCATCTTCCAGAAAACAATCCAAATCATAATGTGCTCATTTGCTCTTGATAAGATGCATAAGGCTGTGCCATACACAATAAAGTTTCTAAACGATTAATTATTTGTAAATCGTAACTACACCTGTGTGGTCATCATCAGCGCCAATGGTGATTCTACCTGACAAAATCTCATCAGTCATTAGCATTAAGCTCCATCCCTTTGCTGAAAGGCTTCAGACCTCCAACTGAAATGAGCCAGATGGAGACCCCATTAAAAATTAATTGACTTGTCAAGTGGTCAGGCTGTACTGTGGTGGAGATGGAAATAATTGCAGATGGAAAGTGAAAAGGGCTGTGACGCCCAGCGGGCGAGCGCAGTCTCACACAGCGCACGTCTTATACGTGTTCTGTCGAACATGCCTCCTGGCCTGTCTGTCTCGCCCTTCTCTAGTTCACTCTCTTCGACCAATGCTAATTACAATGCCCTCGGAATGTGCAACACTAAAAGGTCAATGTAAGTGGCAAGCCGACATTAAATATCAAAGTAATCTCCTTTTAAACCGACACACACAGCAAGGGAGGGCCGTTAACACAGGCGAGCCATGTTAATCTGTTGAAAACTGAAGTTATCTTGAGTCACAATGTTTACTTTTGAGTAGTGATAGACTGATAAATCAGCAATGGCTGATTAATCGACTCATATTTGGCCATTTGGAAATTTTCTGCTATGATAACTGCACCAACTTGGCACACTGGACGCGTCTAACGGATGACACAGAGCCACCACTTGGCATTCTTAGGAGGCACACAGCTATGACGATGAAGGCTGCTCAAACTTTCTGCCGTGCCACTAGTGCCATTTGACCCAAATAGTTTTTAAAGGACATACGTTATTGAATTAAGCCTGGGCTAGAAGATACAGCTGAAGTCAGAAGTTGACATACACCTTAGCCAAATACAGTTAAACTCAATTTTTCAAAATTTCTGTCATTTAATGGTAGAAAACATTCTCTGTCTTAGGTCAGTTAGGATCACAACTTTATTTTAAGAATGTGAAATGTCAGAATTATAGTAGAGAGAATGATTTATTTCAGCTTTTATTAAATGGTATGATGGAACATGAGCTAGAACAATGG
This sequence comes from Myxocyprinus asiaticus, assembly GCF_019703515.2. Classification (NCBI taxonomy): domain Eukaryota; kingdom Metazoa; phylum Chordata; class Actinopteri; order Cypriniformes; family Catostomidae; genus Myxocyprinus; species Myxocyprinus asiaticus. The sequence goes on along the minus strand of NC_059346.1, from coordinate 12,402,158 downwards.
ACCAGTTCAACTGCACATGTTTGACAAAAACAAAACAAATATTCTGGCACTCTAAGACAAATATGAACTTTTGGAAATGTAAATGTTAAGTAATGACATACATGTTTGGATATGTACTCAAGACTTACATAAATGTGTAACATTACACAACTCCGGAAGATAGATACTGATCTTTCTCAACAACTGTATTTGCAGATCAAACAAAATGTGTTAAAAATTGTTTACTTTTTAAAGAGTCTACTATGAAATTTAAGAACATGTTAAGTGATAGTTAACAGATATAACACGGTATATTTAAATAAATGTCAAGTGAATTCTTTGATAAGAATCTTATTTTGGCAAACACTATGATGGGTTGTTAAATAGGGATGTGCCAGTGTGGTTGACTAATCTACTAGTCGTTTAACAACTGATTAGTCAATTTGTGGGGTAAACTACTAACATTAATATTTTTAGTGGTGGTTTTAATGGAAGACGTTCTCAAATTAACTGAGAAACTCAACTTCTTAGAGAGTGTTTTTGCATGACAATAGCTTGCTGTGAATAACATTCAGCATAGTTAAAAACTCTGCAAGAAGTTTAGTCTATTTAATGCTTTAGGTTTATTCTTTATATGGGCTGTTGTTACAGCTAAGCACCGCATCAACAATACATTTCAAAACAATCACTTTCGGACGTGTGAAGTAATGTTCCTGTATTTGCGAGGTGTTGTGGAGAGATTAAAGTCTTTTGCTGACTCACACTGCTTAAACCAATAGTTGCAGTAAAAAAACTAGATATGAACCCGCAATATTATTTTGCAGTTCTGCACTTTTTATTGTGCAGTGAGGATTGCCCTAAAGCACTCTGGTTATATTGAAGTGTTATTCTGCATTCAGGATGCGCATAAGCAGTTTTGTTCCGCTCTGTATTGGAGCCTTTCTTATTTCTTACTTTTATAGTTTAATGCAATGTGATATTATAGTTATTAAGCCTATTTAATTGTTGAACATCAGTTAGTCACCATGCTGAAGTGCTGCACTTAATGTCTGTATATCCCTCTATTATATATGTAAAAAGTGAAAATTTACATATGTTACCTTACAGGGGAAGTGTACATTTTGTTAAAATACATTCTGCAATCCCCAAGCCCTTAAAATTGCTTCCCTTGAAAAGTTTATACACTGTGGTGCTACCAAACAGATGTTAGCTAAGATACTTTCCCTCAAGGAAACCCGTTTATAGACCCGTTTCTATCTAATAGGATATAAATTATTAGAATTTTCAAATCGTCAGTTTGTTATCTATATAAACACAAGACCTCTTAATACAACAAAATTAAGATTTAAAATTGCAGAGTGACCAAAAAAAAAAGGAAAACCAGGGAAGGATAACCTTATTTTATCCTTTCCCATGTTTGAGCATGACACTAGCCCCCATCATGTTTTTGTGGTGGCTGTTTTTGCTTTGCCCCTAAATTAATTGCAAAATGTTAAGATTTCTATTTCAATCTGTAAACCCCCTCTCTCTAAAGCGATAACAACCTGTTCTCCCCCCAGCACTGGGTCTCATTCAACAGCCAGCTCTGTTTTGTAAAGGCCCTGCAACAATGTAATTGCGGTTTCCCTCTCCATCATTATGGGGGAAGCTTTCGGCGGCCTGTTTACAAGTGAAATAAATAGCTACACAAAACATCTGGAGCTGCAGAAGAGGCCTGGAGTGGGCTCTTCACGAAAGCTCGAGAGTATATGCAAAAATGTGCGAGAAAGAGCTTTGGGTCTCGAGGGTTAACCCTTTGAGATGGCATTAAAAAACAACAGCACCAAATACATTTTAATTATCAAATAGGCGAATAGGATTAGTGTGATGGAGGAAGGATAAATTACTGTTATTCTACTCCATACAAGAGCTGGTTACTTTGGGTAACTTTAAATGTCTCTTCATGTACAATTTTCCCACTGAATAATGCTACAGGGTTCTAAGAAGCTAGCTAGCCTTTCAACCCCTCCCTTTCATTATATTCCCTGCTATTCAAGTGCATATGAATGCTGATTTTCACTAGCTGCATGCTTTATTGTGTAATACAAAGGACTTTGAAAAATGTGAGTCAAGCATGTTGTGCTACTGTGTGGATTCTTAGGAAACTGTACAGAAACAGCTTCTCCAATGCCTCCTACAATCATTTAACAGATCAATTTAATAACCTTTAGATATAGCTGAAGAAATGTTCATAAATGGTGCATTGAATGTATATAGTGACTCAGCTTCGTGTTCCAATAAATAAATAAATAATAATAATTATTTAGGCAAAGTACCCTGTTTGTGTTATATATTGAAATAATTGAAATATTTTTTTTAAAAATTCTGTGTAATTGGTTTCAATATGAAGTCTACTGGTAAGTGCAGCCATTTGAAACTGAAAATAATAAAAAAAATAAATAAACTAAATGTGCAAAAATAAATGTTTGACCTTTTAGATTAAACAAAAATCTTGTAAAAATGCAATAAAAATACTAATAATTATTATTATACATTATATCTCTACAACATTGATATTATCATGCACACATTTTGCATGAATATATTTTTAATGGTAATAATATATTATTATTATATTATATATTATTTTAGTTATTATTATTGATTTTATTATTATCATTATTATATTTTTTACAACATTGCTATATATATATATGTATAAAATATATAGTATTCAGACTCCTTTTTTTTTTTTTTTTTCACATTTTGTTGTTGCAGCCTTATGCTAAAATGCTTGAAATTATAAATTTTTTCCACATCAATCTACACTCCATTCCCCATAATGACAAAACAAAAACCACATTTTTTATAACTTTGCACATTTATTAAAAAGAAAAAACTGAAATATCACATGGACATAAGTATTCAGACCTTTATGCTATGACACTTGAAATTTAGCTCAGGTGCATCCCATTCCTCTGGATCATCTTTGAGGTGTTTCTACACTTTGATTGGAATCCACCTGTGGCAAATTCAATTGATTGGACATGATTTGTTAAGGCACACACCTGTCTATATAAGGTGTCATAGCTGAATGCCATACCTGAAAATGCATATCAGAGCAAAAAACAGGCCATGAGGTCAAAGGAACTGCCAGCTCTGGGGAAGGCTACACAATTTCTTTTTTTGGCTGCATTAAAGATCCCAAGAGCATAGTGGCCTCCATAATTCTTCCATGGAAGAAGTTTGGAACAACAAGGAATCTTCATAGAGCTGACCACCCTGACAAACTGAGCAATCAGGGGAGAAGGGCCCTGGTAAGAGAGGTGACCAAGAACCTGATGGTCACTCTGGTTGAGTTCCAGAGATCATGTGTGGAGATGGGAGAAACTTACATAAGGACAACCATCACTGCAACACTCCACCGATCTGGGCTTTATGGCAGAGTGGCCAGACGGAAGCCTCTCCTCAGTACAAGACACATAAAAAAGCACCTAAAGGACTCTCAGACTGTGAGAAACAAGATTCTCTGGTCTGATGAAATGAAGATTGAACTGTTTGGCCTCAATTACAAGCGTCATGTCTGGAGGAAGCCAGGCACCGCTCATCATCTGCACAATACCATCCCAACGGTGAAGCATGGTGTGAGCACATTTTTTGGTTTTTGGCACCATTCTGAATAAATTCTAGAGTTATGTGTGAAAATCCCAGGAGATCAGCAGTTACAGAAATACTCAAACAATCATGTCACAGTCCATGCTGAGAAAGCCTCTCAAACAACAATAATTAAATATATTATTAAAAAAAAAAAAAAAAAAAAAAATATATATATATATATATATATATATATATATATATATATATATATATATAGCTTTATTTAAATAATTATAAATAAAATAAATATATTATTAAAAAAAATAATAATAATTCAGATCATTAAAATGCATTACATTATTGTGGCAGACGAGTAAAACATTGACAAAACAAAAATTGGCTTCACAATCCAATATATTGTTTAATTTTACATTATTGAACATAAGCCTATCATTGGCCTACAGTCCACAGCAATTATTTATTATAAAGGCTTTTCTAAGGACGCGTCAACAAACACCTGTTTCAGACAGAGGCTTTTGGAGTGCCTCACTTTGGTTGCGTCGCGTCAACCATGGGACATGTCAGGTTAAACGTAGTTTGAAACTTAGAAAAACACATCTTGAGGGGCAGTTCTGCAGACGGAAATGCCTTGTAGATGAGAGAGGTCAACAAAGAATGGCCAGACTGGTTTGAACTAACAAAGTCTACATTAACTCAGATAACCACTCTGTACAATTGTGGTGAGAAGAATATCATCTCAGAATGCTATTCAGAGATGCGGGTTGGCGCTGTTTTGGTGGTACGAGGAGGACCTACACAATATTAGGCAGGTGGTTTTAATGTTGTGCTAATCTCTCTCTCTCTCTCTCTCTCTCTCTCTCTCTCTCTCTCTCTCTCTCTATATATATATATATACAGTATATACTGTCAGTATAAGTTGTAAAAATAAATGTATCAATCAATCTCTAGATCATATCACCATGAGTGGATGGAGTTGCTCTGAACTGTATATAATGGTTGCATACCAGACATGCTTTACTGCTTCTATGGGAAATGAAAACAGAGTCTACAGTATCAGTGCGTGAATATGAGATGTTTTATGTATGCTGAAATGGTCTGTATATGTGTGTATATGTATATGTTTACGTCTACATAGGAACTTAATGGTCTACAGTTCATTTAGATTTCTCACTGCCAAGGTCAAGATAGTTTATTGGGTCACTATCCCCTAAACTAATGGTTACTGGTTTCTTTTTCACAAGAGGTTTTCCATAAAGCTGATTTCTCCACATGGAGCCTAGGGAATGAGGTTGTCAAAACTTCACGCAGTGGCTTCGATTGCAAATGTGGCCATGATATAAGCTCAGCTAACACAGTCCGGAGTATTGTCGAAGCCCTACAAGTCTTAAAAGTACCTTCATGTCAATATTTATAAAACACTACCTCAATATTGCTGCTGCTCCATGCCAGTAGCCTTAATGTAATGATATGGTGGAAAATTTGAAAAAGCTGTCAGATGTGTTCCTCAGGGTTTCAAACCACAAATCTCTCCATCTCAAGTGGAGAAGAAGCCATTCAGGCCTCGCCGAGAATAAGGGTTGTGTAAATATTGGAACGAGGCCAAGACTAAAGCAGTGTAATAACTCCTTTGGTAATATATCATGTGTTAAGTTACAACACAAAATAAACCAAGGAACTCAGCAGTCCGCATGTCATTTTAACCACAAACAACTCATCCATACATAAAATATGACAATCACTATCCCCACATGACTTCACATTTACCGCTCTCATAAATTTCCTTTCCCTCAAGAAATACTTTGTTTCTCCTCTTGAGCATTGATTTCTACTTGAAATATATAGCTAAATTATGGTGAAAGTACCAGTTGAAGGTAGGCTACATGAGAAAATGAGGAAAATGTGTAAAAGAAAACAGGTGAAAAGCAATAAATTCCTGTTAAAACATAGGCCTAATGCCTATTAGAATTCCTTTGCCTTTTTGGATTGCCGCAGCAAATAGAACTCACTTTATGACATCATAAGAGAGCATAAAGGGAGTAAAGTCAGATTTTACTCAGTAGGGTTTAGATGATGTTAAAGCAAAAGTGTGTAATTTCTGCGCTACTATTCACCAAAAAAACTTTTGAAGGTGTCAGGTGTTCTGACACCTTTCTATCATAGCGAGCATTAAGTTTTTAAGCAGTTTGTGCTACAGTAGCTCATCTGTGGGATCGGACAAGTCGGGCTAGCCTTCGCTCCCCACACACATCAATGAGCCTTGGGCGCCCATGATCCTGTCGCCGATTCACCGGTTGTCCTTCCTTGGACCACTTTTGGTAGGTACTAACCACTGCATACCGGGAACACCCCACAAGACCTGCCGTTTTGGAGATGCTCTGACCCAGTCATCTAGCCATCACAATTTGGCCCTTGTCAAAGTCACTCAGATCCTTACACTTGCCCATTTTTCCTGTTTCCAACACATGAAATTCAAGAAATGACTGTTCACTTGCTGCCTAATATATCCAACCCCTTGACAGGTGCCATTGTAATGAGATAATAAATGTTATTCACTTCACCTGTCAGTGGTTTTAATGTTGTGTCTGATTCAGTGTTCGGTCCGCATCAGTGAAAAATTGCACGTACAGGAATCGTTAATGAAACTGAAAGTTATGAAAATCATACGGTTCCTGGATAAGAACGTGTTCTCGTTACCCAACCCTAGTTCTAAGCCCATCATAATAGTCTTCTAAAGGACAGTTTTTTCACATTGATTGTATCTTATATAAATAAACCCTGCCTTAAAAATGGGCAAATATGAACAGTTCTTTAAACAGAGCAAGAGAAAGATAAAGATAATTCACTCTCAAGTTCACCAATGTTTACAAAGGCATTAAAGTTATTACTAAACAGCTACCAAGAAATTCTGAAGAACTTGATAAAAAATAAAACACCCCGCCACGTCAAGCGCAATAGTTCCTGTTACTTTATTGTACACGTTTTGCTATAATGCAACAACACCAAACTATGAGATATGATAGCGATCTTTCCTCTCCATCTCATTGTGGTCTTGATGGATAGGACAAGGCAAAAGTGGTAAAGAGGAAACAGGACAGGCAAGAAGAGATGAGAATGGAATTAAGTGCCAGGTGAAAATATGAGATCTATTCAGCAAGCGAACAATCATCTTTCATGTCTAAACAGAAAGGTCAGCGGTGTGATCCTGCTGTCCGGGCAGGCTGCCAATCCGTTCGCACCTAATGCCACACACATATAGATGCACACACATGCAAATTGCTGCCGCAGAGAGTTACAGCAGCTGTTAAGTGTGCATAATGAATGTTGTAAAACCAGGCAGGGTGCCCAGGGCGTAGAAAGAGAGACGACATGGAATACTAGATCCTGTTCTAAACGGAACATAAGAACTGAAGCAGAGGGCATTTAAAGAATCTTAATGAAGTAACAACTGCACTGGGAGTCAAAGTGATGGCTAGTTCTAATAATAAAATGTTATTAGCATAGCTTGTATCCATCCACTTATCGCATTCGGTCCAACAGAATGACTAAACTAAGTCCTGGCAAATATCAAAGGATTGAAAATAACTTTAATGTTCCTAAATGCATCCCACCATAACATATTCTATCATACAATTCTGTACATTCCTAAATAACGTCACCCTACCAGTCTGCATTTTTATTTTAAAATGTATGGAGTCGTAAAGGATTAAACATAAACTCATAGGCCTTGTTATTTAGCATACTGAAAATCAACAACAACAGAGTATTTAATTATTCTAATTAGTTCAGTTTTATAAACAGTTCTAATTAAAATAAGTAAAACACCTTAAACAGATGCTTTAGAAGACCTGTAATACAGTGCATGAGTCATATGGACTATTTTATGGTACTTTTATTATATATTTTTATCCTTTTTGGAGCTTGACAGATGCAGATACCATCCACTTTTGCAAAGTGAAAATTCTGCTAAATAACTATTTTTGTGTTCCACAGGAATAAAAATAAATAAGTAAATAAAATAGAATAATGAAAATAAATAAATGTTTTAAGTAGTTAATGACAATATATCTATTTTTAGATGAACTATTCCTCTAAGCTAAACGCTAGTGTCATTCTTAATAAAATAATGGTATTAAAGTAATGGTAAATATATATATATATATATATATACAGTATATATATTTATTATTTGGATGACTCCAATATCCTGTTCTCACAGATTCAGCTCTCGTATATTGGGAACGGAAATATAACATTTGTGCCATCTACCCTATAGAGAATTTGTTTAATATCATTAACAAGCTCTAATATTTCAGGGAAATACGGTCAGAATTGAAAAACATACAGTAATAAAAATCAACCAGAGTGACCTTGCTGTGATGGACACCTGGTTTTACTCTCCTGAGGGCTACTTCACCTCTCTGCAGTACTGTCGTGGCCTGTCTCACTCTCATGTTCCCTGTAAAGTAGCATACTGTATATACCAGTGTAGTCATTTACTGTAGGAGTAGCATTTAATTAATGGAAAGTAAGCGTGCGTTTTATATATCTCTGTGTCAGTGAGAGTGATAGAGTGATTAAGTGGAAATGAAGTCTGCCCACCAGACAACATAAATCTAAAGGAGACTGCACTTAACATCCAGGCCACTGTAAAACACACCAAAAAATAGGCTCAGAGAGAAACAGGCTCAGCCTCTGTAAAAATGCTGGATAAAATGTGACTCCTCAAATAAAAAAACAAAACAAATGTGTAATCCAATAAAGGGTCTCCTTTGATAAAACATTAACAAGTGGTGATGAAATATCATACTTTTCACCCCAACATCAAAAAACAAGAGATAAAGAGCAAAAATACAATTTAAATGCCTTTAAATTGTTTAAATTGGGTCAAACGTTTTGGGTAGACTTTCACAAGTTTCTCATAATAAGTTGCTGGAATTTTGTCCCATTCCTCCAGACAGAAATGGTGTAACTGAGTCATGTTTGTAGGCCTCCTTGCTCGCACACGCTTTTTCAGTTCTGCCCACAAATTTTCTATCAGACTGAGTTCAAGGCTTTGTGAAGGCCACTCCAATACCTTGATTTTTTTGTCCTTAAACCATTTTGCCACAGCTTTGGAGTAATGCTTGGGGTCACTGTCCATTTGGAAGACCAATTTGCGACCAAGCTTTAACTTCCTGGCTGATGTCTTGAGATGTTGCTTCAATATATCCACATAATTTTCCTTCCTCATGATGCCATCTATTTTCTGAAGTGCACCAGTCCTTCCTGCAGCAAAGCACCCCCACAACATGATGCTGCCACCCCCCTGCTTCACGGTTGGGACTGTGTTCTTCGGCTTGCAAGCCTCACCCTTTTTCCTCCAAACATAACGATAGACATTATGAGCAAACAGTTCCATTTTTGTTTCATCAGACCAGAGGACATTTCTCAAAGTAAGATCTTTGTCCCATGTGCACTTGCAAACTGTAGTCTGGCTTTTTTATGGTGGTTTTGGAGCAGTGGCTTCTTCCTTGCTGAGCAACCTTTCAGGTTATGTACTCATTTTACTGTGGATATAGATACTTGTCTACCTGTTTCCTCCAGCATCTTCACAAGATCCTTTGCTGTTGTTCTGGGATTGATTTGCACTTTTCACACCAAACTGCATCCATCTCCAGGAGATAGAATGCGTCTCCTTCCTGAGCGGTATGATGGCTATGTGGTCCCATGGTGTTTATACTTGCGTACTATTGTTTGTACAGATGAACGTGGTACCTTCAGGCATTTGGAAAATGCTCCCAAGGATGAACCAGTCTTGTGGAGGTCCACAATTTTTTTTCTGAGGTCTTGGCTGATTTCTTTTGATTTTCCCATGATGTCAAGCAAAGAGGCAATGAGTTTGAAGGTAGGCCTTAAAATACATCCACAGGTACACCTCCAGTTCAGTACACCTCCTATCAGAAGCCAAATGGCTAATTGTCTAAAGGCTTGACATCATTTTCTGGAATTCTCCAAGGTGAAACAATCTGTCTGTAAACAATTGTTGGAAAAATTACTCATGTCATGCACAAAGTAGATGTCCTAAACGACTTGCAAAACTGTAGTTTGCTCATATTAAATCTGTGAAGTGGTTAAAAAAATTGTTTTAATGACTTCAACCTAAGTGTATGTAAACTTCTGACTTCAACTGTATAAATATATATGAATCATGTATCATGGTATTTCCATTATACTTAAGGCTACTTCAAAACCATGGTACATGTCCATAACACATGGGATTACCGTGGCATATGTTCAAAAACATGAGAGTACCGAGGCATATGTCCCAAAAAACATGGGATTACCATGTTACGTGTCCAAAATACATGGGATTACCATGGTACATGCCCAAAATACATATGGTTACCAAAGTATACACTCACTGAGGACTTTATTAGGAACAACTGTACACCTACTCTACTTATTCATGTGATTATCTAATCAGCCAACTGAGTGGCAGCAATGTAATGCATAAAATCATGCATATACAGGTCAGTAGCTTCAGTTATTTTTCACATCAACCATTAGAATGGGGAAAAAAATGTGATCTAAGTGAGTTCGACCGTGGCATGTTTGTTGGTGTCAGACAGGCAGGTTTGAGTATTTCTGTAACTGCTGATCTCCTAGGATTTTCACACACAACAGCCTATAGAGTTTACTCAGAATGGTGCCAAAAACATCCAGTGAGCAGCAGTTCTGCAGACGGAAATGCCTTGTTGATGAGAGAGGTCAACAGAGAATGGCCAGACTGGTTCGAGACAGAGAGGCTATGGTAACTCAGATAACCACTCTGTACAATTGTAGTGAGCAGAATGGCATCTCAGAATGCACAACATGTTGAACCTTGAGGCGGTTGGCTACAACAGCAGAAGACCACACTGGGCACTTTATTAGGACCACAGTGTTCCTAATAAAGTGCTAAGTTAGTGTATGTGTATATATATGAAAAACAGAGACATAGAAAATGAGAGAAGTGCCAGAGATACAGATTCTACTCACAGTCTATGCTGATTTTATAGAGTAAAACCTTTGGTTAACATAGCAAAGCAAAAGTAGGTTTGTGCCTTACAATTGCTTCATGTTGAAGGTTAATCTGATAACCAACCAACTCATTTAATGCTTTCCAGTGTATCTGTGCACAAACTGTTTATTCAGGCTCTTGATTGGTGACAAGCATTTCCGAGAAATGATTATTTATTATCTTGTGACTTTTCTCACACAGTTATGCATGGCATATTCAAAGAAATGAAACTGGTAAGAGAATTTTGATGAAATTAGTGTTAACAGGAAATGGCCTTTCATGAAAGAGAAATATGCTCTATAGATTAATCTAATTCTGAAATTACTTTAGCTGGCAAATAATATTACTCTGAAGTGATGCATATCATTACATCGCTGATATGCATGGTCTGTATCACCAATTTTTATGGATTTCAGCTAGTAATTCAATATGCCACAAAAATGAAACATACACAATATTCTGGTAGCTTGCAACTACATTCGAACTACCACTTCACCATTTTAAGTGTCTACACATGCCCTATGAATTATGTAGTGCCTTGAGAATAGCCCCTTTCACACATACAGCCTTTTCCAGAAAATGTACTGCAATTTTTAGGTTAGAGGTCCTGTGTGAAAACAACACTTTTGTAAGTAAAATATTGCTCTGGCAATTTCCCTTAATGGGAAGTTGTATCATTACGTATAAATTTCAATACTGATGGTATGTGTGAACAGAGCCATAACATTACCAGTTTCAGTTTGTACGAGGTCAGAATGCACTGACGTAAGAATTTCTGATGGAGATGACGCAATTACTCCGTGCTGTAATACAGGTGAATCGGAAGAAAAATGTCAACAAATTGGTCAGATGTGTAGATGCCATTTCCGGTAAACGGCGTCACAGTTTAATGGCATTTGGTGCTGATGTGCGAATAGTACTAGCAAAACGGAAAATACGGAAAGTCATTGCATGTGTGAATAGCACACGTGGTACATTTGCCAGGAAATGTGACCAAATGTTCAAGCTCCAAAAAGGACATAAAATTAGAAAATTCAGCAGAAAAAAAAGTAGAACGGGACTTTATCCATTGGAATTTGATCATGAAAAGTGGTCTATATATGACATATTTGATATCTTTTATGTAGGCCTATCTAGTATCTAGTAAGTATTTGACATAAATGGACAGTATGCTATGTGTTTTTTAAATGGTAAGAAAAAAGTGCCCTCAAAACGATGAAAAAAGTTAATTCCTGTGGGCCAATATTGGCTCTTAGTAATAAAGTTAATTTCGGTTGACGCTGTAACATTTTAATGAAAGTGAATTGTGCACAATAAGACCAGAAACATGTATTAAGGAGGTAAAGAGGGTCAGTTTTGATATTTAAGAGACTAAGAATAAATACAGATTGTTTTAGCATGATTACACCACTGGAGAGAAATTTCCGACACACAGGAAGAGACAAGAAACCTGAAACAGCATACTCTCATTCAGTTCCTTGGTTACAATCATTTAGCTTGTGATTTAGAGTACACTAATTGCAAGGAGTCTCTTTGAAGCAACTTAAGTGGTTAAGTAATGTGCTCAGGATTAAGAGTGGAATCTCTGTGGAATTGACCTAAATTACACCTACAGCCTTTGTTTTATCTGCACATAATTCACCAGCAACATGTGCTGGAAATTTGGAGTTCAACGTGACAAAGCTAAACCCACAAGCCATAAGAATTAAAACAAACAAGCCCCTGTGTATGGAAGCTCAGACCACTAAAATCCAACTCCTTGAGGTATCCACATTCCCTATGCAATTCCAGCCAATATTCTGACAGCAGTGGCAGGGGATGATGCATCGCAGCACTTTAACTAGGGCAGGACTCTCCGCATACTAATAAATAGCCTGCCTAAACTGTGGATGATTTCTTATTCAAGGTATGGATTAAAAGAGAACTGTATATGTGTTAGGGCTAGATATGTTGAATGTTAACAATATATTTGTAATAAATTGATAATATCGATAAATCGATCAATCTATTTTCTTCAAACGGTATCGATATAATTATTTTAGCTACATCGCCCAGCATAGTTGTGTTTGTGTGTGTGGAAGCATAAATGAGATTTCATAAGTGCGCTTGTGCTGTTTAAGACGTATTGTTCTACCCTGTAGTTGTCCGCATCTCCTAAACACTATGATCATTCCCTCTTGTGAACACAGACCCAGAATGCCTCTGTTTTAGTCTCCCACTCCCTAATTATAACTGTCCCATCAAGCCAAGGGAGGAGAGATGGGTGGAGGGATGGAGGGATGCAGAGAGAAGGGGCAGTGAGCCAGCGGCAGGACCTCTCATCATCCAAGCAGGGAATACTCGCTCTTCCTTCCTCTCTTTCTCACCAACCGTTTTTTCAAACTGTGTAATTGAGGCCTTGGCTCATTTGGGCTTGTCATGTCAGTAGATTAAGCCCTACAATAAACATGACAAAATTCAGATGCATTCACTTGTGTTGAGGGATAGGGAGTGATTATTTAAAGGGATAGTTCACCCTAAAATTAAAATGCTGTCATCATTTTCTCAGTGCTCATTATATGTAAAAAAAACAAAACAAAACAAAAAGATTCAGTGAAAGTCAATGGTGACAGAGGCTAACATTAACTGGGTTTCCATCAAAATGTTTTGCATTTTTTAAGCACATTTCTAAAAATTTGACTAATGAAAATATGAATCCATCCACTATGTCATGTACATTATCTTGAGGGAGCCTGGCTTGTCTTGATGGAGCAGCTGAATGACCTCCTTGCTTTGGGGAGAGTTTTATTTGCAGGATTGGAACAATTGTACCTTGTTTTATTAAATCCTGCCAGGAGATGCCATAGAATAAGTGTAATATCTGATATAATGAGGGCTGAAATGGCTGCGATGTCCATACGCCACCAGCCTCCGCATACCTGGGAGTGCCCGCGCTCAAAACTGTTCTGGCAGATTGTGAGGACCCACTTTAAAGACCAGCTGTGGGTTAAACACTTACAAATGCCAAGGGCTATGCACGAAGAATTGTGTGCCAAGATCGGACCTTTCGTTGGGCCAGTCACATCAAGCTATCGCACACTTATAACATGTGCACAAATGGTCAAAACACATTGTCGTTTTGCGAATAAACTGTTTCCATCACCTTAATGCCCATTTTAACTAATATGAAACTCTAGAAAATTCACCTCCTCCTAGCACATTCAATTTGGAGCGAATTTTGAGAGTTTATTCGCATATCAAACATTTCAATTCAGGATTTCTTGTGCGCAGTTATAAAATGTGCATAAAAATTGTTGGATGGAAACCCAGCTATTGTACCTAACAACTCCCTTTTTATCCACGGAAGAAAGAAAGTCATACAGGTTTGGAAATCATGAGGGTGAGTAAATTATGACAGACTTTTCATTTTTTTGTGAACTATTCCTTAAAAGGGGACACATTTTTCCCATATCTTCCACTTACAACATTTTCTGGCAGTAAAAATAGTGCAATTTAGGTTTACATTTTTTTCTGAAGTGTTTTTAGGTTGTTTTTTTTTTGTTTTTTTTTTTTGTGTTTTTTTGAGTAGCCTACTCTTTGTTTGAAGAGCCAAATTTCTACAACTCTGTACACTTGTGTAAGAACAAAGAGACATTCTACAGTGTAGGAGGTGTGTGTGTGGATCTACATTGCATCTCAAATAACACGTTCCAGTTCCTATAAAGAAATAAGAACAGTGCTCATTTAGTGGAAATTATTGTTAGCTCCTGTTTGCGAAAAAAAGGTTTAGGGATTCCAGCACAAACAGATTGTAATGATGGGGAAAAAAATCATTTACATTTAGGAATTTGGCAGATGCTTTTATCCACAGCAACAGTGTATAAGATTTTTTTTTTTTTTTTTTTTTTTTTTTTATCAGATTGTCTGTTCCCTGAGAATCAAACTCATGACCTTGGTGCTCTAATGCCACACTCTACCAGTTGATCAAGAATAATCAAATTAATGTTAATTCTGTTGAAAATGAACAAAAGACAACTTCTAAAAGATGATATCAATGAAAAAGACATGGTAGGCTCAAACCATGCTATATAATGGGGATTAAGTGTGTGCGTGGTTGTGGGTATGGATAGTTAGCATTTGACGAGTACAGGAGGAGTGTAAGCGAGTGAGTACCACGTACATTGGCTGGAAAAGAGAGAAAACACTGCATTCACAGTTCATTACCACATTTCTCTCTTGTGTTAATAAAAAGCAGCACGTTACAAATGTGTCAACAGGGAAGTGTTTTAATTTACACCGATGGATTAGAAAGAAAAAAAAGGACAAAAAAAATAAAAAAAATTAGATGCTAAGTAATTTCAAGTAGTGGGTTGTCTGCTTGATAGCAACCTAGGGATATATCTGATAAAAAGAGGTACGATTTCCTCCTGCGAGGAACCAGACATGTTTTTTTTTTTTTTTTTTTTTTTTTTGGGGCTATAAACCCTGCAGAATAAACCAGATTAAACCGGCATAAGTACAAATGCTGGTTTTAGCTGGTCTCCAGCCTGGTCGGGGTGGTCTGTTGGTTGGTTTTACAAGTGTTTTTTTTTTTGTTTTTTTAGCGCTTCTCAACTGGTCAGACTGGAAGACTAACTTAAACCTGCTAAGGCGGTTGTAAACCAGATAAGACCAGCAAAACATATTAGGCCGGCCCTTCTGAATAAACCAGATTAAACCAGCCTAAAGGCATGGTCGCATGTTGAGCGTGTGTGACACCAGCAAAAAACAAAATGCCAAGCAGCCTCTTTTTAATGCTGCATTTTATACTCTGTGATATCCTTGTCCATTGTGAATATTTAGTGTAGCTGTGTACGAAGCACCGCCCACACAGAGGTCACTGGCAAACCAAGCAACTTTTCATATTGGTCAATGCAGCAAATTTGTCTGTCAGAGTTCACCAAAATGTAACTACGCAATATCCACGAGGGGAAATTCTTCTCCACCGGAAGTCCATCACGCGTAATTCACAATGTCGCATTTTTCATTGAGATTACAATGAGTTTTTCGCCGGAGGAAATTTCGCCGTGTGAAAGTAAATGTGACTGCGCCTTAAAATGGTTTGCTGGTTTTAGCTGGTCTTCCAATCTGGTCAGGCTGGTCACATGGATGGTTTTAAAAGGGCTTCAGGCACTTTTCAGCTGGTCAGTCTGGAAGACCTGCTGGCTGTCCAGACTGCACCAGCCTAGCTAGACCAGTTGAAGACCAGCTTGACTAGGCTGGGAGACCAGCTGAACCAGTAAGGACCAACTGTAAACCAGATAAAACCAGCATAGGCCTGCCCAGCTGAATAAACCAGTTAAAACCCACATAAGATGATTTACTGGTCTTAGCGTAGCTGTTCTCCAGCTTTTTTCAGCTGGTCAAACTGGGAGACTAAATGGATGACCAGCTAAACCAGCTAAACCAGCTGAGCACCAGCTTGGCCAAGCATGGAGACCAGTTAGACTAGCTAGACCAAGTCTAGACTGGCCTGGCTGGGTGTCCAGTGTAAATCTTTTGTAAACCAGCTAAGATCAGCAGTCAAGGCTGTTCCTGCTAAAAAATCCTGCTAAAACCCATGTAAGCTGATTTGCTGGTCTTAGCTGGTCTCCCTAGCCTGATCTGTTGGCAGGTTGGCAGGAAACCAGCTACTGTAGATAAAAAGCTAAACCAGCTGAGGACCAGCTTGGCCAGGCTGGGAGACCATCTTAAACTAGCTAAAACAAGATTAGGCTGGTTTAAGTTTTTTTTTTTTTTTTAGCAGGGTCAACAGAGTGAAAAAGAGTAATTGCGAACAAAGTGGTGGTGGAATTGTCATCACTCCATTGAGGCTGAATATCATGGCCCACTCTGAGAGAAAAGAGGCGAGAACAACTCTTTCATGCAGCTGACTGAAGCGCCTAGGGAGAGGAAGATTTCATTCGAGGCTAGCGTCAGTTATCAGATCCAAATCAAATGATCCTACAAGTGCCACAGGCAGACACAGAAAAGCTAGCTGAGAGAAAGGAAGTGCCTCTATTAGAGTGGACTAAAGGCATCAGGCACAATTAATGTGCGCCATCATGCTGTGAGGTTCTGCGCTCAGGAAATTAAAAGTATTTTTCATCCCTGACTATGTCTTCAGTCAGAGACAAAAACTGGAAAATGATGATACAAAAATCTTTTAGAACATTTAAAGACAGAACTTAATGAACAGGAACTATTCCGGCCCTCGAGAGAGGGATTTTCAAAAGGACTTTTTATATGAGATGATATCAATCAAATACAGCCTGGTGATAGACCTTCAGAAGATAGTGGTACTCCTTTCACAACCACAAAGAAAAAGAGCATAACAATTAGGCAAACAGTATTTTTTTAGCCAAAAATTAGAGTTCTGACATCAGTTGCTCACCCTCACATTGTTCCAAACCTGTATATCTTACTTTCTTCTGTGGAACACAAAAGGAGATGTTAGGCAGTATCACAACCCCCTTCTTCTTTTTTTGTATGTTTTGTGTTCCACAAAAAAGCTTTCCTTGTGGCACAGGTGAGAATGTAATGCAGACTAGCACTGTGTTATGAATTGCACTCTTACACATTTTAGAATGCAAAAACAAACCAAATCGAGCTCACAAATCAAACCCATTACCCATATTCTTCTATTTATGCTATGTCATTAACATAAATAACATGATTTGAGAATAAATGTGTATTTCTATAAATGTGGAGTGTTCTGTTCTGCCATCCGGCTATTGGGGAGCAACTTGTGAATAGCTTCACCTAGTCTATTAAATGTTCATTGCTCATTTAAGATCACCAAAGGGATCACATTAGACAGAGATAGTCTTAATGTGAGGAGTCGCCTCATTGGCTCTTGTGGCAAATGCTCCCTCTATTAACCACAAAGATCATGGATTAAGTGCTTTTAAATTGACTGATTCTAGGAAGAGATAAAAGTCATACACTCTGACACACCATAATGTAGAAATACTAACAATGTTGTTGTTGTTGTTTTTTTGTTTTTGTTTTGTTTTTTTTCATATTAGCACAGTTCCAGTAGTTGGAAACTTTGTAGACATGTTTCACTCAGAAAATGGATTAAAAAAGTATGGTGGTGGTACCATGGTATCAGATGGTATTACTATGGTACTTTAACATATACTGTGCCATGTTACTGAATGAAATTAACTGTATAATATCAATGTATTTAAATAGAATACCATGGTATTACAATGGTACATGTCACAAGATGGTACTGTCATTAAGATGAATGGGAATGCTAACGCATAGCCTTCTCCAAGTATATTACAACTTCTTGTATTACCATGGTACCATGTCCAAAAACATGGCAATAACAAGTCCTAGTTAACTAAATAAAAATAAATACTACTGGCCACAAGGATATCCCTGAATATTATCTGCCTTATTAGTCAGAGTCAGCAGACAAACAAATAAACAAATACACAAACACAAAAAGTTGGACAAAACTTGTACCGCTTAAAGGCATGCACTGATGTTATCAGATTCAAGACTACTTTATGCTATCTGTGCAATGTACCACATCTCCTCCCACGGGGACTATACTATCGTGCTATTTCAGGCTATGATAGTGCCTACGTGGAGATAGACTCATCTTCCAGACCCCTGAATCATATGTGTGTGTATATGTTGAGGGGGGATAGCTTATCCTGTCTCCCATGCGGCAGGTGCGTTAAAGCAACAGGGGAAAAGTCTCATCGTGTGTGCCGTTCCTCATAAGAGTTCTCATCTTAAAGGTTACTAAGGGAAAGTACCAGAACTGTAGGTGGTAAAGGGCCTATTGAGTCAGTGAGTTGAAGATGAGAAATGGATCAGTTTTCGAACTGGATCAATCAATATGTTGAAAAAAAAAAAAATCTAATTCAAAAAAGTGATTTGTTCTCAAATCTGACAACACTACTTCCCTCACGAACGCTCATAAATGTACCAAGGAGAGCTAGGGTGTATGTCAAGATTCAAAGTCAATAATGACCTACATTTTGGTCTGTTCCTCACACAACTGCTATCCTACCACTTGAAGTGCTTTTATGTCATTTTGGAGTTTGAAAGCTACAGTCCTTAAATTTATATAGTAAAGAGTGGCCAGGATATTCTTCAAAAAATTCACCTGGGTTTAGAATGAGGGTGAGAATTGTATTTCTTTCTTTCTTTTAATAGCTATTGTCACTCCAAACCTGCATGACTTTCTTCTGTGGAACACAAAAGATTAAATTTTTCCATATAATGAAATGGAAACTGGGGACTAGGGCTGTAAAGCTTGAAAATGACACAGAAGTACCATAAAAGTGGTCCATACGACTCGTGTGCTATATATAAAATCTTATGAAGCCGTACGATGGCCATTGTGTGAGGAATCAACTAACCACTGAAACCGGATCATGTAGACAATCAGTTTGAGAAACTAATCAATCTGATTCATGAAAAAACTGGTTTTGTGAACTGGATCAATCTCTTCACTGAGAAAAATCTCTTTCCCTCATGAACTCTTAAAGCAATCGCACACCGGCCGAGAAGCGCCACGGCTAGGACACGGCACAGGTATCAAACATAGGGCAAGTCAATGCAGTTCAGGTGGAAGACAGTACACAAAAGTTACCAAGGTTTTTCTTTTTCAAGAATGCACAAGGCTAGAGTAAATATACAGTATGTCCTATGATTATGATTTGGATCTAATTTAATGGAAAATATGCGAGTTGCGCTCCGTGGTGTGGCAGAAATTTGAGCCTCCAGAGTCGTAGGTGGGCACCGCCGACAGACACCGAGCAGTAGGAATGTGGAAATGAGTTTCAATGTTCTCTTCTATATATCACAGCCCCTTCGGCATATCGCGTCCCCCTTCATCATATCGCAGCACACCACGGCATATCGCGGCCTCGTTTTGCGGCCAACCCACCGGGAAAAGTCCCGGTTCTCCTGATGGCCAGTCTGCCTCTGGGCAGATGTCAAGATTTTCAGTGAATAATGACTTAAATTTCAGTGTGTTCCTCACAATAGCCATCCTATGGCTTCAGAAGTTTTGAAATATTATGCATGAGTCATATGTTCCACTTATATGATACTTTTATGGTGTTAGTTATCAGATCGTAAAAAAATAGATTGTGAAACTCAGTCAAATGACTTCCTAAAGAGCACAACGGTCTCACAGCATCCACTAAGCATCACTTTAGAGTGAAAAGGAAGGGTATTTTGCCTCTCTCTCCTTTTCTCTCTCTCTCAGGTGAGATAGTATCAGGCCAAACTGCTATCAGCATGTGGGAACAAGAGTGTGTGCCTATCAGCTCATCTTGTGGTGGGACATTTTTCACTCAGAAGGGGGGCGGTTAGTTTCAGACGAGGTGAGAAACTACACACAGCTGCCAATACTGCAAACCCACAGTGGAAACAGTTTTTTTCCTTGTTTCGGTTTTGTTGTTATCTCAGGGCTTGTTTTTGTGCCTTCTTCTAGCATGCTTGCAACCTGCGCTTGTGAGATTGATTTAGTACATAGCGAAATACAATGGAAAGATTTATAACTGCATTATATGGAAACTTGTATATATCAAAGATACAAATAATTTATCCGTTTTATCATTCTAAGAAAGTGCAAAAAAAAAAAAAAAAAACTAAGTTAGTAAGGTCTAACTTTACACCTTACCAGAAAGCATACCAAATGTGGGAAAAGCAAGCATGTAAAATTAGAATCAAAATAAGATTTTACTTTGTATTATAATCAGGTATGAAAATCGCAAGGAATTTAACATTTCCAATTCTGATTTTACATCACAATTCCAGTTCCACTGACAGTTCTTTTACTGCTTTTGAGTACTTTCTGAGTCTTTTTGACTGATTCATTACAAAGAATGGCTAATATGAGTCATTTGCTTGTGATTTGTACTGCACTGTTCACACTGTATGCAGGCAAAGCTGTCTGAACTGAATGTCATGAAAGTCATATGGTACCAAAATAAAAAAATGGAACAAGAACAGGTTTTCAATTCCCAATCTGATTCAACATTGTGAATATACATGTTTACATGCACGACCATATACAGATTATGCTTAACAAGCCGTCAACGTGTAAGGTCATGTAAATACTTTAAATTGTTTTCTTTTATCAGAGCAAGGTCATAAACACTTATCTTATCAAGCACTTAAAACACTGCCACAAATGCCATCAAAACAATTTATGTGTAAAATCCATGCATAAAATATATACATGAATTATAGTTCTTGAATTTCTACTCACCCAATATCACTAAACACAGAGAGAGGGCGATTCGGGTCATCTGACCCTTTTTTTGTACCAAATACAAACCATACATTGTAATGATTCCAGTGAAGAAACAGGATCTCCATTAGTGTTGGTTTGTACTTGGACATCCCCAGCAGTGAGACATCACCCCTGATCTTGCAGCATTTTCTGTCTCCCGTACTCAGTCTGTCTCTACATCTTTCCTCTCTATCATGCCTATAGCCTCCTTCCAGATGTATTAGTCTGAGTGGCCACACAGGGCCCAAGCTGTTCCATCAGGACTGTCACAGGCTCTTTACCGTGACAAGCCACATGGCAGTACCCTGGCCTTGATAACGTGCGTTAGCAGGAGGAGAAGGATTGACTTTGCCCTGGCGAACTCCAGAACAGATGTGAAATCTTTAAGGGGCACAAGGCTTTTGTTTTGGGTAAGCGAGCAATTTGAAGTTAATTTGATAATTCTTTCTTGCTGCCATGGGAATGAGAATGATTTCAGAAGGCTGAAAGATGATAAATACAAGATGTTCATCTAAAAAGGAACAACCACAACAGGCTTCTCAAGGTGATGTGGAATAATCAGCTCAACATGAAATTGCATTAAACAATAAAAACAAGCAAAAAGTCAACATGGAACTGAATTTTCAACCCATTTTACTTCTGCAATGTAAAATATTTAGGATATTCAACAAGTAAAAAATGCATGGCAAGATTTAATTTTATCCATTTTAAATTGATTGGATCATGAAACGTGGGAGTTATCAAATTGGAGCCAGGTGGTTGGAGGGAAGGGGCTAAAGATGCTTGGTGATGTCAGCGAAAAAGAACTGGGCTATCTTTTTAAAAAGCACTGTGAGAAAAGGCATGATCATTTGGTTTTTAAGGTTAAATGTCAACATATGTAGTGGAGTGTCAACGATTTTTCCTGCATAGCAATCTTCACAACAGTTGAACGTCAACAAGTCTGATGGACTGGAGAGAATGCAGACCATAAAAGGCATGACAGTCTACCTTCAAAGATGCATGTTTTGGGGCAAGAACAGCTTGTGACGTCTGCTTAAGCCTTGGAAGACTAAATAAAAGTGTATTTGTAAAACACACTTGACATGTTTTGAAAGCTATGATGTGTGATAGCAAGAAACATTCTTTTCACACAGTTGTACTTAACTGCAGATTGCTATTTGTGGCAGTTAAATGGATTCATTTTGCCTAGATGTGACTAATGACAATTTTATTTACAGTGCAAGGAGCAAAGCACTTAAAAAAATAAAAATGTCTCATTCCCTTAAGTACATTTCTCGACCCTGTTGTCCCAAGAGAAAACAATAGCAACATTCTCTCTACTCTGGAAACAAATGCTCTGTTTTGATTTCTGCAGCCTTAAATGGATGGAGATAAAAGCAGAGCCCATCTGTCTGGTTGGCAAAGTGGCACTGGGAATTGATCACAGTGAGTTACAGTAAGTGCATTTGCATTCTCGTGGCTCTAAACTCTTTTATTAACCACGCGACGACACGCTCTTCCAGCGAATCCCCTCAGTAACAGGGTGACAAAACGCCTAGTGGGTAAACATCTTTAAAAGGATTTGACACACTATAATGCAAAAAAAAAAAAAAAAAAAAAAATGCTTCTGTTTTGTTATGGCCTTTCGCTTTTTGTTTGGCTTGAGGAAGAGTAAAGCATTGTTGTGGTGCGCAATCAGATAAAGGCAGATGTGAATAGCAGAGAGGGGTATACACAGGACAAAAGATGCTGCGCAAGCAACTGCAAAGAGGAAAATTGCACCTTCTAAAAGAAAAAAGAAAAAGAGAAAAATGTTTTGCTGTACTTGCAGCTCCAAAGATCCTATAGTAGATTAAAGAAACCATAAAATCCAAACACAGATCTTGATCATATACAGTATTATAAGGACCACAATATGAACAGTAAGCCCACATCTTTCATTGAAAATACAACCAAAATTGGCTCTGTGGCCCATCAAAACAATGCAGTTTATTTGAGAATCTCGACCTACCCAACATAACAATATTGGTCAACCTACGGAGTGACTTTGGGGTGGGGCTATCTGTTTGAATGACCAATGAAAGGCGAGGTGGTGTTCATAAAACCTGTTTAAGAAAACAACAAGCAAAAATTACACCCTTCACCTTTAACTTTTAATAATTAAGCAGTGCCTACTATGTAATCTCATTGTATATTAAATATGCAAGTGCGGAAGAGGTGAAAAAACACAGAGAGAGAAAAAAGAAAAAGAAAAAGGGAAGTTATTTCCTATCTTGCCTCTGCATCCCCTTGGATGTAGCTTGATTTAACCTTGAAGAATAATGAGATCTGACGTGCTTAAATGTTAGCATTCTTAAATCACCAGGAAGTGCCTCTGTGGAGCCCATAATCACTGTGCCAAATTGCTGTGCTCGCTAATTTCATTTCTCCCTCTGCATTCACTGGCAGTTAGACTCCATTACTCAACAACAGCCATTTAATGCTCCAAGGTCCCAGAGGTGTTACATTAAAATGTAATAACTTGCAATGTAAATGAAAACAAAAACCATTATTTTTCCTCTCCCACCCTCTCCAATATCCTCCTACCTATCTCGCTCTCTCTGTAGGGGGAGTTGGAATCTAATTCTCAGCCCATCTGGCTGGTGAAATTAATCTGAGCAAAGCCAGGATGCTCTTTTATTGACTCTCTGAGCATGGCAATACACCTGATTGGCCCTCGCTGGGTATTCTGTGACAATGGGCCAGTAGAAATTAGTGACCTATTACTCTATTACATATGGACTATAAAATTTCAAGTTGGACTGGTGGCATTTGCAGCATTGTTTGATACAGTGATCTCCCTTGAAACATGACACTGTAATGTGGTTTTGATTAGCCAGGTTAGAGGTGCTTAGGCCAGGTGTAACCTCTCTATAAAGGGCCTCCCTCTGAGAGCAACAGCTTTAGCTATAGGAGTCCTACTTCATAGTGGGTTTCATTATGATCAGGGCACTTCCGCACAAAGAGAAATCACAGACTGTATAAATAACAAAGCAGGGGGGAGTTAGTCTGTTCATTGAGCCGCAAAGGCCATGTGGATAGTCTGGTCTCTAGATCAAACCGTTATCTCATCTAAATGCCAAATGCATATTAAAATAAATAAAGGATGTACCAGAAATCTTGATTTACTTAAAGGGACAGTTATCCCAAATATTTAAATACATAATGACCGGTATGACTTTCTTTCTTAATTGGAACACAAAAGGAGATGTTGAATATGATGATTACGTTAATAAAGTATATGAAATATTTTTATTTCAGACTACAAAACACACAAACTAATAATATATTTAAAGGTGGTGTGTGATTTTTTTTTTTTTTTTAAAACACTGAGCTTAATATGCAGAGACAGTGTAAACAGCATCACTGTGGTACACAATGTACCACTACTAATTTTTAACTTATTATAGCTCAAAACTAATGGAAAAACAACAACAACAACAACAAAAACATTATAGGCCTCAGTGACTGGTCTGCTTCAGGGTCAAGTCTATGTAACCATTAAATTGCTGCAATAGGGACATGATAACCTCTTCTTTTGTAAACAATCAAACGCCTACACAATCTAACAGATCTAAAGCGCATGAAAGAAAGCACGTAGCTGAGACTGGTCAGGGAGATCTGGGACATTTCTCTAAGGACAAGACCATGCTAATCCTACTGCTGACCAGGGGCAGAGAGAACAGGGCAATGTGGCATCTGAAACCGAGCATGTTAGGTGTTATATGATTTATAGAAACACCTCAAAAGAAGATAAACATGCTCGCTCTGCTACAGGAAATCTGGGTTGTACCTGCTGGGGTGCAACTGGTATCCTGATGCAAAGCCACAGAGGAGGTGAGGTGAGAGTGAACATTAATAATAATAATTAATAATTTTCTTTATTCATCACACATTATACATTTGCACATATACAGTGAAATTCTTCTTTTTCACATATCCCAGCTAGGCTGGGGTCAGAGTGCAGGGTCAGCCATGATACAGCGCCCCTGGAGCAGATAGGGTCAAGGGCCTTGCTCAAGGGCCCAACAGTGGCATCTTGGTGGTGCTGGGGCTTGAACCCCCGACCTTCTGATCAGTAACCCGGAGCCTTAACCACTGAGCTACCACTGCCCAGTGCTGAGTGTTAACATCACAAAAATTCTGCTTGTCTTTAATGTTTTCTTACACTGCCCTCCTCCCCTCCACATGCTCTTTCTGACTTTATCCATGTTTTCATTCACGCTTATGTATCTTTAAGTTTACCACTACAGTCTAAGGAAGTACAAAAAGGGCCAAATGATTGTGGTCTCCTAATCAGACCTAGAGCAAATGGTAACTACGGGTAAAAAAAAAAACAATCTCAGACAAGGTAACTTCTACCATTAAAAACTGAGGGCAGTGGGGTGGGGTTGATATGCCTCATGACATATATCAAAACAAAGGTTGTAAGGAGGAAGTAACTGACAGAGGATATATATAAATTATGGCTGTCAAACTATTAAAATATTTAATCATGATTAATCGCATAATTTTTTGTAGTTAATCGCGATTGTGTAGGTGATGGCGTGGTTAATCGCCCGTCTGGGGATAGAGAAAGTGGTAAGGACATCCACCTGAGATGACTTGTGGCTAATTGCCATTTCTATGTTCACAGTGAAAGTCGGGGGAGATAAAAGATGGCCCAGTCCTCCGAAAGAGGGAGAGTTGAACCTGAGCACAGTGTGTGTGTTATGGAAGCTTCACTGTCTGGCTGAAAAGCAGCAGTTTTATGTTGGCCGCTGAAAAGCGTTATTTTTGTCTGAGTTGCATTCAGTGTGTGTAAATAAACTCACGTGGTTCGCTGAAGCTGTCTCCCGCTCCCGTTTATTTACACATTGCGCGACTGACTCCATTCTCATCAACTACAGTTTATTCAAAGTGTCATATTATGCTTTAGCGCATTGAAAAATTAGTGGTGTTAATCGAATTTCGCATTAACTTCGACAGCACTAATAAAAATAAAAAGATCACGACAGAAAATCAAAGAAGTATGAGCTGATTTTGATGCAAGAGAGCCAGAGGCAACAGCCTCATATCATCCGAATATTATAAAAAATATTCGTTTGACTATAATCCAAGAAAAACAAGCATAAAGCAACATTGAAAAATTACATATTCTAAATTACAACTAATTTATGAATCTGTGCAGCCAATATTTCTAATGTGTAAACCTTATGAATGAAAATGCAAACAGTGTGATTTCAGATTGGATGGGAGCGGTCTCGACTCTGTTTGAGGCCTCTGAAAACTGTGCACATCTGGAGCTTGTCACGTGTGATATATACTAGATATGACATCATGTACACTTTCCACTTCTTGAAATGTCTATGTTAATGTATCACACGATTCACATGTGATTCCCATGATTATTTATAGTCTAAACCTGGGCGTTATGTTAAATTCCTGACCTGAAGTGATGATTTCACGTCGGAGCTCATCTAGCCGTCTCTTAAAGTTGACCACATTAATATTCACATCAGAGTAATGTTATACATGAACAGAGTTTCAGGCAGATATTAATATCAGAAATACCAGGAGAAACCATAGTTAACAAAATATTTCACAGTTAATGTGGCCAACAAATTCAGCTTCATCTGGTAAGAAAAACAAATTATAATTTAATTAAATAATAATTGTATAATAATAATAATCATTATTATTATTATTATTATTAGGCTATTATTATGAAAAGGCATACACAAGGCATACTTTATTACTAGAAACTATAAACATTTTTACGCACTTCCGGTTTAAGCTCCGCCCACATCTGGTTCTATCCGAATACATAGACAGATACAGATAATTTTACCATATGAACAAATACAAATACAGATACAGATAATGGCTTCGCTGCACACCCCTAGCTCTCAATAACTGCATACTTTGGAAACTGATGATGATAGGAAACTTAAAAAAAGGAAGTTTTAAATTTAAACAAATTAGTGTGGACATGGCCTAACATCTACTTTTGTGATTTACGGAAAAAAAGAAAGTCATTTGGATTTGGAATGACACGAGGGTGATTAAATGATGATAGCATTTCCCTTTTTGCATGAAATCCGACTTGCCGCCAGTGAGCAAGCCAAAGGCAATTTTAAGAGCAACAATACTAAGCAAGGGATATACTTTAAAAAGCTCAAGACTAGACAATACTCCTGTCATGAACAAAAATGTTCATGGAAACCCAAAGAAATAAATCATCATAACACCTCCAAAGGGCTACAGCGCTTTTAATAAAACTAACACAGGAAGTGTTATAGGAGGTGTTAAAATCTCAGGTAGGGAAGAAATAGAGAAGAAAAAAAGGGATGATGAAATACATCTTCCCTCCCTGTAGCCCTGACAAAAGGCAAGAGGAAGAGCTCCATTCCCACCCTTAGGAGAGACGCCATGTTGAAACCCACTAGAGCTATAAAAGAAACATTTTAGCTTGTGTGTAAGAGGCGTATCGCTCCGAGCACTTCTTAATTTCTGTCTTTGTTTGGGTGGCAGGGAGGCTCTCAGGGTTCTGTAAGGCCTGCGGGTCTTTTGTCTCACAGTACATGAGGCCTGTTCAATGCCTCAAGCGTTTTTGTTCAGAGAAAGCTTTTGTTCTGCCCCTCACTCTGAGATCTGGCAATGGGTCTCGGGCTAAATCACAACTCAGACAGCAGCACAGGTATTTCCTGTGAGATTGTGTTAAGAACTACATTGCCAGACACAGCCTGAGATAATACAAGACTGAAAAACATGGAGATGATGTAAAGGAACATAGAACATAGGAGCAAAGTAACAAAATAAGTACATATTTGCATTTTATTGTGTAAAAAAATTAAAAGACTTTCTATTATCAAATGCAAAACTACCCAGCTTTTATCAATCATAATGCAAGTTAAAGTTCTTCAACATAAAATCAAAACCCTATTTACTTACTAAAAAAAAGAAAGAAAGTGGGTTGTCTAAATGAGAAACTGGTCACTGTATAAAATTAGGCTAGTTTAAGGTCATGCCCACTTGATGTAGGCCGATATATTGGTTTTACCGATTAATTGGTGCCGACAGTTGCTTTTTGGAAATGTAAGCGCAGCGTAGTTCTAGCGGGAAGACTAGCAGCTGTACATTATCACACCATTAGCTAGGTAACTTCTAGCCAATCACATGTAAGCCAATGCTTTATAAGTCTGCTCACAATCTATTACATTGCTGTTTCAGTGTGCTAACAAGGCAGCCTCCACCACCCCACCACCACTAGTTGAGTCCCGTCCTGCACGGGGGTAGGCTCCTTGCCCCTGCCTCCTATCTCCGGCAGGATATGTCCGTTCCGAGTACAAATTCTTTGGACCACCAGATGGGGCTTACGCCAAAGAGAGACATTACATTTCTGTTTTATATTCATCAAATAAATGTCATCTTAAATTTCACTCAAGTCTGTGAGTCTTCCTGATAGAACTATCTGTTATTGTCATAAATATATGTCAATAGTTTCCGACAGCTTTTTCATAATTTCGTCATTTCAAAATAAGAGTCCACTGTGTATTTCAGGCTTGTTTATACTTAAAAGTCCCACTTTATGCACCAAACCTTCATTTGTTGAACAAAAATGGGATTTTATTCATTTTGGACTCTTTATCTTTGCCTGGGTTAGGGTTAGTAAAGAAAGGAAAAAAAATTACATTCTATAAATCAATTTTAAACCATCGGCCGATAAATCGGTTATCAGCGTTTCCACCACCTTAGTTATCGTATCAGCAAAATCCAATATCAGTCAACCTTTAATGTCTACCAGACATCAGATCAGACACATTTCTTATAGGTGTTCACAGAGGATGTGTGTTAAAAAACAGCAGGTCAAAGCAGATTTGAACAGAACACAGGGGTCTTGAAACATGTTTTCAAAAGTTGAACCAATTTTTTGTGATTAACATTTTTATTGATTCACCTATTAAAAAGGAACAGCAAAACATATACAGTATATATACAGAATCAATATTTTTCCCTAACTATCCCCCCCCCCAATCCCTCACCCGACCCCCATCAACACCCCGGTGGTCACATAATTACAGACACGCAACAAACAAACAAAAAGTATATAAATAAATACAAATAAAATAAATAATAAACTAATCACACATATCCCCTACACCTCTCTCCACTGTCCCTCCCCGAGAGCCCTCCAAAAAAGACTCTTGATTCTCTTGACTCTTGATATTTGCCCCATTTCTCCCCAAATGGGTCTAGACTTCCCAGTTTTCTGGATATCCCCTCCTCAAGAGCTGCCACTCTGGTGACCTCTGAACGCCATTCCTGAAATGGGGGTGCTCCAGCTGACTTCCAACTCCTTAGAATAATCTGTCGGCAATCATAATACTAGTTAGGACCCAGTTGTTCATGTGTTTATTCTCCAAATTAATGACTGCCCCATCTCCTAAAATACAGAGTCTGGGGCAGAATAAAATCTGAGAGGCCAAAACCTCACACATAAAACTCTGAATCCTCAACCAGAACTCTTGAATCTTAGCACATCCCCAAAAGACATGGGTTGTGTCTCCATCTTCTGATTGACATCGCCAGCAGGTGGGTATGTCTTTAAGACCAAGCCTATGCAATCTAGAGGGGGTCCAATAGACTCTATGTAAAATCTTAAATTGCATAAGGCGAACCCTTGCATCTCTAGATGCAGATTTGATGTTTTTTAGAATCCTAGCCCACACTCCTTCCTCCAATACCAAGTTTAGATCTTTCTCCCATAATCTCTTAAGAGAAGCTGAAGTTCTGTCCCCCAGACTTTGAATTAACAGGGAGCAATACACCAATGCCCCATGACCTTTTCCGAAAGCAGTAATCACCACTCCCAGAGTATCTGCCACTTTAGGGGGGTATAAACCACTCCCAAAAACAGTAAAAAGCAGATGGCGCAACTGTAAATACTTATAGAACTGAGATTTGGGAATCCCAAAAAGTTTAACCAAATTGTGAAAGGATCTCAGCACTCCACTCTCATATAGGTCACCGAGTGTAGTAACCCCCCTCCCAATCCATTCTGACCAGCAAAAAGGGGACTTATTGATGCATAATTTGGGGTTCAGCCATATGCTCAAGGCAACATTTAAATAAATGTTCGAATTAAACACTCAGTTCAAATGCGAGATAACGGGATGTAACTTAACTTCTCCGATTAATTTGATAGAAAGGCTCTGCAATGGTGAAATAGGGGCAAGAACTTCCTGTTCTATATAGAACCAGGGAGGGGCTCTCTCAGGTGGAAGTGACCAATGGCCAAATGTCTGAGACTGAATGCATAATAATAAAACAAAATCTTAGGTAGGCCTAGCCCACCTTTGTCAATTAGCCTATGTAACTTATTGAAATGTAATTTGGGACGCTTACCATTCCAAATGAAGGACTTCACTATGCTATCAAATTGCTTGAAATAAGAGAGGGGGACATCTATAGGGAGAGACTGCAGCAAGTAATTGAATTTTGGAATACAATTCATTTTAATAACATTAACTTTCCCAATCATAGATAAATGCAATGAAGCAAAACTGCCCACATCACTCGAAAATCTTTTAATTAAAGGGTCAAAATTAACTCTAACTAAATCACACAATTTTGCTGGGAATAAAATGCCCAAATACTTAATGCCCTGTTTGGGCCACTGGAAAGCACGAAGCCAAAGCTTCGGATTTAGACCAATTAACTTTGTATCCTGAAAATTTAGAAAAGGAATGAATAATTCTGTTGAGGCAAGGCATAGATCTAGTAGGGTCAGAAACGAATAATAAAATATCATCTGCGTAAAGCAAAAGCTTATGCGCCACACCTCCCGCCACCACCCCTGGAAAATCCTCCTCCTTTCTTATCGCAGCTGCTAATGGTTCCAGGGCAAGACAGAACAATAATGGGGAAAGAGGGCAACACTGCCGAGTGCCCTTATTTAAAGTAAAATAATCTGAAATTAATCCATTTGTTTGTACCACCGCTACAGCATGTCTATAAAGCAACTTAATCCAACCAATAAATGTACTTCCGAACCCATATATTTCCAAAATCTTAAAAAGATAATGTGTCATGGATGGCGGAAGCTTTCCATTCTTTAATGATTCCATATAAAACTTCTAACAAAAGTGGAGCCAGTTCTGCAACATAAGATCTAAAAAATTCAGCGGCAAAACCATCTGGCCCTGGAGCTTTGCCTGAAGACAAGGCCTTAATTATCTCGTCAAGCTCCTCCAAGGTTATCTCAGAATCAAGAGAAATGTTTTGCTCAGTCGTCAATTTAGGGAGTTCTAATGGTTCCACAAATGTCCTAATATATTCATTAGTAGACGAAGATGTGGAACTATAGAGATCAAGATAGAACTCTTTAAAAGCATTATTAATATCAATGGCTGAGGTAAAAATTTCACCACCAGCAGATTTCACTGAGGGAATGGTAGAAAAAGACTCTCTCTGTTTTATATATCTAGCCAGAAGCTTCGCTGCTTTGTCCCCCGACTCAAAGTATGACTGTCTTGCCCTGAACACATCGAGACCGAGCCAGGGGTCGTGGTACGTAGCCGCCCCTACCGATTACCCGAACATAAGAAGATTGTTCAGGAAGAATTGGATGCAATGCTCGATATGGGGGTAATAGAAGAATCCCACAGCGATTGGTCCAGCCCAGTCGTTCTAGTGCCTAAGAGCGACGGGTCTGTACGGTTCTGTGTGGATTATAGGAAAGTCAACGCGGTGTCTAAATTTGATGCGTATCCAATACCTCGCGTTGATGAGTTGCTCGATCGGCTGGGCACTACTCGATTTTATTCGACATTGGATTTGACGAAGTGTTATTGGCAGATCCCCTTGACACCAATTTCCCGTGAAAAAAACTGCCTTCTCCACACCGTTTGGTTTACACCAGTTTGTGACACTTCCGTTCAGTTTGTTTGGAGCCCTGGCTACGTTTCAGCGTCTCATGGACCGAATCCTCAGACTGCATTCAGCTTATGCCGCTGCCTATTTAGATGACATCATCATTTACAGCAATGATTGGCAGCGGCACATGCAACATCTGAGGGTGGTTCTGAGATCGCTGCGCTGAGCGGGACTCACAGCAAACCCAAAGAAGTGCGCAATTGGGCGGGTGGAGGTACAGTATCTGGGGTTCCACTTGGGCCACGGGCAGGTGCGTCCCCAAATTGACAAGACAGCGGCAACTGCGACCTGCCCGAGGCCCAAGACCAAAAAGGGGGTGAGACAGTTCCTGGGGCTGGCTGGCTATTATAGAAGGTTCGTGCCTAATTATTCGGATGTCACCAGCCCGCTGACTGATCTCACTAAAAAGGGAGCTCCAGACCTGGTCCAGTGGACGGAGCAGTGTCAGCGGGCGTTCATGCAAGTTAAAGCTGCACTTTGCGGGGGGCCGCTTTTACATTAACCTGACTTCTCTCTCCCTTTTGTTTTACAGACAGATGCTTCAGACAGGGGGCTGGGGGCCGTGCTCTCGCAGGTGGTGGAGGGGGAGGAGCGCCCGGTGCTGTACATTAGCCGTAAGCTCTCGTTGAGGGAAACTAAGTACAGCACCGTGGAAAAGGAGTGTCTCACCATCAAGTGGGCGGTCCTCACTCTCCGATACTACCTGTTGGGGCGGGCCTTCACCCTCTGTTCCGATCACGCCCCGCTCCAGTGGCTCCACCGCATGAAAGACACCAACGTGTGGATCACCCGTTGGTATCTGGCTCTTCAGCCGTTTAAGTTCAAGGTGGTCCACAGACCGGGGGCGCAGATGGCTGTCGCCGAATTCCTCTCCAGGAATGGGGGGGAGTGGTAGGCAGGCCGGATGCCGCCCCGGCCTGAGTCGGGCGGTGGGGATATGTGGCAGCGGAGGCGTGGTCAAACATCTCTCCGGAGAGAAAGCGGAAAGGGCGCTAACACCTGAGCTAAATTATGTCTAACACCTGTCTCTAATTTCAGTAAGCACGGGGAGAGCGGAATAAAAGAGCCACACCGCCAGCAGACACGGTGAGAGAGAGACTGGCGCAAGAAAGGCCACAACGCTGCATTCTGTTGTATTATTAGTGTATTGAACTGGAAGTGTTTGAGTAAATGTTTGTCTGTAAAACCGACAAGTGTGGAACTGTAAGTGTCAGAGTGCATAATTAAAACTCCTACCTGAACCAGGGAATCTGCTTCTCGCCTCCTCCGTTCCATTAAGTAGTGTTACATAGATATTTTGTGGTCATCCATAGTGTCCATTCTCAATCTAGCCGGGAACTTCAGTGTAAAAGCGATCTTCTGTCAATGCAAAAGTTTGTGTCATGCCACAAAACAAACTCCAGCTGCTAGGCGGAGTCAAAGCAGAAAGAAACAAAAAATGGTGCCCAGCTTCCTCAGACAATTGAGACACTAAACAGCGAGTCAGTCCACTCACATAAGAAACGCCCAATGGTTTACTCACCCATAGTTTGTATGAAGGCCAGTGCCTTTTTGGGGCATAAAAATACTTAGCTGCCGTCCTTGGTGTCTATTCTCAGTTTGGCCGGAAACATCAGTGCAAAAGCGATCTTCCGTTGATGTAAGAATTTCTTACATTCCTTGAACCGATCGCGTTTCTCTCGTCGAATTCGCAAAGTCCGGGAACAAAAAAATATTGTGATTCTTCCAAGAAAGCTTTCCTTTGCTCCTCGCCTGGCGCAACACGAGATCTTTATCGGATGTTCTCAGAAATTTGGCCAGAATTGATCGGGGTCTGTCTCCCTCAGCAGATCTGCGAGCCGGGACTCTGTGAACTCGCTCGATTTCCAGCTTATGGTCTGTTATATCGAGCAGACTCGGGAAGAGCTCGTCTAGGAATTTCACCATATCTCTGGCTTCTTCATGCTCAGGAATTCCAACAATTCGTATGTTATTCCTTCGGTTCATATTTTTGAAATATTCAAGTTTTTCCAAAATGTGTTCCAAGTCTGTTTTGGATGCGGGCGGATTAGCGGATAATTCCCTTTCCGAAGATTCCAGACAATCGATTCGTTCTTCAACTTCTGTCACTCTTGTGACCAACTCAGAGAAATTTGTTTCCATCGCCGTAATCGATCGACATATTGCAGCGAGATCCTCCAAGTCAGCAACAACCTTCGTCAGCATCACCGAGATGTTCGACAGTTGACGCTGCATTTCATCTCCTGACGTGCCTTCCAAATCGAGTCCCCGGCTCGCAGTCCCATCAGAGGCCTCAGCTTGAACACATAAGTGTCTTTTAATGTCTCCAGAGTCTGAGGATTTGACTTCTTTGCCATGTTTACCTCAAAGAATAAATATGTAACTGGGTGTATCGAATCTCACAGGTTATAACATGAAAATAATCAAAAAACCAGCAAAGTGCGCAGAGCTAGCCGCTCACACGTCTGCTCCTCGCGTGGTGTCACGTGACCTAAGATGAACCAATATTTTAATGGACAAGCCATTTTAGAGCAATGGTCACAGCATAAAACGCTGAAAACAGCGAGACTTGACACAATATAAGCCATCAAGCTAAATACACCTTCCTTGTTTTGTGTATGATTCATTGGTGCATGTTATTTCAAATACAATGTTTGCATTTATAATCTTTCTTCAAAATATAAAAATTTGCTCCGCCTCTGAAACTGACATCATCATTCACCAACCACCTGGCTTCTACAAGTTTTTTTTTTTTTACAATCCAACAAATTCTCTATTAATACAATCAAGTCTCACACTACATATTTTTTTCTTGTTAAAGGCGTTTCATGTAGACTTTATTATAAACTAACATAAATGACAGAAAATTGGCTTGTTTTCCTTGATTTTGCTCCACCTTATAGAAAATGTGTTGGTATCATTGTACTTTAGGTAATTTTTTTAAATATATTTACCAAGCTAAGACCTAAAACTGCATCAATATGAACATACTGACACGAAAAACATAAATAATGCAGCATTTTGAGCAATTTAACCCAGAACCAATCAGCCAGGGACTTTAATATAAAAAAGTATTTTTCCAACCATGTTCTGACTAATAGGTGAGGTTGAGTCAATGTTAAAATGATAAATGAGTTCAATGTTAAATGCCGGTTCTGCTCTGATATTGAGGCCATTTTAATGTGGTGCAATTCCCTGCGGTGCGGTCAGAGAGCTGATGTGTTCTGGTTTCTGGGTGTTTAAGACACCTGAGAGAGCCGTGTTATATGCCCACCAGTGCTTGAAGTGGGCGGGTACTCATCGGTACGCAGTACCAGCACTTCTCTAATTTAGTCTACAGAGTACCGGCAGGTTTTCTTGCGTACCACCACTTCTCAGAGTCTCCCGGTACGATGCGCTTTCTTTATTTAATGTAATACAGATGCGGCCCACCAATTTATCTGACCTCCAACAGATTTTGATAAAATTGCATCACAGTCTAAACATCTGAGCACTCTCAGCGGTGAGTTTAACAACACTCAGCGGTGAGTGCAACAGCATCAGCGGAGCACGCGTGTTTAAGCTTGTCTGGGCTTAGTTCAGTTACACTGCTCTTTAAAATATGAACCAACTTTTACATAACAACTTTTAGGTGAGCGCAGTTTATCGCATCTTCTTCAATCAAATGTATTTATGCAAATTGCTTAGCAGGTGCAGTCAAGACTACAGACATAAAAAATACTTCACAGCTGTTACAGAAGTGATGCCAGCTCATATGCATAACCTTTTTCAACAAAAGATAAATAGATGATGAAAACCGAACCTTTAAAGAAAATACACATAAACGTTTGCTTTTATTCTCCATTCTTCAAGTGTTAAACGGGCGTGTCTCATCTGTTCAGGGTCAGTCGTGCTCATTAAAATTGAAAATGTTAAGTGTCATTAAACCTGAATGCATGCATACGTCCTGATTGTGTTTGGTTCTATAATCAGACGTGTCAGAGTTCTCAATCCCGAACATTATCAAATCAGTTTGTTCTCCGTTTACCAATGATTGTCTGAATATAGTACAAATATCTGTCTCCTGCACAAATTCACCATGTGCAGGACAAGAAAAGGCTCATTTTCCCTTTCTGAATGGGAGAATAATAGAGAAAAAGGAAGAACAGGCATTGCATTTTTTTTTTTTTTTAAAGACAGTTCTACATTAGATTGCCATTGTTTTCTTATGTGGTATAATATTGTCAAAGATATACAGACTTTTACAGACGTAAATGTTCTTCCTCTGTTTTAATAAACACTAACTATACATTGTATGTTTTTATTTTCAAAGTAAATTTAATCGAAACCTATTAGTTATCTGAGGGTATTAGGTCAATTTTGTTCTTTAGCCAGATCTTAAAAAATATTAATTAAATATCCCTGATTATTTTAATGTAAACAAACGCACATTATTTACAGTGTTTTGTTTTTCATGTTAACATGTTAATTACAATGAAAGTGTTAGGTAAGAAAAATATGGAAAAATGTTTGGCTTCAGTTGAGTTTTCATCTGGATAATCTAGCCCACGAAGAAATAAGTTAAAGAGCCCTGCCGTAAAGTAACTCCCAAATGTATTTATTTATTTTTGAATAAACACACTACCGGTCAAAAGTTTTAAAACATTTACTCATTCTTTATTTTCACATTTTAAAATAATAGTAAAGTCATTAAAACTATGAAATAATAGAAATGGAACTATGGGAATTATGTTGTGACTTTAAAAAAATATATATATATTTATTATTACATTTTAGATTTTTAATGAAATAAATTAATATGGTGGCACAATTATATTTTTGTCTACAAAACTAATTTCAAACATTTAAGCATACGCCTTCAGATCAAAAGATTTTTAAGATCATGGGAAACATTTCGGTCAAGTGTTTCAAAACTTTTGACCGGTAGTGTATGTTGTGAACAAAAGTGGTCTCTGAGAATCATTTACCAAATAATAAAAAAAATTCTAATTTAACACTAACACGGAGAGTACCTGCACTTTTTTCTTCCACTTTAAGCACTGCATTAACTACATCACTATAAATCCACATGATTTATAGAGCTCCCTTTCCTGTGTAATCACAACGCTGTGCAGGAGTGCTCCGCATAGGGAGAAGAGATACTCCGCACGAGAGAGGAGGAGAGAGCGAGAGAAAAGGAGAGAAAAGGAGGATGGGTGTTGAGAAGAGGTGTGAAAATGAAAAGGACTGCTGGAAAGGAACATATACTTCAATTCAGCTGAGCGCCCATTTCATATCAAGAGATAGTATGACTCTGTACAACTACATATTTCGGTTTATAGTAACTGCAAAACTATGCAGAGAAAAGCCTCTATAAGAGAACACCCAACAAGATGGTGAAGACCACTGTGGCTCGAGCATTTACGGTGGGGAACTGTTTCCCACCACTTTTTGCTAGGATGATTTTGTCCCCACTATTTTAAGAAATAGCTTGCGGCAGGGATGCATTTAATGCAGTGGATAAACGCACTTCATTTTTTATGTTTAATGATTTGCAATCTAGCACTGGAATTTGTCATTTTTTATGTTTTGCTTAGACAAAAAGAGGCAATGTTTTTGCCCGCATAGTCTTTAGATGTACAGTTGACTATTGCTTTTTTGTGGCTCACAATCTGTTCTAGTGAAATCACAAAACTAAATAAAAAGAACAAATGTGTCCCCATTCCTGATATACATCCACTGACGTTCCGCTGCAATTTTGGTTTATTAAAATAAAAAGTGCTATAACTGTACACAGTAAAGGTTAGTAAGTGATTTTATAAACCAGAACACCTCATATTCAAAGCAAAAATGTTATCACAACCCCAGAGTCAAAAAAATGTTCTTCATATTTTGCTGATTCATGCACTTATCCACAGACCTACAATTTGTTTGTTTTTTTACAATCCAGAACACCTAGTCAAAGTGAAAATTTTACCACAATACCAAAGAGTCATATTTTTTTCATATTTTGCTTATTCATGCTCTTATCAACAGACCTACAAAATTCTAATAGCAGAATTATATATATATAAAAAATAACCTGATATTTAATTAGGGTGACATGAAAATTAACCATGATTTTACTATATTTAGCATAGTTTCTCCATGGTATTTGTAGTAAAACCACAGTAACCACAAAATTAACCATGGTTACTACACTCATGGTTACCTTTAGTAAAACAATGGTTTCCGCAAAAAAATTAAAAAAAAAAAATAAATAAATAAATAACATGGTTACTACAGTCGTGGTTACCATAAAATTTGGCCTACTAAAGCCATTGTTAATTTTTGTAAGGGTTTAACAAATAGGGTGAAAACTTTAATTTGAACATAAATGTATACTCAGTGTACACTTATAAACTAGAAAACACCCTATTTCATAAAACTGAATCAAAATATAGTGATAAATAGCAGAAATATACTTAAATATTTCACTTTAAAAAAGAAGGCGGTGCAAAGCTCAAGTGAATCAGTGAATCATTTATGTGAAGCAGTTCTGAAGTCGTTTATTTATGTGAAGTACATTAGCTCTGAAACAATTCATTAGAGTTCCAATCGGTAAATCTAAGGGAATTATATATTTTTACCTGTTTATTTAAATGAACTGCCCGAAAGAAAACAATTCACTTAAAGGAATATTCTGGGTTCAATACAAGTTAAGCTCAATCTACAGATTTTGTGGCATAATATTGATTACACAACAAAATAATTATTTTGAATCGTCCCTACTTTTCTTTAAAAAAAAGCACAAATCTGGGTTCCTGTGAGGCACTTACAATGGAAGTGAATGGGGCCAATCCATAAACGTAAAAATACTCACTATTTCAAAAGTAGAGCCACAAGATATAAAGGTTAACAGGATTTCAGTGTGACAAAATTGCTTACTAACCTTTTCTGTGTAAAGTTATAGCGCTTTTTACAACTTTGTTACCATGATGATGTAATGTCAACAAACTCCAAAACGACTGTAAAAATTACGATTTAAACAACTTTACAACTCAAATAATAAACAAGTTTTAACAAAAGAATTATTGTAAGTGCTTTTTTAAATTATAAGCTTCACATTTCTGCCTTTAAACCCTCCAAAAATTGGCCCCATTCACTTCCATTGTAAGTGCCACACTGTATTCTCAATTTGTGC
The DNA here is from genome assembly GCF_019703515.2 of Myxocyprinus asiaticus. Classification (NCBI taxonomy): domain Eukaryota; kingdom Metazoa; phylum Chordata; class Actinopteri; order Cypriniformes; family Catostomidae; genus Myxocyprinus; species Myxocyprinus asiaticus. Next base: position 12,363,176 of record NC_059346.1, on the reverse strand, counting down.
TTTTTTTAAAGAAATGGAGGAATGAGTCGAAATAGTTTTTTGTGGTAATCAACATGATGCCACACATGCTGTTAACTGAACCCGGAATATTCTTATGAATGATTTGACTACTCCCCAATGCTGGTATTAATATTTAATATTTAATATTAATAAGTCAGCTTTGACTTTGAAATGAGCAAATATTCTACTACAGATACAAATACACTATTTATTAACCTAATTAATATTTGTAATTTAATGACATCACCAGCACCCCCACCCCCCAAAAACACCAAAACCACCAAAACCATCTCTGTCTGCAAAAAGGGAAGTCCAGCATTACAATTTACTGAACAACTGGAGATTTCCTCAGTCTTGCGGTGCTGCACAGGCCTTAATGAGCTTTTAATGTAGCTTCTCATTTCAGTCAAGAGACCAAGCTAGCAGCCAAACAATAAAGTGAATAAATGCCTCCATAGAGAATAATCGACAAAGGTGTTTGGCATCCCTCATCTCTATCTCTATCTCTCTCTCTCTCTCTCTCTCTCAGAATGAATAAAAGCCACACTGCTAATTTTTCCTCCCAACAGATAGATGTTTGTAATTGGAGGTTTAATTTATGATCGGGTCGTCTTTATATAATGATATTGTGCCATTGTAATTTGCTGATGCAAATGGTATTTTATAACAGTCTATAAAAATGTCGGTGATATGCAGGGGAACAGCCAAACATCCTGAGTGTTCATTACATTTCTCATTAGGGCATTCAAGTCACTGCTAAATGCTTTTTGAGGTAAAAGCAACATGTAATTAAAGCAATAGCACATACAACATAGCAGCAATCTACATTCGTCACTATTTGCCCGGAGCAATGCTATTCCAGGAATGTAAGAGGGCAGAAAGTACTGACAAACAATTTGCCGACAATAAAAACAAAAAACATTTACAGCATTATGGCTTAACAGATATTGTTATGGGAGCTAATTATGGCCCTGATATAGAGGATAAAAAGACAAGATTAGTTAAATCCTAAAAGATGGTATATTTTTGGTTGAAGAATGACAGACTACAGACAATAATACTATGAAGGAATGGGGGACAGGGTTAAATGTCTTGCGATGTCTGTCGAGAGGCTTATCCACTTACAAAAAATTTTTTTTTTTTTAATTTTCAGAAGAAAATGTTAGTGGTGCCTGCCCATGCAAAACTTACCTCCACAATGCTTAGATATTGAGGGTGATTGCAAGATGTTGATTCATGGTTGCTGGGTGGTTGCTCCCTGATCCAAGTTAAAAGATCCCTAACTTTCTATGATATTCTGATCTCTAGATATGGCAAACTGTTCTCATAGAACTTCACTACTATACCAAACTTTTTTGCAAAATGTTTACATGATTCATTGTACATATTGTAACAGTTTTCTGGTAAAATAACCACTAGATAGGCTACAACAACGACTCATGCACTTTCACACAAATCACAAGTAAAATGCCAGATAATCAGTTCATAAACTCTTTTCACTTTCTTATGACACTAAAACTCTAAAGCATATGAATTGTAAAGTTATACATTGTAACATTTGCATTACATAACCAACTACATTTACAAGCTTATTCGAGCATGGTAATGTTGTGGTAGTTTTTTTATTTATTTTTTATTGATAGAGCATTAACTTTACAAACCTCAACTGTCTCATTAAACTTACTTTTAGCACCACACAGTGGATATTTCACCTCAGAACTGCCGCGATACATGTAATGAACCACGTAATGTCACCACAGTCATGTAATTTTAATGAGTTGATATGGCCCACATCCTTCCTTTAACGTAAGTTTATGGGGTTTTGTTTTCGCAAATTTTATCGAAGAATCACAACTAAAATGAATGAATGACAGACAGTCTTCCAAGAACCATGGTTTGACATTAACAAAACAGAAAGACATATTTTTCAATATTCTCTCTAAATAATGTCTTAATTGATATATATATATATATATATATATATATATATATATATATTTAATGGAACCTACGCTGTTTTGAAATGGGGTTGAAGAAGGAATCTTCTGAAAATGCATTAACTTAAATTTGTGAGATGCACAATAATTCAGGTCTTGGGACAATCATATATTCATTTGTAGAGCTTAATTCAAAAAGCATGCCAGACCACACAGCCATGCATAATTAAATATTAAACAGCATTAAGAGCGAAAGCTTAAACAGGAAAAGCAATTAGCAGTTAATTCTCAACATGTGAACTACGCTTGTATTTCCTTTCTTTTTTTTTCCATCTTTAAGCCAACCACTTCATGTGAGAGTGTGTACTGTTTGTGTGTGTGTTTGTGTGTGTGTGAACTGAAAAAGAAAAGCAATCCAAGGTGAAAATGAAGTTATTATTCATTACTATTCAAACATAAAAGCCTTACACTACTGTCTTAACAGTGCGTTGTGCAGTGGGTGAAAATATGTTCAGCTTTCCATTAAGTTGGTATGTCTTGAAGCTTTCTTCATGCTCAGCTATTGGACTATGCTAGTGTGCATGTGTTTCATCTCAGCTTCCATGAAGGGGCCAAAAGCCTCTTTTTGTGTGTGTGTGTGTGTGTGTGTGTGTGTGCGCGAGGCCTCAAAGCTTCTACCTTTATCTCCCAGTGTGATTGATGTGTTGAAACCCTGCTGAGGTTAACAGCACTTTTTATCTGTTGCTAGCAGCAACAGCCCTGTTTCCCCCGTGAGAAGGGAGAAACAGGACAGGGCTGTGCAGTGGGCCACACACAGTGATAAACAAATATGGCTTTCACCCAGAAACACACCCCTCAGACAAACACACATACGGTAAAGGCTAGCAGGATATTGTCAGAGCATCAAACTATCACACCACAGCTTCTCCACTGGATTCTTGTTTGGATTCACTAGAGGACTGACATAAAGAAAATATCTCCTTCATAGGCCTCTAAACTAGGATGATCTGAAACCACCCTGAATCAAGTCATAACGAATGTCTGTGTTGCAATTCACTTTCATTGCTTCCTTCCTCTTGTGATGCTATCCAGTTGAGACCGCTAGTTTATACTACAAAAGCATGCCAATAAGTTTTTAGTATTTAGTATATATTTAGTATTTATTAAACGGTAAGGGTGGGTGATATGAAAGTTTTCTGGAAAATAAATAAAAAAATTAATTTATATATATATATATATATATATATATATATATATATATATATATATATATATATATATATATAAATATATATACACTGTATTAACGAACCATATTATAATGCCTATTTTTGAAAACCACAGTCAGTGAATTAAATACTTTATAAATTAAAAATTACTTCCTCTTATATATATATTTTTTTTCTTTATTTGGAATTAAACAAACAGAGTCAAAGTAAATAAAATAAAATAAATAAATAAATAAATAAATAAAAACATTAAACTTGTTTTTAAAAATCAACCTTACCAGAATGCAAAATTTCACATTATGCCACATTTCAGTCTGATATGTTGTTGACCAATATTATTATTACTATAAACTTCCCTCAAGAAACTCAAAATCTTCTCAAAGCAATACAAAAAAGAAAATAATATATAAGTAAAAAAATATCCAACAAAAATAAACACTTCTTTCTATGTTTCTTCAGTTTTCTCAGTCTCATTTGAAGCTCTGCCCACTGATAGATAGGCCCAGGCTGCACACATGGATATTTACATATGTGATATAGTAAAATCTCTATCGACTGACACTTTATATCGTCACCACGATATATATCGTCATATAACCCAGCTCGATTACAAGGCTATCTGGAATCCTCGATTCTGATTGGACAATGGTGCCATCTAGGGTTCTGATATGTCTGAGTAACAAGCGCACATCCGGGTATTTCGAGTCATCTTTCCTACTTCTTGGATCACTGTGCGATTTACAAGTAAGCTAATAAAATTATTTCAACTCAAATCAATGTTTCATGTCAATTTATTTATTTGGCAAGAAGCCTTGTAATACGATGGATATTGAACAGTCACTGTCATTATTTATAAAATGAACACCACCAGAACTTCGACACAAACCGGAGGTGTAAATCAGCTGTTCAGCGATTTCTTTCTTCTCACATACTTACATAATTTCAACGCAAATCAGTATGTTATGTCCATTTATTTATTTAATTGGTTTGTAGCCGTGTAACTGACCCTTCGCAAAGCCCCGTCCCCTAGGTTACGGTCGCTCGCTCTGACAAGCTATGCAGTACTCCACATAGGAATGAATGGGAGACTGCCATGAAAGGTGCGGTTTTTGGCAAAATATTCTCCTCATAAACAAAATGGATAATAATATTACATGGGCTGGATTGAAGAGTGACATTGTAAAGCATATTTATCTGGTGTTTTTTGTAAAATAATTTGTTAATTACACAGTAATTTGACTGAAAACTGTGCAGACTGTGAATCATAATTGAGGCAAACGATTATAATAGTCCATTATAAACAATTATAAACGTCATTTAATAGCAATTACAAACCTCATAACATTAGTGTAAGTGACAATAACTGCTTATAATGTCTCATAACACACTAATTTGGTTCTAAAGGTGGTTCTGTTATTGAGGATTAGTTAATCATTATAAAATGGATATTTCTGGCTATAAAATATGATTGGATGAGCCACGTTCAAAGACATTATAGTTACTAAGTATATGCAAACTTGTGACTTGAAATTAACTGAATTCTATCTTAGAATTCATAGAATGACCTTGATTAACACCCTAGTATTATGCTAATAATCTATATTATTTTACTATATTATAATCTGTAACAAATTGACTCTTGTGGCCTTTTGCGTTCCATTAGTTCTGTTGGATCTTTATGTAATAAATGTAAGTCTATCCAAACTATTATTACTAACTTTCTCAAACACTCTAAATTGCAATTCTGGATTCTTCAGGTTCAAAACTGCTTATCATCTTAAATAAGTGCCAAAACATCAAACATATCCATAAAGAATATTTAATGACAAAAGCATCATTCTATCCCACATCTGTAACCTGAGAACACTTTCTCTCCAAATAAATGTCACGAAAGAGGTTGCTCTGCCTAAGGTTAGCACAGCTCCCCACATTTTCCATGTAGGTGGTGTTGTAGCCTGCAGGTGCAATGGATATGAACACTGGTGGGCGTATGTAACAGAATGGAGGCGTTTGATCCATGACAAGATGATGGAGGCTGTCTTGAAATATCATTTTGGTTCATATCTGTGTCAGGAGCCCTTTGCTGCCCCACTGATTCGTGATAATTACACAGGTGCCTCTAACTACACATTTTTGTATGTCATTGCTAAGTATCGACAATATTTGCAGGTAGTTATTTCATGCAAGACAAAAGAATGACACTGGATCTAATCTTGTGTGAACAGTCACTCTTATCCATTTTCAGACCGAATGAGGGGTCAGATCTTCTATAGAGCACCTGTTACTCAGACAAGGCAACCAAATTCCATAGAGGTAGTAAAATGAAGCAGTAAGCTTGCACTTTGTAGTGATTTTATCAGGTAAGGGGTGTTCTTATGAACAAAGCAAAGCAGAGCTGCTGTAAATAGTGGCAACTACAATATGATAAAATACACAAATGTTCAATAAAAAGAGCTGAAGTGTCTAGATTTTTTCTATGTTTAAATACTTTCTCTTATTTCAGCTTATAACTAATTGGCAGGTTTATTTCCCTGAAAAGTGTAAACACTGTGGCTTTTTCAAAACATTGGTTTGTTTCAGGGCTGAACACTGCAACAATTTTGTTTGCATTTGCACTTTAAAATTATAGCATGCGACTACAAATTTAAACCTATTTGCACATGTGTGATAAGTGTCACTTCTGTCTACAAGGAGCGTTGCAACAAAGAACAGTTATAATGAGACAGATGTCTGCTTTGCTACTGACAAATCTTGAGTGCTCAAAGTTCAACTGGTTGCCAGGGTTGTGGTAATAATGTTCCTTCTATGCTGCATGTTCATCCAGTGCTCTAAAGTTTCACACATACAGCCTGCATAAAAAATAAATTAAAAAATAATTTAAAAAAAAAGAGAGACTGGCAGAAACTGATGCAATCAATAAAAATTATGTTAGAATTTTCAGAGGAAAAACAGTGGCGTTTCTGAGATTTAGAGAAATACTAGTTGAATGCATTCCTTTTAATAAGCTATTCTAATTAGTGATCAATGGATTTGGTATTTTCAGTGGTCTATTCTTAAACCATTAAAATTAACCATTGCAAATTTGGTATCAATGTACTCGGCATGACCAAAGGAAGCTAACAACACAAGTCTCATTAATCAAAAGTTATAAGCATTTATTTGCATCTTTTGACCACTAGGTGGCACTGTCCCCAAACCTTTTGTGTAGCTTCAGGACATTGCCCCAATGACACATACCAAGTTCCATAATGATACACCAATGAGCTTTAAGTATAGAGCAGTTTAAGCAAAATTCAAAATGGCCGATGCCCAATATGACCGACATACGAAAAACTGAGTATCATTCGAGTCTGTATGCCCCAAGGAATATAAAGAGACCAGTCTCACGATTGTAGGTCAAAATACTAAAAAGTTACAAGAAAAAATAGGAATTTTTCATATTTCTTGACCACTAGGTGGCACTGTGCAGAAACTGTGCAGGTACCCTCAGGTCATGCTTGTTGATGACATATACCATGTTTCGTGTCAATATGCAAAATGTTGCGAAGATACAGACTCACGTCCATTTTAGCATGATCGCCGTCAAATTCGTTGATGTGGTATACAAGAACGGTTTGATCTATCACCATGAATTCCATACATTTTTGTTATCAGTGTCTCTAGATGATCCGTGCATGATTTCAGGCAAATCGGACATACAGTCTAAGAAGGAGTTAGAAAAAGGTGGAAAATTCCAAATTCAAAGTGGAAAATTCAAAAGGTATGCATTCAATCCAGCATAAGCAAATGAACCATGGGAAAAATCATTTTGATTCTAGGCCTTACGGTTCAAAAGTTAGGAGCATAAACATAAGTGCAACTTTTAACAGTTGGTGGCACTAGAGGCTTTGAGTTACATTTGAGAATGTCCTCTATTAGTTTGCCAAATTGAATAACTTTCCTATGAACAGTTCTATGGGCTGCCAAAGACTTAAAGAGAGGAAGAAGAATAATAGGAAAACTAACAGATACAAAAGAGGCTTCCGCACCTTGGCTTGGCCCCTAATAATTTAAAAATAAAATAATTTCAACCATACACTTCAGTGTGCTAATAATTTTTAATTCACTAGCATCAGTGCTAAAACCCAAAAAATGCAGCCCCGCTCTACTTGTTTGAGCATCTAAACCAGCCTGATACAGCATCATTGGCTCAACCGATGGTGTAAGTTTGGGGCAGGACTATCCATTTGCTTGACCAATGGCAGATGGGGGAGTGTTAAAGAAACCTGTTTGAAAACAATCATTACTCTAGCTTTGTGTGCGTGTGTGATGCAAGAAGGGCCGGGAGATACATCGAATACTCACGGTATAATCGCAATGATTTTTCTGACGATATAAAATTCAATATCGCAATGATTTTAATGAGCCTTTTATTTGGCCATTAAGTTTCATAGAGTGCATCAGTAGACTAATTTCACGATCCTTCAGGGCTGTATAATTAATCAAAATGGAAATATGATCCTACAGTATGCGATTATTTAACTGCCAAAGGCTGCGATTAAAGTCAGATAAACATGGTCTGTGTGTGCTTCAGAATGAACCGGCAATGCGCTGATTTGTGTGCACGTGCGGGAGCGGCAGGGCTCATGGGCTCGTGTTTGTAGTGCAGTTTGCCTGCATTGTGAAGTACTGCAGGTTCAAGCATCCAAAAATTTCAAAAATTAGTAACCGCTATAAAGTTATTATACAAATCTACAAACGCAGAACAGTAAGGAGAGTTTGACAGCAGTTCACAAGATTAACTCATAACTGTCAGACAAACATTGCACTTTTCGTTTCATAATAAAAGCTCCTGGTTAAGTGAAATAAATACGACTGCATGCAGTGTCAAAATAAGAACCCAGTTTAGGGTGAAGTAAATAGGACAGAAATATATAAATTTATCTTTTAAAATTTCTATCCTGAAAATAATAATTCAGTATTATATTATAATAATAAACTTGACTGGGTTCCACAGTAATCATTTAATACGATGCAATATTCATCTGGCTTCCAAAAAATAAGTGAAGCAGTTTTTGCACACCTTGTTCATTCACAAAGAAAAATGTTTTAGTAAAAATATATGAAGATAAATAAGATTTTTATTAAGCTTCTATATATGATTGTATGTTCAGCTTTAATAGGATTTAAGCTTTAATAATAAAACATCATAAAGATCAATTCTCCCGTCCAGTAATATAGTATAGCCAAACTGAAGCCTTTTTTGTTTTGTTTTGTTTTTTGTTTCCCAAGCAATGTAGAAACTTGGGACATTAATATAGAATATAGTGGGCTGTATAGAGTACAGCTGTGCATTTATCAGCATTTTACAACATATTTGAAGGCAGCACATACTATCAGAATGTACAGTCTATCTGTTTTTTAACCAGTTTTGCATAAGCTGCCACCATTGGGGACTGAACTCACAACTTGGCAGGTGGTGGCCCACTTATCCAGACGCTGGGTGATATCTCCCTCTATCATTCTCTCGACACATCCCTTCCTCTCTCCTCATGCGTTAGCCTTTAGCACTTTCACTCCTTGTGGAAAATTACCAACACAACATGAAGTGGCCCCCAAGGGCCCCTGACTGTAACAGAGTGCCTTGAATTCTTAAAGATAACACACTCGGAACACACACACACACACACACACACACACACACACACGCGCGCATGCGCACAAACACGCACACACGCACACGCGCACGCACATACAAACTTGTGACTAGAGCACTTAGTGTGTTGTTAATCTCATGGGTACACACACTGCAAAGGGCCAAGGGGCCTGACTACACATAACCAGATTTGATGGAAATACAGTGTTAAAGTGAAATATCCTGGTTTATTCTTTTCTTTTTGTTTTACTTTCAGCATTTTCTCAAAAATCTCTCTCCGCTTTTCTCTTTTATTTCAATTGCACCATCATGTAAAGAGGAGGACAAGGTTTGTGGCTCTTTGGTCATGTTTTCTCTGCTTAAACTGATATGACAGATGAGGCATACGGCCGCTACAGACCTTTTACAGAGAGGCTTTCTTTCATCGCCATGTCGAGATGTCGCTATGAGCGAACACGACTTTAACATGCTCTACTATTTACTGAGGAAGAATAAAAACTACAAGACAAGAAGAAGGTTGAGTCGGTGTGATTTCTTGTTGTCTAGAGGACATACAGTACTGTACAAAAGTTTTAGGCACTTGTGAAAAATGTTGCATAGTGAGGATGTCTTCAAAAATAATGCCATAAATAGTTTTCATTTATCAATTAACATCATACAAAGTCCAGTGAACATAAAAAACCTAAATCAATATTTGGTGTGACCACCTTTGCCTTTGCCTTTGCCTCCAGCAACAAAAATGATACTTAAGGTACACCTGAACGTAGTTTTTCTTGGTTGTTGGTGGATAGGATGTTCCAAGCTTCTTGGAGAATTCACCACAGGTCTTCTCTCTGTTTGGGCTGTCTCAATTGCTTCTGTCACTTCATGTAACCCCAGACTGACTCGATGTTCAGTGGGAGGCTCTGTGGGGACCATGCCATCTGTTGCAGGGCTCCCTGTTCTTCTATTGTATTCTATTCTATTTGCCAAAGGAATGTTTGGGAGTCTAACATTTGACACACTAAAGCTGAAGACATAAATAACCACCTTAAGACAAATGTTTTTGTGAAACATCTTAAGTGCCTGAGACTTTTGCATAGTACTGTATGTCATTGATAAAAATAAAACATCACTGAACAGAAACGGGCTAGTTTTGTTTCAAGACAACTATGTTTTGTTTTGTTTTTTTTTTTAAACATTTATATTGTCGGTTGAACTGATGTTTCAAAAAAACAGCTACTAATAATGTTGAATTTGAGGACAAATGTTTTAAAAATAATCTCTAACAATAGGTTTTCCCACTGGAAAGAAAAATCACAAATGAGATCTTTTTAATATCTTGAAATGCTTCTCTTACACGGCACTGATATTAAATGGAGAGCAAATTGAGACTTTCTGAAGTCTCCTGCTTCTCAGATTCTTCTTCTGAGAAAAAGACTCAACAAAGATCTCAACTATGTCACAAACTGGTCTCATATTTGCCAAGATCCCAAAATTTGCAATCAAAAGTCATTTCAATATAACCTCAAACGTACTTTGAAGACCAAATCATCTGGCATATGCAAGCCACATTAATTTAATAGCTCTATACTCTTTCGGTGTGTCAACAATTATTATTGTTTTAGTTCTTATAGGGAGTGTAGGAGAAACATCTATGACAAAGTTGATCCATTCCAAACTCCATTAAACTCTGAGTAATAACATTTTCTTCTGGGTTAGGAGCACTGCTGAATTACTAAGCTTATATCTACCTTGAAATGAATGTTTTCCCTGTGCAAATGACCAGACAATAAAAGAGGTTGAGTATTGACAGCCAGCGTGACAGAATGAGTCCTGAAACCTTTAAACTCTTGTCTCTTTATACGACAAAATATATGAAATAAACAACCCCAGCGGCTCATCATATCATCAGTCGCTCTTTGACATTCTTAGGTGACAGAGAATGTCAACGTGTATGTGTTTTGTATCTGTGTTTGTATATGTGTGTGTGTGTGTGTGTGTGTGTGTGTGTATGCAAACACAAACATTTGAGCATCTGATGAAAAGTGAGCTTTCTGTCATGCATATATAGTGATGGTGTGACATGTTGGTTGACATCCCAGCAAAAATTTAGCATATAAAATTCACTGCTGCTTTTTTAATATTTCACAAGTGTATACAGCAGCCTCAACATCACTGCCAAGTGTATACCAGCACTTTCGAATAAAGAAGTACCGGGAATATGTTTATAAAAATATGATTATCTTTAGAATGAGAACAATAAATCAATAATACAATAAATCCCTACAATTTCCAAAGCACATGTTCATCCATAAGATGTGCATGCACAAGGTATTGAATATGGAATAACAAAGAGTTCATTTTGGAGGGGGAACTTATTTCTCTGTGTAATGTATTCATCTGTGAAAAAAGGTGGAAAAAACACATTTTAAAAAGTAGATTATGAGCATATGTTTGTGAAATGTGATTTACACTGCAGTGTACTCTAGTGTGTGTGTGTATGTGTGTGAGACTGTTAATGTTGATAACTTGAGCATTGCTATACAGAACACTATAACAATAAAACATGAAATCCCATGAATGCATCATTAGGTTCTAATTAAGCAACAGACAGAAAAAGATCATGAAGAAAGCTAATCTAATCAACTCTAATCCTGTGTGTTTCTTCAAAGACCAGAAATATACTCTACACAAGTACTCAAACCAACTCTCATTTTGTACATACGTAACATGCGTTATTGTGTTACTGCATCAGTAATAATCCTCAGTACTCAAGAGGTGATAGAGTTACCTTCAAATGTTTGTGCCATTAAACTGGATGTGTTATTATTCAGGTAGCTAGCTACCAACATGCTTTTGGTTTTAACTAACTTGCTCAGCAAGTTCTCATCAAACAGTTGCTCCACCAAGACAGCAGTGGAAATAAAAGAGAAAACTGATTGCAGAGGACAGTGTTTACTAATGACCGATTACTTCAACACTTGTATGTTTACATGCACTGTAAAAGTTTGATTTCAGACAGACTATACAAAAATATATCTCAAATTCAGACCTAGATTCCAGCATGTATACAGACATGGTTTACAGCAGCAATGATCGGCACATAAAAGAGATGTTTGCGTTTGATGACTTAAAGAAATCATATTTCATTTTATGATTCTTTTGAAAATCTTTCGAACTGTGGTATTAGGGCAACAAAATAAACTGTATAGTCACATTTCTGAGAATGAAAGCTTTCATTTGACATATGACTTTGACAATTGACATTTTAGTGCCCTGTGAAAGACGTTTATATTCATATTCATTATATTCATTGCCTCTAGGGGGTGCTAATTTGTGACACAATGTTTTCAGGCCTTATCTTGTTATTTTAAGTAATATAAATGCAAATGTGATGGTATTCTTTGAAAAGTTCAGATTCTAAGCTTTCAAATGATACCACATATGCCTGAGCGCCCCTCTCTCATTAGCAAGCGTTCATTTACAGACGCTGTTTACAGAAATGCAGGGTTTCCTTAAAGAGACAGTACTCATTTTTAGCACGTGCTGTAAATAGTACAAATAATGCAATTAAACAATAAAAATTTAACAAAATATAATACAGTATATGCAATATAATATCATTTTATTGATTAAATACATTGATGTGTTTATTTTTTAAAAGCTAAAATGTGACCAAAATGATGAAAAACCACTAAAATATAATTTGTAAAATTAATATTTTCATATTGTACCTAGTTAGAAAGTCCCCTGTATAATTAACAGCATTATCTGTGAGAAAATGTATTTCATATGTAAGCAAAAGGGACATTATAACTAAAAGATAAACATATGACTCGATATCGAACAGAATCAAAATCAGAATCTAATCAAATCGATAGCTTGTGAATTGAAATTGGATCAAATAAGGAAATCTGTATCAATACCCAGCCCTATTTGCTTTCTAACACATTCTAACACATGCAAAGACTCAAGACTCAAAGACTTGCATAGCGAGAAGCGCTTGCGTTCTTGTACTTGTGTATTCTATGTTTCGACCAGCTACCAGGTGGTCATCCCTATTTGAAAAACAGTCTAAGATGGTTTGCTGTTCTTAGCTGGGTTAACTTGGTTTAGATGATTAACTGATCTCCCAGCCTGGCCAATTTGGTCTTCAACTGAACCAGCTGACAAGTGATCAAAGCCCTTCAAAAACCAGCAAAACAGATCAGCCTCACCAGCTTCGCCTGTGTGAGAGACCAGCTAACCACTTTAGGCTGATTTAAGCTGTTTTTCTTCAGCAGGGATACCATCTTAAGATGGTCAACCTGTTAATTTTTTTTTAAAACATACTGGCTGGTTGACCAGCTAATGGCCAGCTTGGACCAGTTAAAAAGCTGCATGGACCAGCAAATAACCAGACTGGAACATGAACCATGATTGAAAATACAGCTACCAGCTTAAGCTAAATTCTCCAGCAGGGAAATATCGCAGGCCAGCAGCAGCAAACAAGCCCACTAGCAAACTAACCAATGACTGCAGTACACTATAGAAGAAGACATCGACAGTGACACTTTAAACTGTCCTGGCACTGAAAATAAAATGGTCGTAAATATAAAGGAAGGCTCATTTAGCCAAGGAGCAACAGGACACCTTTCGCCATTTAATCAGTCAGTCACCCAAGAGTAATGTCCCTAATATCATAAATCCACCATTTCTCTGTTTAGCATAATTAAAATGTCTGCTGCTGGGGCCATAAATGGGAGGAGAGGATACTGTAATTCTGCCGTAAAGCCGCAGAGCGTGAAAATGTCACTTACCGAATACCCTCGTCCTGACAGAGTGTGAGTGGAGCTCTGGGGGGAGAGAAAGAGAGAGAGAGAGAGAGAGAAAGAGAGAGAACAACGTTGACCTATGAGGGATACTGTGAGATGACAGAGACATGATGAAGTTCTGGCACTTTAATATCAATATTCACATTAACCTTTTTCCCACCCTCCATTCCTCTCATTCGCCTGATGACATTCTCTCTCTCTCTCTCTCTCTCTCTCTCTCTCTCTCTCTCTCTCTCTCTCTCTCTCTCTCTCTCTCTCTCTCTCTCTCTCTCTCTCTCTCTCTCTCTCTCTCTCTCTCTCTCTCTCTCTCTCTCTCTCTCTCTCTGCTAGATCTGCTAAAACACATGATTCGTATGATTCAAGCTTAATAAAGCCCTAGACAAACTGGCCTTCTGGTGGCCCAAGGCCTTTTCTTTTCAGCAAGACCTTGGAATATTTTACTAAAATGAACACCTACAAAGCTAATCTAGAAAAACACCTGGCTAATAGTCTTCCTCTGCTATAAACAAAGAGAAATAGATGACCGGTGAGGTAAAACTAGATGTTTATATTTGCCTGCCCATGCAAACATTGTCATGGCAGTGCTAGGGTGTTGTGGGTGGTTCCAAGGGTGCTGCTATGCGGTTGCTAAAGGGTGTGTTTTTTTGTTTGGTTGGTTTTTTTCGCTATGAGGTTGCTTGGGTGTTCTGGGTGGTGCTAGGTGATTGTTTATTAACAGAAGTAAAGAGGTTTGAGGCCACGTCTACACAAATACATTTTTGTTTGAAAACGCACTGGTTTTGCTACTTTTATGTCTTTGATCCACACTAGAACGCTTTCCTTCACCAAAAGGAACTTTCGCAAACACATTCCCTACCTACTTTGGAAAACTTGTGGCATTAGGACACTGAAAACTAAGGTTTCATTATTAAACAGATTAGTGTGGACATGGCTTGATATTGTGAATGTTCTGATATTCCAAATTGCTATGATATTCTTGTCCTATTCTATGGCTCGGGTCCCTCATTCAATGTAAGTCTATGGGATTTTCTAACCTGTTTTATCATCTGCCAGATAAAAATCGCTGAGAAAAGTATTGCTTAGAAAAGTCTGATGGCTAAGAAAAGTAATAGCATGCCTCATTTCAACAAGCCACACGATTTAAAGGGATAGTTCACCCAAAAATGAAAATTCTCTCATCATTTACTCACCCTGATGCCATCCCCGATTTGTATGGCTTTCTTTCTTCTGCTGAACACAAACAAAGATGTTTAGAAGAATAGCTTAGCTCTGTAGGTCCATACAATGCAAGTGAATGGTGACCAGAACTCCAAAAGCTCCAAAAAGGAGATAAAGTCATCATAAAAGTAATCCATACATCTCCAGTGGTTAAATCCATATCTTCAGAAGCAATCCTGTTGGTTTTGGATGAGAAACAGACCAAAATGTAACTCCTTTTTCACTTTACATCTTGCCATTGCAGTTTCTAAGCACAATCATGATTCTAAGCTCAATTACACTTCTTAGTGCTTGACGCATGCACAGAGCGCTAAATGGCGCAATAGGAAGTGTACTCAAGCTTGAAATCAAGATCACTAAGAAGACTGCTGTCAAGATGTAATGTGAAAAAGGAGTTACATTTTGGTCTGTTCTTACCCAAAACCAACTGGATCGCTTCAGAAGACATGGATTAAACCACTGGAGTCTGGTGGATTATGTTTATGCTGACTTTATCTCCTTTTTTGAGCTTTTGGAGTTCTGGTCACCATTCACTTGTATTGTATGGACCTATAGAGATAAGACATTCTTCTTAAAAATCTACATTTGTGTTCTGCAGAAAAAAAAAAAAGTCATACAAATCTGGGATGGCATGAGGGTGAATAAATGATGAGAGAATTTCCATTTTTGGGTGAACTAACCATTTAAGATATCATTCATGTTTGTAGCACAAGATGATTAATACAAAGTTTAATATTTGGGTTTGGGATTTTAGAACTAAGTATAAGCAAAAAATAATATTTACATATTACACTAACATTTCAAGTTGTTAATTTGCATGCTCTCCATTCTTCCAAAACATCTGACATTTACTCAACAAAATGAGAGTTGACACATGATTCTTCAACACATGGTTACATCATTTTCTAGAACTTTGTCAAAGATTGTCATCGCAAAGGAAATGACATTTCAGATGAGACCCATGACACTCAGTGTTTGCATCCATTTTCCATGCTGTTACATCAGCCAGTGTTATTTTCCATTAAATGAGGGGGAACGAAAGTATTTTATTTTGGCGTGAAATATTCCTTACATTCAGATCCACATAGGGGTCTTTACAACAGTTAAGGGCTGTTTGAGTGAATCATCAACAACTTGAAGTTGCATGGAGCTGTGAATGTAATTTATGACTCCAGCACGTTTGCTTAGAGCTAAATATTAAGTCTTTCATAAGACAAAAATAAAACACAAGGAACTGTCACGACACAATACCATTGTCAAACTCAGAGGGAAACACCCAACAATGGTAACATGATGTCACATGGTCTATAAATTACATGAAGGTCCACAAAAATCAGGTTAGTCTAAAGCCACATCTATACTAATATGTTTCCTAACATCATCGTTTTCCAAAGTATACAGTACTAGAGAGTATTTCTGAATGTCTGCGTTCTGTGGAGGACAACAGCGTTCTTGTGTGGATGAGAGGCGTAAACATAGCAAAATAAATACGTTTTCAACCAAAAACGTATCAGTGTGGACTAGTTCCACAGACTAGACCTGAATACCAATTTCCAAATCTCCCTGCTCTCCCTCCTTTCATTTTCCCCCACCTTTTCCCTCTTTCCTCTGTGCGATTGGCAATTTATGCCTGTCTCAGGAGGTGACTTTTCCACAAGACCAATTTTGTTCTTGCACAGGATTCAGTCACACACACACAGACACACACAGACACACACAGACACACACACACACACACACACACACACACACACACTTCAGGGGTTTAACCCTCGTCAGTCCCTCAGTTCTCTCACACACTCTGTACAAACTCCCACTGTGACAATTAGAGAAGTGTTCCTGAGAAAATCATAAAGGCGAAAAGACACTGCAGGATTTAAACGTTTTTTCATAACTTCACTCTCTTTCTCCGTCTCTCTCACAGAAGAGTAAAGAGGTGTAACATATGAAGAGAGTAAGGATGGGTCACAATAGTCGACTAGGTGTCCAACAAGCAACTATTCAATTAGTGAGGTTGACTATCTAGTATTATTTTAAATAAAACTTTTTAATTTTTTTACTTGACATTTTAGCAGCAGTGCCTCAATAAGCATACTTTTGCTGTTAGACAGTTTGCACAATAAAACACTCTCTGAAAAATGTGTGTCTTTAAATTCATCATGTTTAAAGCTCTGGCATTACAGCCATACACAATAAGATTGACATCTTTGGCTGTTGCATTACTTCCTGTGCTTTTTAGTGTACTGTCACAAGTGTTGCTTGTTAACCTTATATAGCCGTAAGTATCATATTTGATACATGTTACATTATAAAGCCTCTACAATAACAACATGATGAATACTTTGCTGAAAAACCTGTTGTATGCAATCTACTAGATGTCTACTGCCTCCTGGGGAAAGTTTTCCTGCTCTTTTGAAAGTGGAAGATAATTTCCTAAATGGCTGCCTTCATATTTTGATGAACATATCTTTTTTCTGTTAAATATTTGCTGATTTTGATCAAGTAAATGTAACAATAATGTTTATATTGTTACTGATATTGCAAAATAAGCATTTGCTTAATTGAAGTAACTTGTGCTTGGTTAAAATTTTGTACATTATTTTATAGACAAATCAACAGGCTTTTGAGTTATATCTCTCAATCACCATTTCATTACAATCATGCCCACCACAATAATAATAATAATAATAATAATAATAATAAAACAGAGCTTTGAAAATAGTGACAAATAATTCTTCTAAGATATATAAAAAAATAGGAACTAATATTTATATGTAATTTTATATCTCCTCTATCATTATAAAGATATATTTTTTTGTTTTTGTTTTTTGTTTACCCCAATATTTACTGTGGCATGTATGGGCTAAGAGAAACTTAAATAAGTTCTATGCAAAAATGAATTGCTGGGTCTCAGGAGGATAATGAAATGTAAAGCCTGATGTATCAAATATAATTAAAATAATTTTTTTTAAATCACATATTTTAAACATTTTATTTAATTTTACATTTTGTCTATAGGTTAAAAAACAACTATATTTCATATGACATGCTTTACAGGGTAAAATATGCATGCCAATTTAAAATAGTTCAACTTAAATAAATGTCTCAAGACCCTTGCATTCTGTTCAGTTCTGTTGTACACTTCACTTATTTATTACTTATTTATTTATAATCAATTTAATTAACAAAAGACGAAAAAGACATAATAGCATTAATAATATTTTTTTTTATACATAAAACGTTGTTAGCCACAGCAGCTTACTAGTTGCGCTACACCAGATAGCAGTAAATTGAACACTGTACAGAAGCTTTGTGTAACAAACCTAATTTCAATACATTTGAAATGAAAGCCCCATTGCTTCAGAAAGCTTCATTTTCCCATCACTACTCCATGGAGAGCGGATGATGACTGAGAGATGCTGGTCAACGAGTTTGCAATTCACTAGATAAAATTGAGATCAAATCCATCTCCTTGACCTAGAGAAGCCTAATGTTGCGACATTAAACTGAAGATTAAGATGCTGTGCATGTGATGTTATGAGGTGCTGCAGGCACGAAAAGGTGTTTTCTCGCAACAACTGTAAGTCGAAATCACGAGAACAAATATAAAAAAATTCTGTTGACTTCAAGAGAAAACATCTGTTATAATGAGATGACGAGAAAATTACATTTGTCATGTCGAGATGGCGAGAAAATTACGTTGTGATCATGAGAAAACAAGACAGATAAAAACAGTAATAAACCATGGACAAAACAGGCTTCCGTAGCATTCTGATCAGTGTCAGGTGAATGCAAAACCAGCCTAATTGTACAGGGCTTTCTTAAGACTATGAAAATATGCAGTTTAGCACATCTCTACACAAAAAACAAAAAAACAAGCTGTCCAGCGCACGGAAGCACTTTATGTTAAACACTTCAAAGATCATAAGCATACAGTTTATTTATTTGATATGCCTTTTTTGTACACAATGTATAGCATACAATCATTTAGTTTTTGTAATAAATATTTTTTTTATATAATACAAGAAATAAAATGTGGCTTTTTTTATACAGTTAATTGAAGTTTCAGCCCGACAACTAGAGAAGTTTTCCTGAGTAAACCAGAGAGGCAGGACTGCATGACTCGAATGGTTTTCCAGAACCTCCCTGCTCTCTCTCTCTCTCTCTCTCTCTGTCTCTCTTATGGAAGACAGAGGAGGCATAACATAAGAAAAGAGGGAGAACGTGCCAGATGCACTGGGAGGCCAAAAATTTGTAGAGTTAGCCTTACAATGCCCCGGATCATTCATATTGCCACATTGAGACTGGAAAGGGAGCCTTATTTAAATGATAATGAGGAACAATACATTGGATTTAGTGCCGTGGAAAGAGGAGAAAAAATCCATTACACCATTCCGTCGTTCATAAGCCATGGGGCTGGGCCACATCTAAACACGCTCCCTTAAAAGCTATTATACACAGCCCTCAATGGATTTGCCCAGCACTTAGGACTTCAAAAAAGGATTAAGATACAGACGGGGAGAGAATGAGAGAAAAGCGAGTGAGAGGGAGAGAAAGAGAGAGAAATGGGGTGGTAGGGTGAGTGGGACAGCAGCTGTTTTGGGGTTAACCAAACAACCACTCTATAAAGAAATGGGGTGAACCTACTTCTTAATCCAAACCCATTTTTACTCGAACCCAGCCCCCCCTTCCCTCTTGCTATTGCTCTACAATTCTTGGGCCCCAACAGATTTGGTGACAAGTGGGAGGGCATGGATTGTTTGCTCCGGTCCAGACTATTAGTTAAGATAAGGCAGTGGATGAAAAGAAGCTAATCAGGATGCAATGGAGCGTGAAGCTGGCAGGTGAAAAGATGGAGGAGATGCAGTAGGTGTTGCGGGGTCTCAGTGGGCAGTTTTTGTGACATGATGGGTGGCTTTGAAGCTATCAGTGTCAATACCTTCATGTGTGATCCACTTTCAACTCAAAAACATCCTCAGTGTTTGTGCAAACAAAAATAGCCTCATAGAATAGTTAGTTCATTAGTGGTCATACTTACGATTAAAAGTTTTGAAAAATCCCTTACCCTAAGTATTACATTTAAGTGCATGACTTGTCGCACACTGTTTGTGCAACAGACATGGATGATACCACAAATCATTGTTCAGAAAAGGTGTGCTATTACTTTTCTAAGCAATCAGACTTACGATTTTGCCTGGCGGATGATAAAATGGGTGTAACATTTGCATAGTCTTGCATTGAGGGGGGACCGAGCCATATCTAGTAACTAGAATGTCAAAGAGTCTTGAGAATGGGCTCCCTTTACTTTGGCCAGTTAGCAACTAGAGACTATTAAAAATCTGCCTTCCTCTTTCAAATCCAGAGATTGGCAGCATTGGCAATAAGCATTTAATGTCCAAATTGTCATGCATAAATAGGTCTCAAAGATCCAGAAAACAAAACCAAAAAAAGCAGCACAATTTCAAATGTATTTAATTTTGATTCAGTTTTATTTATTGCTACAGTTCACTTTACTGGAGTAGTTTCACTTTTTATTGATTAAGGTTGATTTTAAGTTCCAAAGACTTGACATCACTATTTGTGCGTGAATATTTTTTATCACCAAACCGGCGCCGGACGCAGCCATGGATCTCGGACGAATGCCTGAAACTGGTGGACAAGCGAAAGCGAGCCAAACAAGTAGATCTTGAGCAATATCGGCACCTGAACCGAGAAGTTTGGCAGATGATGAAGACAGAACGAGAAGCCTACTGGAATAACGTAGCAGCTGATCTCGAGGAAGCTGCATCTAGGCAAAATTACCGGACTCTGTACCAAATGCTCAAGAGACTGAGTGGAAAGACCAAGTCGACCAATGACAACATCAAGAAAGCAGATGGAACCTTTGTAAGGTCTCCCAGCAAACGCCTGCAATGGTGGAAATAATTTTTCCAAGAACTATACAATCACGATCCACCTCAAGGACCACCGGCAGAGCCACCGCCTATCGACCCACCAGTGAATCCATTCCTCGATGACGAACCTACAGTTGACAAAGTGAAAACCGGCATCAGATCACTGAAGAACGGAAAGGCACCCGGAGTCGATCAGGTCACTGCCGAGGCAATCAAGGCGGGAGGAGATGTCCTGCTGCACCAACTTCACGCACTCGTCACTTATCTGGCACTCCGAACAAATACCATCTGCTTGGAAAAAAGCCATGATAGTGCCAATACTGAAGAAAGGCGATAATCGGGAGTTTAACTACAAACTACAGCGGCATCAGCCTCCTGTCCATTACCGGCAAAGCATTTATGAAGATCATCCCATCCAGGCTGCAGAAACATCATGAACAGACCAGTCGAGATGAACGGGCGGGATTTAGGCCAAACCGTGAATGCTGTGATCAAATCTTCGCCATTCGTCAACTAATGGAAGAAAGGATTAGATGTGGGAAGCGTACCATCATCATCTTTATAGACTTCAAGTCTGCATTCGACTGTGTCCACTGGCCAGCCCTATGGAGAGCATTGGAAACCGAGCATGTCCCCGACAAGATCATTCGACTCCTGAAAATGTATACGACGGCTCAACCAGTTGCGTGCGGATACGGAATTAACTATCAGTGGAGTTTCCCATCCAAACCGGAGTCCGCCAAGGAGATGTCGCCTCTTCTCTGCTCTTCAACACTGTGATTGATGCTGCCATTCGAGGGAAGGCATGGAGTTCAGTGTGATGAGAACACCTACGTGAACGATTTGATGTTCGCCGACGACAGCGCAATCTTCGCCGATACTGACGCCGAAGCTACAGACATTCTTTCTAGCATCACCCGCATCGCCGAGCTTTATGGCCTCAAAATCAATGCGGACAACACCAAAGTTTTGACAACAGACTGGCCATTGTCCACCTCGACAGTGCCCAGATCGAAAAGGTTCAGGGATTCAAGTACCTAGGATCTGTGGTGCAGGAGAAGAAAGTGGTGTCTTCAACTGACGTCCACGGCAGAATCGGCCAAGCAACCGAGGCAAGCAAGTGGTGCCTATGGAAAAGGGCCAACATCTCCATTAAGACCAAAATACGCCTTTTCCAGACGCTGATCCTGCCAATTCTCCTATACGGGTCAGAAACATGGACTCTACCGAAGCAAGACCTAAACAAGCTTGAGGTCTTCCAAATGCGATGCCTGCAGCAGATCCTTAGTATCTCCCTCCGCGACCGCATCTGAAATGAAACCGTCCGAATAAGATGCAACCACCAGCCAACGGTCGAGGAAGCAATCCAACTAAGAAGACTGAGATGGTTCGGGCACATCTACAGAATGAGCATCACCAGGACACCGTACCAGCTTCTCTGGCGAAAACGTCCAACAGAGTGGAAAGTTCAAAGAGCAGTGCCCAAGAAGACATGTTCAAAACAAATTGAAGAAGACCTGAAAAACCGGCGATTCACCCTCTGTGATGCCAAGGCCATTGCCATGGATTGAAAAGCATGGGAAAGCGTTCTGAGTGAAGTCCGAAATCCAGCGGCACTCACAGTAGCGCATGGGCTCCGGAGGAAACCCTGTCCTATCGTTGACTAAGGATCAAAGAAGAAGACTGTAGTAACCATAGTTTATGGTAGAAATCATTTTTCTATTGTAATATTGTAGTAACCATGACTGTTGTAGTCTAACCATGCTTTGTTTTTTGACAGAAACCATGGTTTTTCTATAGTAATATTGTAGTAACTATGAAAAATAAGTTAGGTAACCATGATTTATTGGCAGAAACTTAGGTTTTAAAACAGTAAAGCAAACTGTATCCATATAGTAACCATGGTTTACTATGGTTACTATAGTAAAACCATGGTAATTTTATTGTGAGGGCACTCAAAATGCATTGTGAAGTAATGCAAACTATTGCAAGAGAATGCAAAACGTATTGTGAAGGCACGAAACTATTTAAGAAAAAAAACAACCCGCCCTGTCCTCTAAGGGGCTCCATAATATACTGTATGGTCAGTGAACATAAAAAAAAAAAAAACATTGTTTATCTCACAGAAGACTGCATGCTTTTTGTTTAAATTACCCCTTTAAGTTGCAAGGACTACAGGGCTTCATATTTTATTTGTTCACTTCTCAAGGTTGTGTTTTGTTTAAAAGGTTAAATTCAAAAGTAAAAACAATCACAATTATATTGTATCGTGACCTAGATATCGATATAATATCGCAAGTTACCTTGTGATTCCCACTATTAGCAACCACACAAAATACCCTATCAACCACCTAACAATGTCCTAGTAACCACCCAGAACAATCATGTAACCGCATAACACACCAATAACCAACCACACAGAATCATGGCGGCAAGTTTTAAATTGGCAAGAATCACTCATATTTTCTTCAGAAAAAGTACAAATGTAGTTATGCTGTATTATTGTGTATCTGGGGCTGGATTCACAAGTTCTTAGGATAAATTATTAGAAGTTTGAAAGAAGTTATAAAAGTTGACAGTTTAAGAAAAAGATAAGGACATTCTTAAAGGTGCACTCAGTAACTTTTGTCTTTGTGTCAACTTGGACTTACTGGCACCTAGCAGCATGAATGCAGCATCATTTAAAATCAATAGTTTTCAGTTTCAGATGCCATTGTAGAAATTTAGTATTCACAGTCAGCCATGATTACTTTAATCAAAAGTGAAAGTGTCAAATAACAGGATGGTTACTGAGATTAAGCGAGCAGTATTCGGCTGGTCATGTGATTCTAACATGGCAGCCACCATGTGCGGAACCTCTCCATATAGAATAAAACATCTTTTATAAGGTTACTGATATGACTGGAGTGTTCATTTTAATGTGAGTGGTCATGATTTCCTACATATATTGCAAAATTATAATTCATGTCTTTAGGACTTTAACTTTTTTAATGAGGAAAAAATAACTGAGTGCACCTTTAAGTCTTTTCGGGATAGGGTTTCCAGCTGCCTAGTATTAAGGCAAAAGTATACTATGGTTGTCCGCATTGCGAATCGCTCCATGCACAGTATGCCTGATGCAAACTTCGTCATCAGCACAGTCTGCGTGGACCATCCGCATCAGGCCCAGATTTTCTCGACACACGGACAGTCCTTGTTTGTGCACATCATCGGTGCATATGCCTGCCGTTGACTGTACTTAAAGAGTATCACAAAACAGTCATAGTGGGCATTCATTGAACGCGTTCGTATTCGCTTGCGGTCAAAAAAGTATACTTTGAAAGGTATTCCTGGGCCTTTAGCCAAAATGTCCTGTATTTTGGCCAAAATGAAGACGTCCCATACTGGACGCATATTGTCCCATTTTTTAGCGGTGACACGCTCAAGGGGGACTACACACCCGGATAGATGGAGAAATGCTTGAGGGTGACACCCCCCGGTCGGATGGCGAAATGTCCCATATTAAAGCAAAATTAAATGCTACCTAGGACTTCAAGATTTCAAGAATGGAACAATTTGCATTGTAAAAAGCCCTAAACAAATAAATTGGAATTGACATACATAGTATTAAACTGACCAGTATCCCTTACAGCCTCATTTTTTGTTCTAGTCAAATTAAATATTGTAAATACTCTGGCTAAATTCTATGTTCATAAATCTATTAACACTAGAGAGACACTCTATTTTCTGTTTCTCTAATGTCTTCACAAGTGCTGAAGTCGAGCTAAACCAGAGGATTTATTTTGTTGAAATAAAAAGATCTCAAATCATTCAGCGCCTGCCCCCACATCTTTGAGACAATGCCATCCCCCTTGTTTATATCCTTTACCTTCTGACACTCCAGAGACAAAAAATAAATACAGCTTTATCCGCTTTTGAAGCGCAGAGTGTTAGCTAATGGTGCACACGCCTAAGCATCTTTGAGGTGGGTATGAAAAGCATATTTGGTATGCAAAGAAAATTTGCATGTACAGTATGGCGAATCACAAGTGAAGATTTTTACGGCATTTAATGATGTGACATTGATGAAAGATGATCCTGTTTACAAGGCTAGCTTTAGCGCCGCCGTCCAGGCCTCATGTAGACCGTCTCTGTCTCTCCCTTTCTCGTGCTCTGAGATGGACAGATAGGCCTACAAATTACATGGATATGGCGCTCTGCATTTTAGCACCATTTCTTTGGCAGAAGATTAGAGGGAAATGTCATTTCTGGCACTGTCAGCCATTATAGTGTGCAATTTTCAGCAGTCTTTGAGCCCTCCCTCTCTCTTTCTCTGTCTACCCTTGTTCTGTCGCTTTTTGCTGTCAAAACTGTCAGCCTGGATCATGCTTTTATCTGCCTCAAGCTCGTTTCTCTCCCGTGCGCTCTCTCTCTCTCTCTCTCTCTGACTTTTTCAAGAAAAACAGCCACAAATTCATAAATGATGGTGGTGAAGGGTGGGTGAGGGAAGCAAAGACTGAAATTTCCCTCCGAAATCCTTAACGGCCTAAGCATCACGTTTAATCTCTTCATTAAAAACATTTTATTCTTTTCATCATCCTTGCTTCGCTTCGCCGTCTTCGTATTACAGATCCATCCAAGGGAATTTGCTGGGGATTTTGGACACACGTTTGACAGGCGTTAGTAAGGGACGCATATTTAGCGTATCTCAAGAGAATTAGACACAAATTCTCATTACCCCTCTCTCAGTCACATTATTTTTTCATCCCACCGCCAATCGACACCCTACTGCCATTTTTTCTCTTCAGTATTACTTTATATTTCTCAAAGGCAGCACCAGCCACACATGGAAAATATTTTTTCACAATAGCATAGGTGACCACTTGAGTTAACATATGATAACTGCTGATGAAACAAGAGTCACCTGCCAAAACAACAATTAGGAATGAATAGAGAATGCCCTGAATTCCAACTGCATTCCTGATTTTTAATTGAGGTAGCAAACACGATTCAGAATTGTAATTCGAATTTGAATTTAAGGGAGAAGAATGAAAATGGAATGAAATTCAAAGAAATTTTAATAACTACCCTAACTATAATTTTTTATTAATATATTTAATAAAACGTTAACATACACACAACATATGGGTTTTTCCAGAAACATTAGATTATATTAATAATCAGTTTTTATTAATGTGCAATCTTGCTTAAAAGCACTTCAATAAATTCCTCTTCATGTCATTCCAATTTAACATCCTGCAGGCTTGCCAAATTCAATTCAAAACTTCAACTCACAAACTGAAAGGCAGCCGAATTTAAATGTGTCCAGCCTTGGTAACTCTGTTTCTGTTTTGTTTATTCAAAATGTGGCTATAAAAGGCAAACTTGGCCATTGTACCTTTAACCATCTCCTTTTGGTTGTCATGAATAATGATGTCATAATGGTGCATTGTTCTTACCTCACTGAGTCGATCTTTAGAGCCACTCCTGTGTGCTGTGTTCACCTCTGGCTCCTCCATTTTACGCCCAGCCTTGCTCAGAAGACTCATAGACTAGACAAAGCAAATAAAAATAGAACTTTTAGAAGGACAACAAGAGTTTTATATGGCTGTTACAGCTCTTTTGACAAGTGCAGATAGAGAAAACTAAGTCTTCACACATGTTTGGAGAACCATCGTGAAATTATAATCTCATATAGTTTAGGAGTGCCTGACGCTGGACATTGTCAGACAATAAGGCTGGAGACCCACACATTGTACATTATTTGGGTGTGGAATAGTGTAGTAGTTAAGCCTCAGAGCTAATAACTGGAAAGTTGCTGGTTTGATCCCTGCAAGCAGCAACCCATGAGCCATTGTACTCTTAAGCAAGGCACTTAACACCAGGTTGTTCCAAATCATAGTGCTTATCTGTGGCGATATCATCACAGGAAAGTCATGGAGATTAATTATTCCAAGACTGGTTGCATGCAACAACTAAACAAGTGGAAACTGCCAATAACAGTATAATTTAATAAAAAATAAATAAATAATATTTATTTATTTATTTATTTATTTTTTTGGAAGAAAATGTGATGGTGCTTGCCCATGCAAAACTCACTACCAGGATACTAGGGCCCATCTACCATCAATAAAGAAGCAAACCTGAAAGTTTTTATTTTTTCTGTTTATTTTGGAATTTCAGGACCTACTTCCCTAGAGGTGTCAAGTTTTGACAGGAACCAAGGCATTGTTGTCTTACAACTTTTATCCGGTACGCCCAGATCATTTGCCCATTAAAACCCAAGGTAAAAACGTGTGTGAGTGGAGGGTAGGTGAAGGAGGTGCTTTTGCTGAAACAGTGAAATGTTGGTGGTGAGGTAGGTAGGTATTCCTTCACTCTGATTGGTGGAAGCACTTAGTGACGCTCTAAAAACTCTCCAGTTTGACCTGCATTTGAAGTCCCAATGATTTTAATATATGCAAAAGGAACCATAGCATTACCAAAACAGCTCACCTGGAAATGACATTTACTGACCTTGTTCTATGCTGGGATAACCATCTGCAGATAAGGCAACATGAGAAATGATACAATGCAGCTTGGTTTTTATTTTGTCTAACGGCTTACCCACATTGTTTTCATTAGCCCAGCTTACATGGTAGCATGCGAGCGCAAAAACCTGTAGAACAGATTAGGAGTGTGTGTATCTCTTTTTATGTGTGTGTAGGTGTGCGTGATCTAGTCCTGCTACAGTATATGCATGAGTGTCTGTGTAGGTTTGCCTAGCAATTCCAAAATTTTAATAAAAAAGGGGTTAATAGAGTTATCAAAGACAAAGATGATTATTAAAAAAACAAAACAAAAACAAAAGCAAGTAAACAAAGTAACAAACTTTTTGACCAATTAATTTCCATAATATTTCCATGACTTTTCCAAGATTCTCTGTTGACCTCTCTCATCAATAAGGCATTTCCATCCACAGAACTGCCGCTCACTGGATGTTTTTTGTTTTGTTTTTGGCACCATTCGGAGTAAATTCTAGAGACTGTTGTGCGTGAAAATTCCAGGAGATCAGCAGTTACAGAAGTACTCAAACCAACCCATCTGGCACCAACAATCATGCCACGGTCAAAATCACTGAGATCAAATTTTTTCCCCATTTTGATGGTTGATGTGAACATTAACTGAAGCTCCTGACCCGTATCTGCATGATTTTATACACTGCAATGCTGCCAAACGATTGGCTGATTAGATAATCGCATGGATGATTGTTGGTGCCAGATGGGCTGGTTTGAGTATTTCTGTAACTGCTGATCTTCTGGGATTTTCACACACAACCGTCTCTAGAATTTAATCAGAATGACGCCAAAAACAAAAAACATCCATTGAGCGGCAGTTCTGCGGCCTGGTTGTTGAGAGAGGTCAACAAAAAATGGCCAGACTGGTTCGCACTTCAAAAGTCTATGGTAACTCAGATAACCGCTCTTTACAATTGTGGTGAGAAGAATATCATCTCAGAATGCTATTCTGAGATGTGTGGTGGTGCTGTTTTGGCGGAATGTTTTTTGGGACCTTTAATGTGGTTTTAATGTTGTGGCTGATTGGTGTAGATCCTAGCATAGGGCTGGGCGATAAAATGATCTTGATATTAATCGCGCTAAAAATCCATGATATCAATGATAAGCTTTTGAGTAATTTTCTATATTTAGCCTGTGTTCTACATCTAGATGATCAGGTGTGTGTTGCTAAAAACGCAAACAGTTCGGCTTTCTCAGACTGTATGAAGTTGCTAACATTAACTGCCTTTCTAACAATTAGGCTTTGCCAGTCACCGTGGTCCAGGTCCAGGTCTGGACCCCGGATTGATTCCATCTGGATTGCAAGACATCATGATGATGGTTGCGCCCTCTCATCATCTCTAGTGAGCAGTGCGACAAAACATCAGTGCTGTGAACACCAGATCTGATCTTTCTGCACTGTATTCTTGAATATTTTTCTTTAGCACCGAACATGCTTCATTTATGCCCAGTCCTGCTCTGCACGCATTTCCTCTTTTCCCCACATGTGAGTAGATATGAGTCGCCGCATAAGTTAACATGGTTCCGGAGTGCCTTTGGACCATAACGTTTTTTTCCTTCTAAATTTAGCTTTATTAATCAGCATGTTGCAAGCCTTTAATAATAAACAAACACATTTCTGTTCTAATTTTGTGAAATTAATCAGATGTCATTATCTCTGACAAGGAAGACAATAAAATTTCTAGTTTGTAGCCTAGTCTTTTTCACTTCTGTTATTAAAAATAATAAAAAATATAATAAAAATATATTTTAATAAAAATATAAAAATGGTCCTTTCAGACTTTTACATTTTCTAAATTTTCTATCAGGGGATACCCCTGAACCCCCATACATTATCATTCCTCAGTCACAAGGGCTTCTATGCCCCCATACTTGCTATCTGAATGTAACAAAATATAAAAATAATTTTAATGTAAAAATGATATGCTGTCATTATGCTTCAAAACGAACAGATGATCCTTTAACATTCATATCCAACTGCACTCGATTAATAAACTCAATAAAATATTGTAATATTTTGATAGAAGATCCCTCACACACCATATCTTTTTTCTTTTGCCAACTTGGAAATTAAAAAAAAATTGCAAATGTGAATGTATATCATGATAAATATTGATATCGAACGATATGAAAAAGAATATTGTGATAATATTGTTGCCCATATTGCCCAGTCCTATCCTATTATGCATGCATAAGTGTATGTATGTGTGTGTGTGTTTTTGTATGTTCTAGTCCTACGATATTTAGAGTGTGCATGAGTGTGTATGTGATCCAGTCCTACTTTATAAGCTCAAATGTGTGTTAGTGTGTGTGCGTCTATTCCTCCTGCAGCTCACGTGTCTGTCCCCAGCGGCTTGCAAGGTCTTGGCCCCCGGTCTCCAGATCTCTACTCTAATTTAAACAGATCACTGCTACAATTAACCTTTCCACTAAATATCAATTATAGCCCCAGGCAGAGCAGAATTAAAACGGTCATAAGCTAGTCTGACAGGTTCTGCGTTCTGCCACCACCTGGTCATCGTTTCTCCATCCCTTCTTCCCAGCGGTAACAGGCCAGATGCACACAAGCCCCATTTAATTACCCCAGCCAACACTGAGCCAACGCTGAAAAAACACTGAGCCAACGTTGGATGATTGCCGCAATGAATTACCATTCAGCTGAGGTCAAATGCAATCTAGGTACAATGTTGGCACAATGTTGAGGATTTCCATAAAAAGAGCAGCAGGTGGGCCTAATCAAGCCAGAATAATTTACCATAGTCAAGACAGGGGGTTTGATACTGTCATAAAAGCTGACAAGCTAATCAGTCCCGCTATCTAAACGTAAAAGTCAGCTCTGCTTGGAGAATTGCTGAAGAGCATTTTTTTTTATTTAAACAGGCAGTCTCTGTGTATGGTGTGCGTACACGTGCAAACCTAGTTTTGATTTGTTTACTCTTTGTTTGTTTGGCAGAACACAGTAAGTCTATGAGTGTTTTCGAAATTACCCAGCTTCACTGATGTGGAAATAAAAAATCAGGCTGATTAGAAATACCGTTCCAGGGTTTCGACTTTTCTCCCACTTGCCTTTTTAGGGGTATATTTATTGAGTTTTGTGAGACCTTATTTCAAATAAAGATTAATTTTATTTAGTTTGTGTCATGAAGGTCTCAATCAAGACACTGTGCATCGGCACACAGCTAGTTGAAGGTTTTTTCAAGGTTTACCCCTCAGAGTATATAATCAGAAAATACTGATTATATCCCAAAATATGGAGATTCATTTAGACATCATAATGACTGCTATGCTCCTGTTTGCTATTTGTTATTGTCTAAAATATAAAATCTGTGTTTTACATCAATAGGAAATTAGTAGGGCTGGGTAAAAATAAAGATTTTCCAATTAATCACAGAAAGGCCCCTGTATAATTAACAGCATTATCTAAGAGATAACTGCTTTATATATAAGCATTTGTCAGAAAAATTGACATTAAAACTTAAATATACCCAAACGAATCTAAATCAAATTGAGAGCTTGGGAATCAGAATCGAATTGGGAAATCTGTATCAATACCCAGCACTAGAAATTAGCACTATTTCTTTCTACTTTTTCATGGTTCAAACATTCATACTCTTTAATTATCATGAAATCGTCTTCACGTTTCTTCATTTTGTCCAGATGAGAGGTTAACACAAGCTATTACAACTTCAAGTCAGAAAGAGAGAAAAAAGAATAGGATTAATGAGCAAGAGAAGAAGAAACAAGTCAGAAAAAGACAGTGACAAGAAAGAAAAGGGGAGCAGACGCTGTGAATGTTTTCACGTTGGGCTCTGAAGCTAAAGCCCTTCTCCCACACGCTGATGAATCCCAGCACTGGAGGGAGGAACGACGGGCAGGCATGCTGAGAGCCATGCTGGGGTGAAGCCTTTCTGTTTTGTTATTCTGCTCTTTTGATCCCGTCTAACCTCAAAGGGCCTGCTGTTTCCAACCAAGAGCCTCTGAGCCGCCACAAGCCCCACCTCCATTAGCACAAAATGTCACCTCCGCCTCGCTCTTGTTCTCTCCCTTCACCTCTTCTCACTTGCACATTATCTCAGTTGCTCTGGTCGCTCTCTCTCTCTCTCTTTTCTTCACCTGTCAGCTGTTCTCTCTCAAGCCTTCTCTGGAATCAAGTCCTGTCAGTCCTTGTTACACCCCCCCCCCCCCCCATCCCCTTTTCTCAAACCCACCCACCCCCCTCCTCCCCCGTTGGGTAAGAGCTTTGTGTTGACGGCATCTTGCAAGATCAGATCCCCTTGCAGAATCCTATCCCCCTCGGACCCAAAGAGGCAGACATTTGCAATGGCTGTTCAAAATGTAGCAAGTTATCGCAATATCTTGCTGTAGATAATCAGAATAGTTTCAGCTATCCTTGTTTAGTAGTGGTAGCTAGAAATAATTAATAGTACAAGTTAGAGAAGTTCCAATCAGGATTTTTACAGCCGATACCGATCACCGATCTTCTTGTCACCTGATCGGCCAATACCGATCCCGATACTGATCATTTCACAGAATCTCTGTCATAACTGGCTATATATAAGCTGTCTGCACACTGTCACTTGTGGCGGAGTGAAACTGCGCACTGCTCCTTTAAGGATCCGCCACCACTTAATTACAGAGAGAGGGAGAGAGAATATAAAATGGCTGCTCGTCATAGAGCAGGAGTGCTACAAAGAGATGTGCTACAAGGAGGTGTCACAGGTGTAGTGTGAGACTGAGTTGTGTGCTGAACTGGTGTGTGGAGGAAGAAGTTTGTCCTTTGTGTAAAAGTGTTGGTGGATAAAGAACATGATTGGAGGAAAGAGAAGAAACAACAAAGGGTATGATTTCAACAGTGCTTTTCACTACAAAGTGTGGCGTGCATCATAAAGCCGTCGACTGCACGTCTTGAGTTAAAGTGGAGTGGTGTGAGTTGGCAGAAACTTCAAGCCGAAGAGCTCTACGGTTAAGCTGTGATAGATATTGGTGGATCTTCGGACCTACCTATTCTATTTTCCCTCTTGTTTGACTCTCCCTCTGCATTCCTGTCCACATTCACCATAAGGTGCATGCAAATGCTCCAGACCCAGTGTACACAATTCACATACATCTCTCTCACACTCTTTCATACATTTACACACAAATACACCCATTCACACACTGTGAAAAGCTTTGTTTGTATTATTAGTTGTGATTTGCTATGTTAATGATCATTGTTGTTTTCTTCTATTTGTGTGATATTTGGGGAGTTGTTGGTCTTTGTTTTTCTAAAATAATATTGTTTTGCTGTGTTTATTGGCAAATACATTCTAAAAACTGAATCGGCTTATCATATTGTGATTTCAGTCAACATGCTCTTAATTAATTCATCCTCAAATTTTCATAACTAGTGGCTTCTAGAGCTATCTGTGGCAAGGCATTTTTTTTTGGACAGTCTCAACCTGTCTGGCACCCAAATATTTTAATTCAGTTTATTTTATTGAGCCGAATTATTCATTTAAATTTCGTTTAGGGTCCGCCACCGTTGCACACAATTAACTGAATTGTCCTCTTGCCAGTAATATCACTATGCCTAGTTTTTGCTGACAAAAAAAAGTTTAAAAGGCTTATTAAAAAAGCTTTTTAAATAAGTGTGACAAGGAGGAGGGCAGGACCGGGCCGTGACTACACACGACCGTCCCCCAATCGGGCTAATCAGCCGAGGAGAGGGATAAATGCAGCCAGATGCGGCAGTTCGAGAGAGAGAGAGAGAGCCACACGCAGCTGCCGTGTGTGCGTTTGTGTTTTGTGTCTTTTTGTTTTATTAAATATTACTTTGATTGTTCGTCTGGTTCCCACATCCTCCTTTCCCATTTTAACCCTGTTACATTGGTGCCGAAACCCGGGTCATTGTAACAGGGTTAAAATGGGAAAGCAGGAGGCGGGAACCAGACGAACAGTCAAAGTAATATTTAATAAAACAAAAAGACACAAAACACATTTATCCCTCTCCTCGGCTGATTAGCCCGATTGGGGGCCGGTCGTGCGTAGTCACGGCCCGGCCCCGCCCTCCTCCTCGCCACAATAAGACTTTAAAACAAGTTTAGGCTAACAAATTATTCTCTATATTAAGATAGATTAAAAAAACAAAAACAATGAAGCTTAGAGTCAAATTGAAGACAAACTGATAACCCATAGGTGCAATTAAACATAATATGACATTTTTGATTATTGATTCATTGTTATTATTTCATATAATTATTATTATTATTCTGCATTATATTTAATACATTATATTATGGTCTCTTAATATTGTTTAAAGTATTATTATATATATAAATTCCTTCCCTGCCTTTTCATTTAGTTGGATGATTGTGTTCATTTTTCACTTGTTGCTGCTTGAACTTTAATGAGAGGAACACGCGCTCTCTCATGAGGGCAAGAGATAAAAGGAAAGCGGAAAAAGAGCGCATGTTTCTGGAATCTACAGGTGCTACTACTGTTAATGCTGTTTAGTCGGGAGATTTTTAATAAAGATGTTTGAATTACACCACATTTTTATACTGACATTACTGCTGAGATGCCAATGCCTGGCAGAGACTGAGAAGCTGCCACCATGAACGATAATAAGGACCATTTCACAGCTCGCACTGTTTTCCCTTTGCCTTGTCGCATGTGAAACGCCATATATACAGTACACAAACTTTTCAGATTCATACCTCTCCCACTGCATTGTTCTTAACTGCTGAATCAAGTTTGTTTTCTTTCAACACTATGCCAGTATTCCCCACACTCTGTGATGCCATGACAGCGTTGCTGAAGTCTTAAAGGAGCCACGCGTCTTTTGCGACATGAGCGAATGGTTTATGCGATCAGCCAAATTACCGATCACCGATCGAGTCATAGAATGTGAATATAGGCCATTACCGATTGGCGGCCGATCGATTGGAGCATCCCTAGTATAAGTAAATAGCATAGTAAATTGCGTGGTGTAGATGCTAGGCTGCCAGGTAAATCATTTACTACTATTGTAAACTAACAGGCTAATCAGCTAGCAGCATGATAAGCGGTTAGAGGCATTCTGTGCTAGTAGGCTAAAGGCCCGGGTATACTTAGTTTTTCTGCTTCCATCTCGGATCACGCCTGGTTGACCACGTTGCCTTTTTTAAGTATACTCTTTTGACCACGAGCGAATATGAATGCATGCATACTACAACTGCTTTGTGATATTCTTTTAGTACAGTCAGTGACAGGCGCATTATGAGGACTGTCCACGTATCGAGAAAATCTGGGCCGTGCGGACAGTCTGCACAGACTGTGCTGATGGCAAAATTTGCATGTGATCTCAGTGGTTTCAACCATGGCATGACTGTTGGTGCCAGATGGGCTCTTTTGAGTATTTCTGTAACTGCTGATCTCCTGGGATTTTCATGCACAACAGTCTCTAGAATTTTCTCAGAATGGTGCCAAACACAAAAAACATCCAGTGAGCTGACAGAAAGGCTACGGTAACTTAGATAACCACTCTGTACAATTGTAGTGAGCAGAATAGCATCTCAGAATGCAGGACACGACGAACCTCGAGGCTGATGGGCTACAACAGCAGAAAATCACATCAGGCACTTTATTAGGACCATAGTGTTCCTAATAAAGTGCTAAGTGAGTGTATATTTTGGCCTTAAAGGTGAACCTGAATCAGCTGTCATATGCTAACAGGCTAATCGGCTAGCAGGCTAACTGGTTGGCTTGCAAGCTAGCTCAGAAAACGAGAAATGTTTCATTTGACTATTTTAAGCTACAGTTACATGATATGTTAAATAATTAAAAATACAATAATTGTCAAATTTACATAAGCCAAGTTCACAATAGCATACCATTTATACTAATCTTACTACACTACCGGTCAAAAGTTTTGAAACACACTCGATATATATATATATATATATAATTTTTTTTTTTTCTTTATTTTTTTTTTCTTCACATTTTAGAATAATAGTAAAGTCGTCAAAACTATGGAATAACATAAATGGAACTATGGGAATTATGTTGTGACTAAACAAAATCCAAAATAAATCAAACCTTTGTTATATTTTAGCATCTTCAAAGTAGTCACCCTTTGCCTAGAATTTGCAGAAATGTACTCTTGACATTTTCTCAACCAACTTCTTGAGGTATCACCCTGGGATGCTTTTTAAACAGTATTGAAGGAGTTCCCATCTATGTTGGGCACTTATTGGCTGCTTTTCTTTATTATTTGGTCCAAGTCATTAATTTTAAAAAATTAAAAAAAAAACTTTTTTTTTTTTTTTTTAATTAAATGTTAGTTTTATAATGAAATAAATTTATATGGTGGCACAATTATATTTTTGTCTACAAAACTAATTTCAAACATTTAAGCATACGCCTTCAGATCAAAAGATCATGAGAAACATTTCAGTCAAGTGTTTCAAAAGTTTTGACCGGTAGTGTATTTCCGCAGTATATATGGCAGAAATACAGTAATATGGTAGTACGCTATTATAACTATATAACTTAGCTGATGTGAATTTGACAGTGTCTTTTAAATTAAGTCAAATTTTATATAACTGAAGCTTAAAAATAAATAATGTAACATTTAGTGTTTTGTTATTTTAAGCAATAGTTAAGATGACAATTTTGCAGGATTTCCAATCAGACACTTAACAGATTACCCATTAAAAGTTCTTTCATCCAGTAATCACTTTGGGTTCAAAAAGGTATACTATCATACTAATTTTACTAACAATGCAGTATAAATGGCAGAAATACAGTACTATCATATTATACTATTCAGAAATTAGCATTAGTAAATTTGACAATTAATTAAATTGCCAAATATTATATAACTAAAGCTAAAAATAACAAAAGTAACTATTTCTCTTTCTGTTATAGTAAATAAATAGTCAAGATGACGTACATAATAAAACAATTTTGTAGGATTTCTAATCAGGCACCAAGTAGAATTACCCATTAAAAGTTATTTCAGCAAATATAAAAGCTTTGGGAACCAAAAGGGGTAGGATTCTGTGGGGGGATAGAATCTTGCACAACACCACTGGCGAGGGGTGAGCGGGGAAATTGTAACTGAGGGCAGAGCACAGGGACACAGATCCTTCCCCTAATTTGCTGAAAAAGTGTCCCACACTAGAGGAGACTCACCTCTATTAACCCAAAGCGAGAATGAAAAAGAGACAAAGAGGGAGTGAGACAAGAGGCACACACTGAGAGAGAGAGAGAGAGAGAGAGAGAGAGAGAGGTAGAGAGAGAGAGAGAGAGAGAGGTAGAGAGGTAGAGAGAGAGAGAGAGAGAGAGAGGCAGTGGCACCACCACAGTGGCTCAATTTCCAGGCTTATTATCCCTGAGCTACCCCAGAGCAGAGCAGAGTGCCCGGAGCATGGCAGGGCCAAAGTAGAGCCAGGGGCCAAATGGATTCATCTGCTCTCATTTGCTCCTGTCTCAGCTGAGGCAGCTGCTCAGAGAGAGGTGGGTTGAATGAGGGAGGAAAGGGAGGCCGAGTGCAGGACTAAAGCCTTTGCAGTCCACCTCAAAATAGTGCCACCTGGCTTTCAAACTATGCTACAGCAATAGAAGCTTAAGAATTGAGGGACCAAATGTTCAAATAATTCCAAGAATCTATGGAAAACCTGAGTGATAGACCAATATATCAACCAGGTGGTTATTGAGATTTCAAGATTACTGGCCACTAACTGCCTTGTCACACTTGGATAGTGCACATTTTCTGTTTGCAAATACTTTTGAGTGAATTTTTTAAGAAAATTTTTACTTGCCCTTTTTACCTTTTTTATTGTGTGGAACATAAAAGGTGATGTTATACAGAATGTTAAGGACTGACAGCCTCAGTCACCATTTTCTTTCATTTTACAAAAAGTTGAAATGAAAGTGAAATGAATGGTAACTAAGGCGTGAGTCCTTAACATTCTGCTTCTCGAATAAATGGACATGAAGTATTGATTTTGAGGTTAAAATATGATATGTGAGAAGAAAGAACCCATGGACTGATATGACGGATATGAAAGTAGCCCAAATATTTAGGAAATATGAAAACAATAGTCAATTATACAGTTCAGCGATCCTTATACAAAAATATTTAATCACAGAATGCCAAAACTGACCCAAGTATTAAACGAATATATATATATATATATATATATATATATATATATATATATACACATTATATTAGTGCAGTCGGAATTATCGCGTTATTTTTTTTTAAAAGTTTGACACATTCATTTTCCTTAACCGCGATTAAAGCACTTACTGTACCGTTAATACAGCATAAACCAGCATTAACACTGGTTGGGAGGGCGGAACCTTTGTAATGTGTCCGGCCGGAGTCATTACAGTAACGGACACACCACTACAGCGGTTCTCTGTCAGTATTTAAATTATTTTCAGCCTATGTAAGGCACATTTTAATTACCACAGAAGCATGCCAAGTCTTAACTATCACTCTGCTTTTCCCGTGGAGTTCAAAGCGATGCTTGATGCTGGCATTGACACTCTGACACAAATCATGAGCGCAGCTTCACGATTGCTTTAAGAAAGTGGATAGCCACAGTGTTATTAGATTAATATTGTGGAGGATGAGAGTTTAAGAGATTTAATGCCCATTCAGAATCAGAATGAGCTCTATTGCCAAGTATGCTTACGCATACAAGGAATTTGCCTTGGTAACAGAAGCTTCCAGTGCACAAACAATACAACAACAAGACAGAGATAATAAAAAAATAGAATTAAAATAAAAAGTGAAAAGAAAATATAAGTATATATAGAAATACACAATAAGACAAAATAAATAAATAAAAAAAAATAAAAAAAATAAAAATATATATATCTATATATTTGTATGTACAAATACAAATCTGTTATATACACATAGTGCAAGGGAATGTAATGGCAGAACAGGTAGGTTATGTTAGATAAATATAAATAGACTAAGCTCTGTATTGCACATAATTATTGCTCAATGGGGCAGTTTTAACTGTTCATGAGATGGATAGCCTGAGGGAAAAAAAAACTCTTCTTATGCCTGACGGTTCTGGTGCTCAGTGCTCTGTAGTGCTGGCCAGAAGGCAACAGTTCAAAAAGATAGTGGGCAGGGTGAGTGGGGTCCAGAGTGATTTTTCCAGCCCTTTTCCTCACTCTGGAAGTGCACAGTACTTGAAGGGAGGGCAGGGAGGCCAATAATCCACCTAGCAGTCCAAACTGTCCTTTGTAGTCCGATTTCATAGCTGAACCAAACCAGACAGTTATTGAAGTGCAAAGGATGACTGCTGAGTAGAACTGGATTAGCAGCGCCTGTGGCAGGTTGAACTTCCTCAACTGGTGAAGGAACTACAACCTCTGCTGGGTCTTTTTCACAATGGAGTCAATGTGGGTATTCCACTTCAGGGGCCGGTTGCACCAGCTATACGTAAGTTACAACTTAGCCTAGTTGTGGCACAAATGGGCACTAAGTCACAATTTACGCACTACTAAATATTTGAGCATTGCACCATTAAACTTAGGTAGAAGGTAACCATACGTATAAACTAAATATTTACGGAAGCCTCAGACCAGGAGTAACAGTTGGAATAAAGAAGCAGACTGATATTTTATGACATCAATAAGCTCATGTTCTGTGTGACAGGCTTCAATCCTTTCGACATACAGTATGATGTTGACATTTACACTCGCTTACATTTACGAGAGTGAAAAAAAAACTTACTTTGAAGCGGCTCTTCAGCATGAAACCATTCTAACGGTGCAGTTTTCAGGGTCATCCAGTGTCAAGTTTCAACACATTCAAAATATATTTAGGATATTAAAATGAATAAATGTCTATTTTTCCAGCCTGTTGTATTAATATTTATTTATCACCCCATATTTATTTTAGATACATTTCCTATATATTGTTATTTACACAGGGCAAATATACTACTTATCAAATCTACTTTTATTACGTATTGTATTTTAATGGGGATATGATTTAATACAGCTGACAGTTACGTGAACAAACAAGGTTTGAACATCAATTGTAACAAGATCAAATTGAAATTCATGGCTTTTTAACAGTTCTGTGTACAAATTTGAAGGCTGTTTATTGGATCAATACAGGTAAACGTCATATTATTTGACCACGCATTACTTTACGGAGAGCTTACGACCTACTAGCTAAGTCTTGCCTTAAGAACAAATGGTGCAGCCAAATTAAGCACTGAATTAGTTACAAACTAACTAGTAGTTACTAAGCCTTTAGTGTGAACTTTACTTCCCAACTTATGTGAGACCTTACACACAGCTGGTGCAACCCTGCCCAGGTCATTTGAAATGGTAGAGCCCAGGAACCTGAATGACTCCACTGCTGCCACAGTGCTGTTCAGAATGGTGAGCGGGGTCAATGTTGGGGTGTTCCTCCTGAAGTCCACAATCATCTCCACTGTTTTGAACATGTTCAGCTCCAGGTTGTTTTGACTGCACCAGACAGCCAGCTGTTCAACCTCTCTGTATGCAGACTCATCGTCATCTTGGATGAGGCCGATGACAGTAGTGTCATCTGCAAACTTCAGGAGCTTGACAGAGGGGTCCTTGGTGGTGCAGTCATTTTTGTACAGGGAGAAGAGTAGTGGGGAGAGCACAGATCCCTGGGGGGCACCAGTGCTGATCGTACATGTGCTGAAAGTGAATTTGCCCAGTCTCACTAGCTGCTGCCTGTCCATTAGAAAGCTGGTGATCCGCTGGCAGAAAGAGGTGGGAACAGAGAGTTGGGTTAATTTAGTCAAGAGAATAGCTGTGATGATGGTGTTGAAAACTGAACTGAAGTCCTCAAAAAGGATCCTTGCATATGTCCCTGGTCTGTCCAGATGTTGTAGGACATGATGCAATTCCATGTTGACTGCATCATCCATAGACCTGTTTGCTCAATAAGCAAATTGAAGGGGATCCAGAAAGGGTCCAGTGATGTCCTTCAGGTGGGCCAACACCAGTCTCTCAAATGACAGATGGGTCTGTAGTCATTAAGTCCTGCGATCTTGGGTTTCTTTGGGACAGGGATGATGGTGGAGAGTTTGAAGCAGCTGGGAACTTCACATTGCTCCAGTGATATGTTGAAGATCTGTGTGAAGATGGGGGCCAGCTGGTTGGCACAAACTTTTAGACAAGTTGGAGAAACACCATCTAGGCCCTGTGCTTTCCTTGTCTTTTGTTTCAGGAAGACCCGGCACACATCCTCTTCACAAATCTTAAGTGCAGTTTGAGTAGAAGGAGGGGGTTGGAGGGTGGTTGCAGAAGGTGTTGGTGTTCGTGTGAAGTGAAGGTCAGAGTGGGTGTGGGGTGTGAGACTGGGCTTTTCAAATCTACAGTAAAACACATTCAGGTCATCAGTCAGTTGTTGATTCCCTACAGTGTTAAGGGATGGTGTCTTGTAGTTAGTAATGTATTTCAGGCCTCTCCACACTGATGCAGGATGACACATTGCAATGAATACTAAACTTATGGGGACCAAAGCCATCTTTACACAGTAAAGGTGGCACAGAAGCTGCATCTGAAGTGGCAATTAGATGTATTTTCACAGAGCAGGAATAAATGCATTTACACAGCAGATGCAAATGCATAAATGATGTTATGAGATGAATATTTTAAATATAAAATGATGAGATATATAGAGATATAATATGAAATGAATGAAAATATGAATGAATACTCAACCTATGGGGATTAATTCTTTCAATAAGTCAACCTCCCAATTAGACTTTGGGAAAAGTTTACATTTAGATGAACTGATGCTATTTTAGTGCATCCCTGTCTTTATACTGTGGAAGGCTTTGTCTGGAAAATATTAATAAAGCATTATATTGTTACATATTGGGTTTTTTTCTTTCTTAAGATGGAAATAAATGCATTTTGAAAAGAAAGTAAGTATACATGGTGTCAAATGTCAGTATTTTCAAAATCTGCGATTAATCGCTATTAACTACAAGAAATCTGTAATTAATCGTGATTAAAAAAATGTAATCGACTGACAGCCCTGATGTCAGTCAATTAAAATATTTAATCGCGATTAATCACATTATTTTTTCATAATCGCGATTACTCGCAGATTTCGAAGGTGCTGAAATTTGACTCTATATATATTTATTTTCCTGTCAAAATGCATTTATTTTATTTTAAGTAAAGAAAACAAAGCAATATGCAAAACATTTTCCAAACAAAACATTTCATAGTATAAAGACAGAAATGCACTAAATTAGCACCGATTCAAGTAATATTAGATGTTTACCAAAGTGTAAGTGGGAGGTTGACTAATTAAAAGAATTAGTCCCCATAGGTTACATATTCATTGCATTGGCATTAAATCTCGTAAACCCTCATCCTCTACAATATATATTGTTGCTATCCACTTTACAACAGCAATCGTGAAGCCACACTTACATGATTCGCGGCAATTTGAATTCCGAATGAGAAGCGCTTGAAGAAAATGTTTGTTTTGTTTTGTAAGAAAAATTATGGTTAAGAAGTCTTTTCTCCATCGCTTGATCATTGACACAGAATCACTCCTGTGTGTGTGTGTCTCTGACACATTGCATAGTTTCTACCCAGTTCCATCCAGTGTTTACAACTCACACAAAGCTGAATAAAATGTCAGAATCTAATGTCAAATTGGTAAATATGTTAATCACATAAAAAAGATAATAACTTTTTTAACATCTTAATTAATCGCATGCGTTAACGCATTAATTTCGACAGTTCTAATATATAGGCATTATATCGGACATTAACAAACCCATATCGGTCGCCCACAAGAGCTGACTCATTCTTACTGACTCTTGTGTTTCTATGGCTTCCTTAATTACATCACCGACCTTCCCTATAATCTCTTTGCCATGTTCTCCCTCCCAGTTATTATAATCTAAACAACCCTGTTGGGCTAGAATGTATCCCAAGGACACAGCGATATACAGTATACACTACAGGGAAGCTAAATGGATCCTTGCTTTTATTACAGTGAGTCCCAGAGTATCCATTAAACGTCTATCATCACAATGCATTGTTCATAGTTC
This sequence comes from Myxocyprinus asiaticus, assembly GCF_019703515.2. Taxonomy (NCBI): domain Eukaryota; kingdom Metazoa; phylum Chordata; class Actinopteri; order Cypriniformes; family Catostomidae; genus Myxocyprinus; species Myxocyprinus asiaticus. The sequence goes on along the minus strand of NC_059346.1, from coordinate 12,320,875 downwards.
GGAGTGATTAATGGGCACATTATGTGGCCAAACATCGGCTTAAAACCCCAACACACATCCCATGCTTTCCAGTAAGATGGAGGTTGCACAGAAGCAAATTTACACAAATGCTGAGGCTACGGTTAGTTATTTGTGTATGCAGTCGTCCTAGAGGGCAAGGGAGGGCACTTTGCATTATGTTGTGAGTGGAAATCACTGACACAAATGGAATCCAAGCAAACAAAAACAAAATTCATTAAATTCAGGCTGTTGACTTTGTGGCAGTTGTGAGTATAATGCATTGTATCAAGTGACGGACACTAACATTGAGCTAATAGTATGGTCACTCATTTAATGATCAACTGAGTTAAAGTCAACATTAAACAACATCCGCAACCCATGTTACGTCTGTAAAGTGATGTATTTCCATGTGAAACTGCAGGGCGGGTCTTGATTTTATCCATCAGGAATTAGATCATAAAAACATCACAAAATCTCCTAATTTTTAAAGACATTAGTGGATAGATTTGCCGTAGCTTGTTGCATACATCATTTCAGCACTAAAATCCGTAATTGGAGCATAGTTGCTGTCTGTAACCAATCCAGGGCTCCAGACTAAAAAAAATTACTTAGGAGCCATTGGCTCCTTAACTGAAACATTAAGGAGCAAAATGGCTGTTTTTAGTTGCCAAATCATATAATTGCTCGATTCAGATTGTTGTTCAGAAACAAGAGAGAAAACAGAAGAAAAGGAAGACAGTTGATAACCCATTAAAGGTGGAGTAAGTCATTTTAATCCAATACACTTTGTCAAATTCCACGAATATCTCTTCACGGTCCGCTAGCTGTCTGTTCTGTGTGTGTGTACTGAGAAACAATCCGGTGTTTGTACACAGCCCTGGCTCTGTAAATGGGAAAATAAACAAAGTGGATCGGACCGATCCACACAACACTATTCCAGCATGCATGAATTTGGGAGGCGGAGCTTCTGAAAGAGCACTGAAGGGAGGGGTGTGTTTGTTTGGCTGTTGAGTTCAAATATCAACAGTCTTTCTCGGGAATCGCTTACTCCACCTATAATCGGAGGTTTAATAAACAGTATATATAGCTGAGAAGATACATACGTTTGCATTTTCCTTTTGTCTCATCAATGTACCGCTTTCATAATTTATACAAATATAAGAGATAATTTTTTTTATTTAGTACTGCCCTTAAGAATCTACATAAGCAGATATTTACATAAAGCATAGTATGCATAAAGTAGTGTGTTGCCTTCTTGAGCATCAATGAATGTTTGCACCTTGTGTATCAGTTGTGTATGAGTCCCTCAACTGTCCTAAGTGTCAAAAGCTGTATCGATCGATCTATCTATCTATCTATCTATCCATCTATCTCGAAATACATATGGGACTTCTATTTTGAAATGTCTGCGCTCCCAGTTGTGAACACACTGATGGATGATTCGCTGAGAAAGAGACTCAAACTGCTAACCTGAGCTCCTGAGTTCACACCCTCAGTTCTTTTAGGGTGATTCATAAAAAAGACCCGGTTCAAAAGAGTCATTTGTTCACGACTCTCTCACGCTTGGTTTGTTGTTGCGTGTGGTACAGTGAGCTCGTCAGAAACAGAATGGTGAAAAGTGGCTCGAGACACACTAGTGGTGAGCACTCTAAAGATGTATTCAATAACTTAAAAGATGATATCTGATGAAACCGCATATGAACGCACACAACCCGACTGTCGCCAATATCGACTAGATTTAAAATTTTTGTCGCAATCAATTATTTTTGGTCACATTTGCGAAAATTTTAGTCGCAGTCTAGAGCCCTGCAATCCAAGCCTACCTTATTCCTTTGACAAAACAGATCTGCACATAATAAGTGCTTTTGAAAGCTAAGGCCCCCCCATATGGTACTATCTCGTGTTCAGTGGTGTCTTTACCCAGTTAACCCAAGGCCCCAGGGGCCCATGGGTTAATGAAAGGGGTAGATCAGTGGTCCCTATGGGCCTGCCTGTCTGTCTGCCTATCTGTCTGTCTGTCTGCCACAGCCCTATTTTCCATTCCCCAGCCATATGCCTCTGAGGCTGAGGCATAGAGATTGACACATGGGCTTAAACATGAGCTCTCTTCCTCTCCACCACCCAACTGTCTCCGGATGCACCACGGCCCTAAGCAATATACTGAAATACATTCACATAACACCAACACCCACAGAGACACATGTGACACCTGGAGGGCAATTAGACCACATGTTGCCCCAAGTGTTTACCTAAAATACATTTGAGCCCTGCTGCTTTGCTTCCCACGATGCACCTCTCCCTCAGTAATGACGAAAGAAAGTAGTATGATGGAAGAAAACACTTGTCGAAAAAAAAAAAGAAAAGTTACACTTTACTTTTAAAGTATTTAATAAGGTTATATTCATTAACATTAGTTAAACTAATAATGAGCAATACTTTTAGAGCATTTATTAATGTTAGTTTTTGTTAATTTCAACATATGCTAATACTTTTTTTAACATTTACAGTTGTATGCATTAGCATTAGTTAATGCAATGAACAATACTTTCAGCACCTATTAATATTGGTTAATGTTCATTTCAACATATACCAACCAATTTTATACATTTAAAGTTGTATGTATTAACATTAGTAAATGCATTATGAACTAACATGAAGTAACATTGAACAATCCTTTTTTAGGCACATAAGATGTTTCACAGAAACATTTGTCTTAAGATGGTTATTTATATCTTCAGCTTTATAAACACATTTTAAACTCCCAAAATTCCTTTTGCAAATAAAATAGAATAGAAAAGAAGAACATGGTGCCCCCTAATGAACATCAAAGACTTAGTTTAGGGGGCCTGGGTAGCTCAGTGGTAAAGACACTGGCTATCACCCCTGGAGTTCGCTAGCTTGCTAGTTCGAATACCAGGGCGTGCTGAGTGACTCCAGCCAGGTCTCCTAAGCAACCAAATTGGCCCAGTTGCTAGTGAGGGTAGAGTCACATGGGGTAACCCCCTCGTGGTCACTATAATGTGGTTCGTTCTCGGTGGGGCATGGTCGCTAGTGAGGATAGAGTCACAAATTGGCCCGGTTGCTAGTGAGGGTAGAGTCACATGGGGTAACCACCTCGTGGTCGCTATAATGTGGTTCGTTCTCTGTGGGGCATGGTCGCTAGTGAGGATAGAGTCACAAATTGGCCCGGTTGCTAGTGAGGGTAGAGTCACATGGGGTAACCACCTCGTGGTCGCTATAATGTGGTTCGTTCTCAGTGAGTTGAGCATGGTTGCCGCGGTGGATGGCGTGAAGCCTCCAAACGCACTATGTCTCCGTGGCAACGCGCTCAACAAGCCACGTGATAAGATGCGCGGGTTGACGGTCTCAGACACGGAGGCAAATGGGATTCGTCCTCCCCCACCTGGACTGAGGCGAATCACTACGTGACCACGAGGACTTAAAAGCACATTGGGAATTGGGCATTCCAAATTGGGAGAAAAAGGGGAAAAATCCCAAAAAAAAGAAAAGAAAAAAAAAAAGACTTTGTTTATTGGACCTAGTATGATTTTAATTAATAAATGAAAACTATTTATGGCATTATTTCTGAAGACATCCTCACTATGCAAAAATTTTCACAAGTGCCTAAAACTTTTTCACATTACTGTAAACTAATACAATTTAACAAGTTGCATATGTTAACGTTAGTTAATGCACTTTGAATATAGATATACTATGAATAACTATGAATAAATAATAATAGTGTATTTAGAATTTGATATTAACCAAGATTAATAAATGCTGCAAAACGTACTGTTGATTGTAGTTCATGGTTCCAATGCATTTGCTAATGTTAACAAAAAGAACATTTGAAACGACACAATTAAACAAATTTGTATGTGTGTTTGTCAACATTCATAATGTGGCATTGCATGTTGTTTATCCTCCTTTGCTCTTAACAAAATTTTCAACTTGAAAGAAGAAACGTGTTTTGCAAGTTGTTATGAAAACTAATGGGGCAAATTCAAATAAGCGTCTTTGTGATGCAGCCCACTTGGTTTCCTCATTTGCAAGGGAAAATGTCAGCTTTAAATTCTTTGCAAAGACAAAAAGGCCCAAGGCTGGTACAGAAACATCTGGTACTAAACAAACATTTCAGCGCTCATTTATAATGCTTGCTTCAAGAGCTGTTAAAATGGCTGTGGTGTAAATTGGCTCTATAAAAGACAATCATACCACACGGCTGTTAGAACCAGCAAAATGTGAAGCGTCAATCCAGCTGTGTCAGGTACAATTAATTAAAAAAAGACTGGACTTTGGTTATCCATTTTAGACGTAAACAATCCTGCCATCAGTAAAGACATTTGCAAGTCATTTGCAAGAAACACTGCCTTGCCACAGTAATAATAACATGCCTTTCTGGTCATGTACTATGGTAACACCATGTTTTTGGACTTATATCATTGTACTGCCATGGTATTCTTTTAAGTATCTTGGAGTATCATGTAAATAGCATTGTACATGAATATAGCATCCAATACCATCAATACACAGTACATGGTTCTGTCACAGGACTTTCTAAAGAAAAATTATTGGTCAACATTACATTTATGAGCCAAAATTACCATAATACCACAGGTTGTCCATTCCAATTGTACAACCCTAATTCCGAAGAAGTTGGGACAGTATGAAAAATGCTAATAAAAGCAAAAAGGAGTTATTTGTAAATTATATTCACCCTTTGCTATATTGAAAGCACTACAGCTACACATGATATGATGTTTTACCTTGTGAATTTCATTGTTTTTTTTTTGTTGTTGAAAATGTACAGTAATTTCAAATCAGATGATTGCAACACACTCCAAAAAAGTTGGGACAGTCGAGTGTTTACCACTGTGAAACATCGCCATTTCTTCTAATAACACTTATTAAGCATTTAGGCACTGAAGACACAAGTTTGTTAAGTTTAAATTATGCAGGCCTTCAGCTGCACAATTATACGGAGTCTTCATTGTCATATTGTGCGCTTCACAATGCACCACACATTCTCAATTGGAGACAGTCAGGACTTCAGGCAGGCCAATCTAACACCCGCAATCTCTGCTTATTCGGCCAGTATGTGGTTTGAAGTTGTCCTGATGAAAATGCTGGAACATCCCTGGAAAAGACGGTGCTGGATGACTGTATATGCTGCTCCAAAATCTGTACATGTCTGTCTGCATTAATGGTGCCCTCACAGATGTGCGAGTTACCCATGCCATGGGCGCTGAAACACCCTGGCCCATACAGACACTGGCTTTTGGACCTGATGCTGATAACAGCTTGGATTCATCGGACCAAAAAACACGGTTCCACTGTTCTACTTTCCATCTAAAATGAGACAGAGCCCAGAGAAGTCGGCAGCATTTTTTTTAAGACAGTGATGTCTGAGGGATCAAAGATCACACGCATTCAGAAGTGATTTTCGTCTTGCCCTTTACGCACTGAGATTTGACCAGATTCCTTGAATCTTTTAACTATACTGTGCACTGTAGAGGGTAAATTCCATTTAGTCTTTGGGGAACATTGTTCTCAAAGTGCTGGATTATTTGCAGAAGCATCTGTTGGCAAATTGACAAGTCTCGAACGATCCTTGCTCTTGAAGGACTAGGCTGTTATTGGAGGCTCCTTATATACTATGACACAATTGCTTCACCTGTTTAACATCTCCTGTTTCACATCGCCTTGTTATTTTAACTCGTCAAATTGTTATTAGTCTTAAATTGCTCCATCTAACTTTTTTGGAGCATGTTGAAATCATCTGATCTGAAATGACATGCATTAAAAAATAATAATAATAATTTAATTCACAAGGTAAAACATCATATAATGAGTAGATGTAGTGTTTTCAATTTTGCAAAGGGTGAATATAATTTACAAATCACTACTTTTTGTTTTATTAGCATTTTTCATACTGTCCCAACTTTTTTGGATTTGGGGTTGTACAACAGTGCTTCAAAATATCACAAACTGTTGTAAACATGACCAGCTGGATCATAAGTTATTGGATATGAAGGGACAAACTATACAAATATGATATATTGGCCAACTGCTATTCATATTAAAACTGTACAACTTATTATCACCTCCGGCTAGGATATGTTCTAAGTGTGACATTCACACTACACAATGACAGCTGATTAAAACCTACAATTTTAAACATGACACTTAAGTGTGACACTTATTTCTTTAATTAAATAAGATTCAGTTATCACTTATCACACATGAAATTTAAAGTCTACAGGGGTGCTATTTCTTGCACTATTAATTAAAAATGTAAATATTTCTGATTTAAGTCAGTTCTTTGGCAAACTTCATAAGCTCGACAAATGTGAAAACAACGTCAATGGTTTCTGCTAAAGCCAAAGGTATTCAACTGAGATTAAGCAACTACGTGGCAAGATATTTTTATCCCTAATGCTTTAACTCCAGCATGGTCTTCTGCTGTTGTAGCCCATCCGCCTCAAGGTTCGACATGTGCATTCTGAGATGCTATTCTGCTCACTACAATTGTACAGAGGGGTTATCTGAGTTACCGTAGCCTTTCTGTCAGCTCGAACCAGTCTGGCCATTCTCCACTGACCTCTCTCATCAACAAGGTATTTCTGTCTGCAGAACTGCCGCTCACTGGATGTTTTTTTTTTTGGCACCATTCTGAGTAAACTCTAGAGACTTTTGTGTGTGAAAATCCCAGCAGATCAGCAGTTACGGAAATACTCAAATCAGCATTTCCTCACCAAAAAAATTACCATGGTATTACTACAGTAACCATATTTTAACCTTGATATTGTAAAACCAGTAATAATACAGGACATTGAAAACTATGTAAATTAAAATCATAATGTTGTGGTTATGGTTTTACTACAAATACCAGTAAAAACCAAAGTAACCACAACATTAACCACGGTTAATCTACTGTATAGTAAAACCATGGTTACTATATGGATACAGTATACTGTATTAAAACCATGGTTTTAGCCAAAAAACCATGGTAACAACTTTTTCATAGTTACTACAATATTACTATGGTAAAATCATGATTTCCACCAAAAACTACGGTTACTACAGTCTACAATATTATTATAGTAAAACCATAGTTAAACTATGGTATTTGTATAGTAAAACCATAATAACCACAAAATTATAATTTTATTATGATAGCTTTCATTTTCCTGTATTATAACTGTGGTTTCACTATGAATACCATGGTTAAAACATGGTTACTGTAGTAAAACCGTGGTACATGTTTTGCGAGGGAATGCAAAACTATTGTGAGGGAATGCAGTCTATTGCGAGGGAACGCAAAACTATTTCAGAAAACAAAATCCTGCACTGTCCTCTAACGGGCGCCGTAATGAAACTGACCCTTCTCTAAGCACTTATAAGTCAATGTAGTTGCTTTAGTCATTTTAATGTTAAAATGAACTTTCATTTCTTTTTTCAATAGTTTTGAATCTATTTTCCATCAAATGTGTATATTGTGATATCGACCAAAATTTTTAAGAATGAATTGTGAAATTAATTTTTGCTTGTTTCGCCAATCCATTGATAGGATACTAGTTTTATAACACCTGCTTAATCACAACACCTCTCTGCATCAATCCAAATATAAGAACATAGGCACAGACTGTACTTTTGTTATGCTTATGGCTTATTATATGGGTGCCTACACAAAAAACAGGAGATATGGACCTGGGATTGCATCAGACTGAGAGAAAATGCGTATTTGTATTTAATAAGACACAGATGAAGCACACTTGTCTTTTTCCATTCTGTCTGATGTCTGAGAAAACCTATCCTTTAAAATGTTGACATATGTGTTGGTGCTTGTGTAGCCATGCATGCTTGTCTGCAAGATCAATGACTGTATAAAGCAAATATACAGCCTAGCGGTTTTTGTTAGGCACAAGTTTTCCCCAACTCCCAATTCTGACAGAGTTTCACGTGTCTGGTCTTTTTCATCCAGGATTGAATCTACAAGCCCAGATGGACGTGAGCAGAGCAAATTAAGCAGACTGTGATGATGTCGAAAACAGAGGTAGCATGTAAGAATGTAATCAGAAAAAAAAAGAAAAAAAAACATGGCAAGCGTGACCGCATCCCACATTGCATGCTGGGATACACTACGTACATATGTGGTAACATGACCGGATTTGAAGCTGCATAATCTGTCAAAACACTGGCACATTTCGTGCTGTTTCTACACACAGACACACACACACGCACCACTAAAGCGTACATGCATAAAACTCTCCCTCTGTCTCACAGTTCTGAATGTAGTCCACATACACCACCTTATGGCACTAATACAAATTCAATTCTCCCTTCTAAAAATGTACCATCATAACATAGTTTCTACCAAAATTCCATAGTTAAATTATCGTTTCAAAAATAAAACGGTGATACTAGCCACAATGTTTAGGGCTCTGGGCTTGCATTTGAGAGAGGTAGCACCAGTGCCACCAAGTTCTACAGATGGTGGCACCAGCACATGATTTGGTAGCACTGAATAGAGGGGTTAGATTTATACACAAATTAGAGCTGTCAAAATTAACGCATGCGATTAATTGAACACATAACTTTTTCTATTGTGATTAACGCATTTACCATTAATACAGCATACACCAGCATTAACACTGGTTGGAAGGGTGGAACTTTTGCGATTTATCTGCCCGGAATCATTACACTGACTCTCACACCACAAAAACACACAGCAGTGATTCAGTGTCACTGATAAAGTGATGGGAAAAGTAGCTTTTAACGCTATTTGTTTTACAAATCAAGCCTAGATGGAATTTTTTGACAGAAATCAAGTATTTTTCAGCCCAAGTAAGGCACATTTTTATTACCACAAAAGCACCAAACATCACCAAAACACAGAATGAGACATTTTTGTCTGCAAGCCCTTTTCATGTGAAGTTCAAAGCGGTGTTTGATGCTGGCACTGACTCTCGGAGGCGATTCATGAACGCGGCTTCATGATTGCTGTAACAAAGCGGATAGCCACAGTATGCTGGCTGCTTAATATTGTGGAGGATGAGAGTTTAAGAGATTTAATGCCCATTGCAATGAATATGCAACCTATGTGTGGACTAGTTCTTTCAATGAGTCAATCTCCCAATAAGAGTTTGGGAAACGTTTAATGTTACTTGAATTGGTGGTATTTCAGTGCATTTCTGTCTTTATACTGAAAATTTTATTAAAGCATTACGTTGTTATATATTGTTCTGTTTTCTTTCCTAAGAAGGAAATAAATGCATTTTGACAGGAAAAGCATATTTAGAGTCAAATTATAGCACTTTCAAAATCTGCGACGAATTACGATCAACTACGAAAAATTATGCGATTAATCGCATATATATAAAAAAATTAGCGACTGACAGCACTCAGGACAAAAACTAATATAATTGTGATACTATTGTATTGCACAAATAAGAACAATTACCAATAATATTCCATATTTTGTCACTTTGAAATGCCCACTTTACAGTAAAGCACTGATTTTGAGTTTGAAATTAACTGACATGTCCCTACAATCCCTAATTAAATCTATGCATATTAATTCATGGTCAATTTTTGTAAATGTTGTGGTGTGTGGATTGAAAAGCCTCTCCTGTTTTCCGAGTCAATGCTCTTTAGAATGGCGGAGGTTTAATACGATTTTAAACTAGTTTATTTACAGACACATTTGGGGAGGTTTTCAACAAATAATTCAGTGCTGAATTCTGTGACCCAACCCACACTTCTGGCAGAGCTGTTTATGATGATCTTTTGTGGACACGTTCCATAAAAGTAAAAATTTTATAGATGAATATGGTAATCATTCATTACCATGGTATTTGTCAAAGTACCATAGTTTCACAATCTGATACCATCAATGTATCATCATCAAATCAATAATCATCAGATCAAGTGCACCGCTGCCCTCACACTCTCAAAGCAATGATGTCAGCTAAACAAGAAGAACTCTGAAGTGTGTGTCTGGAGAGTCTCAACACCTCATTTATTGGCTCTTAGCAATGGGATGTGTGAGGGGCCACCACAGCAGGGTCTGTTTCCCTTTTCTAGCACTCATTTATACTAAAGACAAAGAAAGGGCTGAGATGGGGTTCAGTGGGGGCTTTTAATCCCTCTGGCCTCAACAAATAACAGATCTACAACGAAAATATACACAGGGTCGAATTCAATAAACAGCTATGCCATTTTTGCATGACGTATTTCAGCACGAAAACATGCATCTAAATGCTCTGAAATAGCATTGCGCCATGAGTATATAAATTAAGTCACTGTCATTCTTTTCAGTGCAAACATGCCTCCTTTCTATAAAAATAAGGCTTATTATAGATCTCACCTTATTCACAAAACTCAGCGCTATTTGCACGATGCAATTAAGGGTGGGCTATTACTGCCCACGGAAAGCAAGCAGTAAACAGAATTTTATCAAAAGAGATGCTTGTAAACATTTTCTATTGATAACGGTAGCAGTAATCCATCAAATGATGATCAAATGATGGAGACAAGCTTTTTGAACTATCCCTTTAAGTATGCCTGTTATGGATGGCCAGACCACACACTCATTCTCTGGCTCTGGAAGTTTGATCTGTCATCAGGACTATTGTGGCCTGGACTTGCTCCCTCTGGCCTGGCAGACAGCAATGAAAACGAGCCAAAACAAATGGGAATGAGTATTTTTCTGCATGCGCGTGTTTGTTTCCAAAGTCGTTAAGAGCGTGTGTGCATACATCTGCTGGTTTGTGCAAACTCAAGTCAATGGGGGAAAACCCAGTTTGACACTGGTCGATTTAACACTGCTGCTGCCAACTGTCTACACTGCAGTGACCTGGGCCTCCTGCTATGGTTTATCAAAACAAGCCTCCCCTTTCTGCTTCCTAATCTTCTTTTACTGCTGTAAAAGCGTCTTATCTCTACTGATACCATGTCCATTTCCATAACCACTCATCATATCGCTTTTTCTGACAGGCCTTGTAAAAAGTGGTTTCGATAAGCTGGTTGATCTCTTGTTGACACTGATGGGGAACTACAAAATGCTAGGATAACTCCTAATGCTAAAACAAATCCTGGACCTGATTATAAAATTTACCATGGTAGCCATTGTTTGTGTCAAAATATTATTGTATTGTTTTAGTAGACTACAGTATTTTGTTAGTAAGTAAAATTAAATCTGTGGCAACTTGATATTAGCTAGCACTGATCTTATGATATTAGCTAATCAAAAACAAATTCTGAAAGCTTATTAAACTCCCTTACAAAAACATACACGATACAGTGAAAGCAGAAGATAATGATGAGATGATAATACTGTGGTACTGAATGACTACACAGTCAAAGTATCATGGCATTACCATGGTCCAAAAAACACAGTGCTACCAAGGTACGTACAGTACATGACCAAAAACATAGTACTACCATGGTACATGACCACAAAACATGGTAATACCATGGTACATGACCAAAAAGCATAGTGCTACCATGGTACATGACCAAAATGCTAATGACACATGTCCAAAAACACGGTACTACCATGGTACATGTCCACAAAACATGGTAATACCATGGTACATGACCAAAAAGCATAGTGCTACCAAGGTACATGACCAAAAAACAAAGTACTACCATGGTACATGACCAAAAAGCATAGTGCTACCAAGGTACATGACCAAAAAACAAAGTACTACCATGGTACATGACCAAAAAGCATGGTACTACCACGGTACATGACCAAAAAGCATGGTACTACCACGGTACATGACCAAAAAAACATGGTACCATGGTACATGTCAAAAATGCTAATGCTACATGTCCAAAAAATATGGTACTCCCATGGTACATGTCCAAAAGACATGGATTTTTTCTTAGTGTTGTTTGAAGGAGGATTCCATTTTAACTTAATGGTAATATTATGTTTTTGGACATGCTCCATGGCAATATTATAGTATACTTGGAAGTGGTACCATGTAAATACCATGGTACATGAATATGGTAGTCAATCAGTATCATGTTTCATGAATACAGTAATCAATCAGTATCAACATAGTACACCAAGGTAGTACAGTACCATGTACTAACACTTTCTTTTAACATTGTATTGAAGCCCTTGTCGTGTTTAGTGGTTAACCGATATATCGCTGAGGCCGATAAATCGGCAGATATTCAGATTTTTTTCATTATCGCATTGGCCGATAAATTTTACCGTTTGGGTGATTTTTGTTTCTTGAGGGCGCTGAGAATCACCTGCATGTGAAGCGACTAATACATATAAACGTCAGTCACGGTTCGTTTTGTTGTTACGTGCCATCATATTACTACAGTAATAATGGATCGGTGTGCAACACAGTCTCATTTAAAGGTCTGCCACGGCAAAAACATTTGAGCTCATAATGTTAAAGTGTTCGCCTGTTTCTTTCTCCCTCTCTCTCCTCAACAAATCCCTGTAACTTTTAAATGTCTTGTCTAATGATAAAAAAGCAAATATCAATAAAACAAATATCATATACCGTCTGCAAATATGCGCATATCTCGTTTAAACAGATGTAATAACCCAACTTCACAAAACTTCAGCAGATCCAGCATTCTGTGGAGCGCTCATTTATTTACCACTAAAGCATGCATTCTAACAGTCACTCCTCAACAGTTCCCTGTCACCCTTAACTTTCTTTTCTAATGACAAAAGGCAAATATCAATAAATCTTGTATTATATACTGTTTGCAAATATGCAGATATCTCATTTAAACAGATGTAATTCACAAATCTCACAAAAATCCAGATTTTTCTCCCCGTCGAGCACTCATCTAATATCTTCCTCTGTAGTGTGTATTCTATCAGCCAGAATCAAAACTTCAGGATCAGGATCAAAAGTTGATCTGATTCATAAATCATGACGACAATCCAAGCAGGTGATCCAGGCCGTTTAAACTGTCAGGAGATTGAGGCTCGCGCTGGATCCGCACGAGCGCATGTGTGCAACTTCAAGGCTGTGTCTGACACCAGGAAAATGCTGCCTCCGGAGGCTGTATACGGAGGTAGGATGAAAATAAGGTGCTTTTCAAACTGTTTGGAGACCAGTTTCCTTAAGAGTTCCATCCATTCAAAACAGCTGTCGGTTAAGCCATTAACTGATTAGGCAGCAAGGTAGCAAGTCAGCTGCCTACATTTTTGGATGCAGCCCAAGGTAAAAGCGCTTCACGTGTGCTATAAGTAAATGTCTTATTCACTGTGCACTGTACGTACAGTTGGTTTGATTCAGTATTTTGTTGAGAAAATGCAATTGCTAACGTGGACATGCCATCCATGGTTGCTGAACTACTGTGTGTACTGTTATTTCCTTCTTCCTAATATATTAACAATTTCTTCATGTGCAAATAAATTACAAAAATTTGATGACTAAACAGAAAACTGAAGAAACTGCAATCTACCATTTAAAATACAATATAATGTTTTTGTTTTGTGTGAAATTGAGTAAATATAGTGCTAAATAAGAGTGTATATATATATATATATATATATATATATATATATATATATATAAGCAATTTTATGTTTGTTATTCACTATATTAATTGTGTGATATATCGGCATTGTATCGGCCTATCGGCCACCCTGCTCTCTGGATATCGGTATCGGTCATTAAAAAACCCTTAAAATTAAAAATTAAATGACTCCACCCATCTAGTATTCTAATTTCAAGCTTTCAAAATTTCAGCTTTCAAAATGTTTCACATAAATATGGGGAACATTTCCATGCACGCATTGAATTTCAGTGCTAGCATTCAAACAGGGAACTCTATAGTGCTGTGACACACTGTGAGAAAATGAAAGGCCACCACTCTCTCTGCAGCTGCTTTCTGGAATTGTGTTGAACAGATCGAGCCGTTTGCTGAAATTCAAGATACACTTGTAAATAAATATCCTGAATGTACGCCAGCCAGCCAGAGGAAACCCATGCTGACAAGTGTGTTCAACTGTTATTCTTTTGTTACTCTTTCTTTCTGACAGTCTGTCTATAATTTTTAGCTCTAATGATAACTTGAGAAGTGTAACACAGTGTTTTAAATAACTTGAACAGTGATGGAAACCATGCACCCAGAAGAAACTTAAGGAAAGATGTGGGACTGGTTTTGTAAGATCTGGACATGAATCATAAATGTTACAAAGCTTCTCTTCACTTCATCTGCGAGAAAATTGGTTCAAATCAAAAAGATGTCTCACCAAGTCCAACAAAGGGCTTCAACCCAAGATTGAGGGGGGAAAATATGTCTTAAAATAAATTTAAGAAACTGAAAAGGACAGAATATTTTAAAGGACACAATACACGGCTCTCTGGAGTCTGCATTCCCACGGAACTCCTGCAAGACCTGCGGGAACCGATCAGATTTCTTGCAGCGCGGGATTAAATTTCTGAGTTGAAGGTGGTAGCGAACGGTACTTCCATGAGTTGTGTGCAGGAGTGGGTGGTCAGAGAAGAGCCTAAAAAATCAGATGTGGATATATATTTTTATATTAGGCTATAAATATAAAGGTATTGCATTCATCAGTAAAGTTTTTAGAGCAGGCTATAGTCAACGGAGCTTTACAAGAATGGCAAAGCATGGACACACTGTGTCATCAAAGGATGTGAAACTGGGACTGGAAAATTGTCAGTTTAAGTGTTAAGAAACCAACCTCAGGCAAGTCAGATGGGCATGAAGTCACGCATCATCTGATACTAGCAATAACAGAAAAATAGAAAGTTATTTGTGTACACTTGTTGTCTATTTGTATGGCTTTTTCATTTGTGGAAAACAAATGCGTGATTGCAGGAATGGGAGTGGTCAGTAAGAAAATCACTGCGGGCAGAGAGCGTGCAAACATGGAGTAAAATTCAGCGGGAGCATTCGGGTGTGGGACAGAAACTTGCGGCAGCGGGATGGAAAAAACAGTCCCACGCAAACCTCTACTCTGGAGTACTTGATTTTGATTGGTCAACATTCTGCAGTCAAATATGTTTGTATAATGACGACTAAACTGTATGGTTGACCACTGTCCCTGGTGACATCCATTTATTTATTTATTTATTTGGTTCTTCTAGAAAAAAAAAGGGCTCTCCTGTGCGAGATGTTACACAGCTGTCAAAGATGTCCACCTAGTGCTTGTTTACATAGGAATACAAAATCACGCAGATGTGAGGCAAAAATGTGTTTGGTGTGAACTGCCCCTAATGATACCCATCTATGACTTATCAATTCACACTTAGATTATGTTTCAAAATACAGAGTAGGCGGTAGCCCTCTGACAGAAAGAGGCACTGCTGTCTCCGAGATCCCTCTTGAGAAATTCCCCTCAAGACCAGAGGAGCAGGAGTCATCTGAGTTATTAAATCTCCCCCAGGACAGAAGCAGAGCTCCTTACTGAAAATAGATGTCTGGGGAGCATCAGCCATGTTGAAAGTGATGTGTTAAATGGAAATGCAGGGCAAGGTCTTCTCTTTCTATTCACCTCAGTCCTCAGTGTCAGGCACCAGCACACTTTAGCAATATTTTGCAAAATGAGAGTAGCAGAACGAGAGGAGGGAACATGGTTTAGCCACATTCTATCACTCCACAGAAGATAGGTGGATGTCTCCGATTAGCTTTCTGAAAAGAAAAGTGTCCCCTGCTCCTGAGAACAATCCATCAGTGACGTTCTCGATGGAACACAGAAAACAAATCAACTTTCTCCCTGAAGACAATCAATCCCTAAGTTCACCCTCTCTCCGAGGGAACATTTACAGCAGGCAGTAAAGAAGGCCTTTGGGGCGCAATTGCATCCAGTAATCCTGCTAAGTGAGCTATATTTCCCTTTTTCTGCTGCTATTAGACAGGCCAGATTCATAAATACTGCAGTAATCTGGAAGCTACAACCCCAGCCTGAGGAGACAATCTGAGAGGGACACAATGCCAGAGAAAAACAAAGATGTGAAGGCACCACAGATACTTGTGAATCACTGATGGACACATATGGACGCATAGATGAATCTGGCCATTTTAAGACACAATGTGAAAATCCAAAGATGTGACAATATCATAGAGAGTTAGGTTGGGCTTTTTGACTTGGGCCAGTAAGCAACCACCTGGCAAGTACTTGTAGCCCTTTTCCACCGAAATGGCGATGGTCCTCCTGCTGGAGCCTGTGCTTGGCTGGTTCTTGGCCAGGGAAATCTGGAGCCTATCGCAAAGCGGCTTGCATTTGGTTACGTGGCTACGTAGTAGTTTTATTTGACTAACTAACCTAACCCACAAAAAAACAACAGGGTTGGGGATACATGTAACAGGAATACGTATTTAAAATATGAAATATAAGTAACTGTATTCCACTACAGTTACAATTTATGTCATTGGTATTTAGAATACAGTTACATTCAAAAAGTATTTTGATTACTGAAGAGATTACTTTGCATTTTATTGTCATTTGTTTCATTTAATATTTAGTCCTTTCAGATGGAAACATTTATACATATAAATGATGCGATCCAAAGTGTATTTGAACAGCGGTGAAACACTTTCTTATGATGCGTTACATTCATACGAGCAGACAGAGAAGTAAGTTTGAAGTAAGTTTGGAGCAGAAGAAATAGAAATAAACCTTGTGTAAATTGTCAGCTTTACGCTAAGCTAAAATGCTATTTCTAGCCATTTTACATGGACATGTTACCAGACATGATCATATTTTTTTATCAAGAAAAATCACGTTGGATCATAATTTCTTTTTTTCTAGTAAGACCTTTGATATTAGGGCAAAAATCATATTCTTGATAATAATATTTGTATTGTTTTCCTGTAAAAATATTTAAAAATCCTTAAAACAAGATCAATTAGATTAATCTTGTTTTAGAAACAACACGGTATAAGATATTTATGTTTTTCAGAGAATGTATTTTTAACATGTGTATTTTGTCTTACTGTACTGGCAGAGTTTTTATAGTCAAAAAAAGTGAAAAAATCTACCAGTGCTGAAGAAGTAATCCAAATTATTTAGAATACGTTACTGACCTTGAGTAATCTAACGAAACACGTTACAAATTACATTTTACAGCATGTATTCTGTAATCTGTAGTGGAATAAATTTCAAAAGTAACCCTCCCAACCCTGACAAACAAGGCGTGTCACAGTGTTTGTGTACAGTATGTACTCCTGTTTTTGAGGACATATTTAAACATACAAAGTAATGCAATCCAACGTTATGACATCTCTCAACAAGATTGCCAGAGACCATATCTACGCTCAAGACGACAGGTAATTATTTTGTATGAAGCTTGATTTGTGGCTTAACAAGCTAAATACTAAAACCTGTAACCGTAGAATCGTTATCAACACTGGTGTAGCAAATGGTTATATTTGGATTTTTGACATAGCATATAAAATTACTTTTACATTTAGATTGAGAATTCCACCGATTTACTTAACAGAGAGCTACGACCTTCCTAACTGAGTAGCTGGCCAAAAATCCCCTTACTGAACAATAACAATGCACAAAATAAGAAGAGAAGAGGGTAAAGGAAAGCTAGCATATGTAATAACTTACCAATATAAGCTGCAGAGGACACCAGCGATTCAGTGTTTGTCTTGAGCGTGATGAGCACATAGTCCAAGACATTGTAGTGAGCATTTTTATTGCTCTGTCCACTGCCTCTTAAATTTATTCTTCTTCAAGTCCCTGTACTCCTTTTTAAGTTTTTAAAAATTTGTTTATGATTTGGTCAATCGTCCGAATATATGTTCATCAATTATTGCCGTATCTCCTCGGACACTCTTTTTTTTCCCCTTTGCAAGCTCACTTATTTATCTTGGATCTCCATAGAGCACCCTAAACCAAATAAGAGTCCTGGTTTCCTCCGTGGAACACTGCTGAGTGCTTTTGATGTCCGATGTTTTTGTTGTTGTTATTAAAGAGTGAAGAAGTACTCCTTGCTGCAAATGGTAGCTAGCAAAACTGTTGTTGTTTGGAAAACTTTACCTGGTGATGACATTATTCCACCCTCCACCCCCTGACGTAATTGGTTCTTGCTTAAAGCTGATTTTATTTGCTGCAGAACAGCCACTGACAGCTGCAAGAGGCTGCATCTGCCTGTTCTATTTCCCAGCCATAACCTATCCTTCATTTCACAAATCGTTCATCAAAATGTCTCCCATAGGTGTAAGTACTCCTCGGGCAATCCTCCCTCATATATCTGCGAGAAGGCCAACACTCTTTATCAAGCCATCAAGACCAGAGGTCAAGGACTTCATCCCCCACAATGCGTTTCACCTCGAGGCAGGCTGTCAAGAGGAGTCTGACATTGAGGCCAACTGCTCGTGCTCAGTGGCAGGCCAATGGGGAGAGGTCTTGGTCTTGGTATCCATGGAAACACAGCTAGGTTTTTTATTCTATAGCTGCCGTTAGTTCTTGTCAGTTTCTTGAAATATTTGTCAAGGACTCAGGCAAAGGTGCATTTATGATGTGGTACATACCTCATAAATACAATTCCAAAAATTGGTAAAAGAAAGAAGTTGATAACAGATTCCAGAGCAAAGGCTATTATTGTCAACAAATGGCCAAATGTGTGTCCAGATAATGAAAATAGATTTAATTAACCTCTGAGCTTGAAGCTAAACAGGTGTAATACTAAGGTTTTGAACAGACTGATAAACAATTAATATTCTGGTCTGTCAAACTACACTAAAAAAAGGAATTTTTACGACATTAGCAGCACAAAACAGAATTGTAAAATGAACTCTGTATAAAAGACGATATACTATTACTAGACAGACAGACAGACCGGCAGACAGACAGAAATCACATATGCTTGCAAGACATAAAGGGGCATTCATATCTGTAATTTACTTAGTGTGGCTGTGCTCACACGGAGGTGGATTTGAATTTGTAAGGTTTCTACACTTTCATATGCAAAAGTGTAATTTTTTCAACAACAAAAGTGTAATTTTTTCACTTTCAACAACAAAAGTGTTTTTGCTTTTCATACTAAAAAGCAAAAATATTATAATAAGGTCTTAGGCTCTGCATTTGCTACTAGGTTGACTTGTACATAACATATTAACTCGTTGACTTTACCATATTAATAATGAGCTACAAATTGACATGTAATTACTATGCATTACACTATTTAATTAGTAGAGAGTTATGCAAGTCTACACTGAAATATAACACTAATTTTTAACACAGAGAGAGTAAGAAAGATTGAGAGCGGAAAAGACAGAGACAAAGCAAAAGAGAGTGAGAGTGAGAGTGAGAGAGAGAGAGAGAAGTGGAGCAGAAAGAGTGTGATGTTCCCTTTTGCCTCTGACAGCGCAGCAGTGCTCGTTAAACCTTTTCTTTATCTCTTAACAATCGCTCTAATTATGTTCATTGAAGGGGGGCAATTCATCCTGCATTGTCAGGCCCTGCAGCTAAGTGTTTCTCCCACATCCAGAGGAATCTGCAATTAACGCAGCCAAATTTATTTAGTGACACTTCTCGGCTTTTGACTCCTCCAATTATCCCTAATCAATGCTGCAGAGTGCTGGCAGGGGAGCAGGCAGGTCGCCCTCATTTGTTGAGAGAGAAATAAGTATGCCAAGCCCTCGGCCTCCAAAGGCCAGACGTGTCAGAGGAGAGATGACATGAGCCTGTCAGAGACTGAGAGAGTGATATATATAGAGAGAGAGAGAGAGAGAGAGAGAAGGAGGGAGTCTTTCTCACTCTATTAGCAGTTTTACCAGCCTCAGATCATTTAATGGCGAAAAACATTATTAATTTTAGCGGGACTTCAAAGTGCACATCGTCTCAGGAGGAAAGAACAAATACTGGCTTTACGAAATCGTTGAGCATTTCAGTATTCTTCCTCTGGATACAGAGCAAAAAAAAGGGCATTCACACTGTGAATGTTTGGGATTGAAAACCGTTTTTACTAACAGATGCGACTCTCAAACTGTCAGCTTCCCAAAGTCAAGCTCCCTTTTTTTTCTTTTTCTTTTTTTTGCAATAAAAGTAAATAACGCCTATAACCATTGTGATAAAGAGGGTATTTACATGCATACTAATACACTGATAACTACCAATATTCAACTTATTTAAAAAAATCAGACTACAGAAGAAAACTTGAGATTTGTAACCATCGGGTTATTTTCTGCTTTTTAAGTCATGTGCACAACACTTTCTCAAATTGGTAAGAATACCGGTACAACAAGGTAAATGGAACGATGTAAATTCGCTCAGTGACGAAAGTTAATATAAAATCAGTTCTCTAACAGCAAAGTTCACACCTCTCATTCATGATGGAATGGCATTTTACCACAACCTAAAGCCACGTCCACACTAATAAGTTTTCATTTGAAAATGCATCCTTTTCTCTAAGTTTTGGCATTATGTCCACATTGAGACAGCGTTTTTGACTGCACAAATTGAGCTTTTCTAAACCGTTCTCCCAGGTGTATACATTTGAAAATGCTGTCTTAGCATTGTAGTGTGGGCAGGGGAAATTGAGATATCTGAAAACTACACTGCGTTGTTGTGCCTACTATTCACTTTTATAGCGTTGTTCAAGATAAATGTTACTTTGTACAACCTTCACATTGCATTACTTCAAAGGTGACAGGAATTGTACTCAGAATTGCTGTCCGTCAAAGGAACACGAGGACAATTGCGTTTCAGACCATACCTGAAAAGCCAATTTTTCACATGTGCAGTAAGGGGATTTAAGAATTGTCATACTTTTTAGTGTGGACAAGCAACTTTTGGAAAACGCTTGAAAACGGCAATGTGGACAGTGTTTCAAAATCAAAAATGCAGTTTTCAAATGTATCTGGTAGTGCTGGGCTCGAATTTTCCTTAGTCGAGTCAAGTCAGAGTTTTTAAACAATCGAGTCCGAGTCGAGTGCGAGTCCAAAAGGGGCCGAGTCGGACTCAAGACCCTAGTCCATAACAGGCCAAGTCCGAGTCGAGTCTGAATCCGAATGAATCTGTTCAAGAATCTGAATTAAAATTGTAACCGTAAACTCAACATCAATATTTTAAGCTTATTTTAAACTTCACAACTAAGAAAAACAATGTCAATATAAATAAATAAAAAAAATAATTAAAATAATAATGATTAGTATCCTGCTGAACAAATTTCAAAGTGGTTTCAGAATGAAAGCATATGCTTTAGGTGTATGAAGACAAAACTGTCCTTCAACACACTTCTTATCGCGTTCCGTTGACATTTAAATTATTTGTTGCTTTTCCCCTCCACCCAAACATACACCAAAGAAAGTGAAATCTGTGTTAGTCATTAAAACCAGAGTTATTTTTACTCTGACTTGACTGAGACTCGGACTCGAACCTTTGGGACTCGGGAGTCCAGCCGAGTCTATGGCATTTGATTTGTGATGCAATGAACAAAATAAATAAATAAATAAAAATAAAGAAACAGAAATAAATGGACACTCTGTCTGCAAGCAGTTGTAGCACCCCCTGATGTCGTAGACGTAGCCAGAGTTTGTTTCACCGTGTTGAGCAAACACACCTGCAGAGCGGCACACTCAGCCAACCAATACGCTTGAATGTTACTACAGAGACTGCTGTATAACATCGATTACTGAGGTGACTGGCACAACGAACACATAAAGACAAGTATGTAGCCAATGTACTAGAAACTACAAGGCAGTTTTGCATGGCACGGGACCTGACAGCTGGCAAAATCGCATGCGCCATTTGTGCAGCCAAGACGGTGCTCGCATCGCGGTTTCATCATGGTTAAGAACTTCATTAAGTCAAGTCACCCATATCATGTCTTTCTCAGTTTACTAAAACAACATATCAAAATAAAAATTCAGAAAGATATTTTTAATATTGGGCTATTAAGTCTTTTTATGCGTAATGTATCCACACAGGCATCTGTAGTCTCTTGTGGTCCATGTAGTGTTGTCAACTTAAACTAGTCCTTGATTATTAACTGTAACATTTTAAATAGTCAGGAAAAAAAATTGTTATTGCTAAAGCAGACTTTTACACCTTTAAAAGCATTGACAAGCTGCTTAAAATATGTTCTTTTACAGTTGTTAAGTTATTTTGGGCAGCGAAATTTTTTGTTTATAATTTAATTATAGAGTGGCCAGACATCCCGGTTTATTACACAGGACAGTCCAGGTTTTTGGTAGGGTCACTGATTTTTTAATTCTTAAATTAAATCTCATTGTCCTTCTCGCTATTGTCTCTTATATCGTTTGCAGAGAAGAAAATTAATTTTGTTGCGTCGCACGTTGATTTGACGATACATTCATTCTAGTCTTCAGCAAATCCACTGAAATGTGTCTGTTTACCATGGCAATGATGTCTACGTCGTCCTGTCAGTCAGTGCAAAAGCCCAAAATAATGCAAAAATGCATTTTTAACAACGAGCTGAAAGAAGCCGATCCATTTATTCGCGCAACACTTGAAAATGTAAGCAGGGTGTTTTCTGAATGTTCATTTACCCCACGAGCATGGAGGTAAATCAGACAAGTGTTACATTCAGACAGCTACACTGCACTTTTTACACAGTGCAAGCACTTAAAGGTATATTCCGGGTTCAATACAAGTTCAGCTCAGTTGACAACATTTGTGGCATAATGTTGATTACCACAAAAATAAATTTTGACTCATTTCTCCTTTTCTTTAAAAACAAAGCAAATATCGAGGTTACAGTGAGACATTTACAATGGAAATGAATGGGGCCAATTTTTGAACGTTAAAATACTGTTTCAAAAGTATAACCACAAGACAAACAATATGTATGTTAACAT
Source organism: Myxocyprinus asiaticus (assembly GCF_019703515.2). NCBI lineage: Eukaryota > Metazoa > Chordata > Actinopteri > Cypriniformes > Catostomidae > Myxocyprinus > Myxocyprinus asiaticus. The sequence continues at coordinate 12,298,084 of NC_059346.1, read as the reverse complement.
GATTTTAGTGTGATAAAATCGCTTACTAACCTTTACTGTGTAAAGTTATTGCCAATTTTACAACTTCCTTACCACGGCGATGTAATGTCAACAGACCCTAAAATGACCGTAAAAATAGCTCAAATAATGCATGAGTTTTAACAGAAGAATTAATGCACGCACTTTTATAAAATTATAAGCATCACATTTCTGCCTTTAAACCCTCCAAAAATTGGCCACATTCATTTTCCCCCTTCATTTCCATTGTAAGTGCCTCACTGTAACTTCGATTTTTGCTTTTTTTTTTTTTTAAAGAAAAGCAGAGATGATTCGAAATTAATTTATGTGATAAATAAATATCATGCCACAAATGCTGTTGATTGAGCTTAACTTGTATTGAACCCGGAACATTCCTTTAAATGTTGAGATGTAGGGATTGTATTTTGAATTATATGTTCCAATGTTGTGAATTTTGTGTTAAAATGTGTACCTGACATGACAAGTCTACTCATAATTACACATGCAATATGAAATTATATGGACAGAATAGGCTACCTGGAATTTGTAAATTAAAAAAAGCTAAAATGTGGTTAAATAGTGAAAAACAAAATATAAAATAACATTTACATTTTCACAAACTATATATTGCGGAAGTTTGCATACCCCTTTTGTTTCAGGCCTATATGTTTTCACACCCCTCAGAATGTATGCAAATATAAGAGATAAAAGATTACATATTTTATGTAGTACTGCCCTTCAAAAGCTGTATTACACAAAAAGTACTGTAACTTACACAAATCATCCTGTTCAAAATGGTGCATCCCCTTGGTTCTTGTGTTGCCTTCTTGAGCATCAATGAATGTTTGCACCTTTTGTAATAGTTGTGTATGTGTCCATCAATTGTCCTAAGTGTCAAAAGCTGGATGTCTATATCATTCAGCCACTGTTGGGAAGAACTCAAATGTGCAAAAGATGCTGGGAAACAAAAGAATGTACAATATTTTTCTTAATAAAAGTGGGCAGCTTCACAGCTCAGGACAAAGCAGGGACTCATGAACAATCATTACACAAACAGTCATTAATCATAGAGAAGGCAGCACACCATATTAAAGGGTTTGCTCTCGTGCCAGTAGCTCTAAAGCTTGCGTGCAGTCTGTCTCATGAACAATGGTCGGTCAAGAGTTTCACTTAATAATACATCAGATTTCAGTTTGTTTCTCACCAAACTTTATCGTATTCCTTGAGAACAAGACATGAGTTACATACAATAATTTGTTAGACTTCTGAATTATACTTTTGTGTTCTTTTGAAGCTTGAAGAAGTGGTCTCCATAAACTGCCATTGTGTGACATCACTGAGCACAATTTAATTTTTTACAATTTCTCCCTTTGTGTTAAGATAAACAATGAAAATAATATGGAGATATAACAGCACAGGGGTGAGTAAACAATGACTGAATTTTCATTTTTGGGTGAACTAAACCTTTCAGAAACAGGGGAAAGTAAACTTTAGAACAGGATCATTTGTTTAAATTTAGTTACCATTTTGTCTTGTGGAATATACAGTATGTGAATATCTGTTGTCAAATAGCTTCTTCAAGGTAGTACTAAATATATTTTTAGGATACCTCTTCTTTTTTTTAAACAATAACACACAGTCGCATCAGGGTTTTAGGTCCACAAGCAGTGTGTGTCTATGTTAAATGGCCCTAATATTAGCAGTGGGCTTTGCCAGTGTTTCGGATGTAGCATTTGCATTCAAGTCATGAGACGTAACTTCTAACTGAGTGCTAATTACCACTATGTTGACTCATTATTTTCCCAAACCAGTTGGCAGATAGAGACAAAAAAGTAATCTCAGTATATATTATTACTTTAGATAGGGATAATTTTAGATAAAACTAAATTGAAAGGACAAATTGAAAATGAAGTAGAAATAAAAAACAAAATTAAAATTCGAAACAATAATAACTCTGGTTTTAATGACTAACACAGAATCCACTTTCTTTTGTCTATATTTGACTGAAGGGGAAAAAGCAACAAATAACTGAAATGTCAACAGAACTCAATAAGAAGTTTGTTGAAGGACAGTTTTGTCTTCATACACCTAAAGCATATGCTTTCATTCTGAAACTTTGAAGTTTGTTCAGCAGGAAACTAATCATAAAATGTGTTTTTGTTACATTTATATTGACAATTGTTTTTTCTTAGTTGTGAAAGTTAAAACAATCTTAAAATATTGATGTTGAGTTTACGGATACAAGTTGAATTCAGATTCATGGACAGATTCATTTGGACTCGGGCTCGACTCGGACTCATCTTGACTCAGACTCGACTAAGTGGACTCGAACCCAACACTAGAAAAGAGGATGTATGGTCACCCTATGTTACATAATTTTTTGTTTGTTTGTTTGTTTTTCATTGCTTCACAAATGCCATGGACTTGGCCAGACTCAGAAAAAAACTCTGGCTAGAGTCCAAGTCAAGTCAGTGTATATATACGTTTTGAAACACTTACTCATTATTATTATAATTTTTTTTTTTTTTCACATTTTAGAATAATAGTAAAGTCATCAAAACTATGGAATAACATAAATGGAACTATGGGAATTATGTTGTGACTAAACAAAATCCAAAATAAATCAAAACTGTGTTATATTTTAGCATCTTCAAAGTAGTCACCCTTTACCTAGAATTTGCAGAAATGTACTCTTGACATTTTTCCAACCAACTTCTTGAGGTATCACCCAGGGATGGTTTTTAAACAGTTCCCATCTATGTATTAGGGGTGTAACGGTACACAGAAGTCACGGTTCCTTACGTAATTTGGTTTTGGGGTCACGGTTGGATACGAGTTCGGTACAACAGGAAAAAGCAACAAATCCCAAATGCTAGGTTTCTTTTCATTTATTTTGAACAGACAGTGCAAATTTCAGTTTGTTCTACCTAGCAGCATTTAGTCCCCCCTGAGGTAGTTGGTACAGTTCAGCCTCCTTTAGTGTATTAAGCAGTAAACAGAATGCACTCTTGCATAGGCCATATTTTTTTTGTAGGGCTGATAAAAAACAAAAGGTATTTGGTCACAATCAGCTATAAAACTGAAAAGCATCTCTTGTGTTATAAAAGTACAAAATAAATAGAATAATGAAAAATAAAACTTTTGCATTAGGAGAAGCCATTCTTGTTTTGGGTTGGTGCATAGATGGTCTTTTCTTCTGCTCTTTTTCCTGTTGTGGCAGTTACAAGCAGCATTGCATTACCACACGCACCCCTTTCTGGATTGGCGTGTGGATCGCCTGTGACTGACTCAGATGTATTCTTCGTCTGACTGCATGCACCAAAGCATGATGTCAGTACCGTGACGGTTCGGGACGAATACATGTACTGTTACACCTCTTATATATATATATATATATACACATCACATTTCCAGTGGACAAAAAATAAACTTCAGATAAATATGGCTTTCTTTCCTTATTTCCTAATTTTTGACTGTGTCAAACATGGTGTTTACTCTGAAAAAGGTCAATGGAAAATTGCAAACAAACTGAGCTCTTCACTGGTTATTTTCTAGTTACACAAGCAGTAGTTCTGGAGATGATTAACATCAAATACTACACTCATTTACTAAATAGCTAAACTCCAATATAAACATGACTTGCACAAGAGCTTTGTGCTTCTCACACAAGCATAAATAGCATTAAAGGTGATGTGTGTAATTTATTCAGTTAAAATACTTAGTGTTATCCGAATTTATTGTCCAGAGACAACTATTAACATAAGTAAGCCACTCATTCACTATGGGGCAAATTAATTAAACAGCGGTGCCACTTTTGTGCATGATATTTCAGTGCAAAACCTGCATCTTATTCACTAACCACCCACAATCTAGTTTAAGCAGGTGTAATCAGTGCTGAAATAGCGCTGTGTCTTGAGAATTTAAATAAAGTCATAGTCATTCCTTTCCATGCAAACATGCCACCTTTCTATGCAATTAGGCTCATACAGATTATGTTTTATTCTCAAAACTCCATGATATTTGCCCGTCGCAATTGCAATTGCACTAGAAATCCTATTGGTTCATACAATGGAAGATAGGAGGAGTGTGAAACTGTCAATTTGCAATTGCAGTTCGATTTGTGCCTCTAGTGGCACAAAATTACGATCCACCTTTAAGGTTTCAGGTAACCTATTGGTTAAATAGTTGTTTCAGGGTACTATCGTAAAAGAGCTAAATATCATTGTTTGCTCTGAGAACTATGTCTATTTATAATGATAATTACAAAAAACTCTTTTGAACTGTCTTGAAATGATAGATGATGCAAAGGTTGGAAGGCAATTTGCGTTTTGGAACATGCAAACACTCCTACACCAATGCTAGACACAAAATGCACGCACACTTAGAGAGCACACAAACGTGTACAGCAGAAAAGGGTCACCTCTATCTATCCACCTCTATCTAACACGTCGAACCTAGAGGCGGATGGGCTACAACAGCAGAAGACCACATCGGGCACTTTATTAGGACCATAGTGTTCCTAATAAAGTGCTCAGTGAATGTACATCTAATTGCATTTAATTTATATAAACACAATTTTTCTTTGTGTCATCATTACTAAGAAAAGATCGGAAGGTGAGGTGGGTCTGTTTATATGAAGTATGAGAGATCAATTTTCAATAAATAGACCATAATAATTCTGAGCAATGGGCATTGCCATTGATAAAGAGTGTGGCGGAGGTTGTTAGACGATACAATTTAAATCTTCCTCTTTGCGGTGTGGAAATGTGAAAAAGGCTTTTCATATATATTTTTTTTAATTATGTAGCACTACTCACTATTACACACACACACACCTGAATGCTAACCGCACACCCCAAACGTACACATACACGCATCCAACATGTTGCTTTGCCTTAAATTAGGTCTTAACACATATTTAACACTTTAACCTACATCTATATCCCTCCTCCCACTTCCACAGACTGCCCTCCATCTGGCAAGCCCCATCAAAATTGTGCTTGTCGTCACACACGCTACCTCGTGCTCTCGCGGTAATCAGCTTAGCCACAGCCTAAACACTTGGCTGCCATTGCTAGTTGGACAAAACCACAAAGCGACACTCCCACCAGAGCTTGGGCCTAACCTTCCAGCATTCACAGTGTGCCAAGGTGGCCTTCACAACCGCCTTGGTCCCATCTGGGAGCTCTCTCTCCCCTTGGGACAGAAGAACTGATACACCCCTCTGCCCTGGTTACCTCCAGGGAGCTCTGGGCTATTGTCTGAGGACTATCAGTATGCAGCCCTTTTGTTTGGCAAATGACAGATGCCACATTGTTTGACATGTACACGACACACTTCGGATAAGGGTGGAGAGGAGGTTGGTGAGGGGAGGAGAAAGGGCAGGGAAGAAAGGGCACAGGAGGGGACAGGAGAGGGCCGGGGATGGCGCTTTGTGCCGCAGTGAGCAGTCAAAGCATCAGTAATCCTTTTCAGGCTCTCTATTGTCCCGTGACCTCATAAAAGTGACATCACACTTAGGTCTGGATGACAAATGACATCAGTGTATAATTAAGTGAATACAAACAGCCTTAGCACATGTAACACTGCTTTGTGGTTGCAGCATCAGCCAGGCTATTAAGAAGAAATGTGCATGAGGTTATCTGACAAAAATCTGAATTATATAGTGTAAATCTACAGCAGTGTTGGAGAGTACTTAACTAAAAGTAGTGACGCTACTTACTTAACTACATTTTTAGAGTTACAGTAGTCTACACTGCATATAGAACTACATTTTCCAATGAATAGTGCTGTAGCATCACAAAACGCTACATCTGTCATACTGTATGGCGAACATAGCGATGGAGCAGAGGGTGTAATCAAACACGTTCACCTAAACCGTCCTCTCTCTCTCATGTAGCACTGGGAATGCCAAATGGGTTCTTTTGGACAGTTAATGTAAATGAACCAGTTCAAATAAACGATTCCCTTATATTTAGTGTTAGGAACTCTGACTCATTTTAGTGAGTCGGTTCTTGCGGACAGTTCATCTAAATTAACTTGTTCACGTAAATTAACTTGTTCACGTATCTGATTCACTTTAGCCCAGCGCAGCCTTAAAAGGGACTTTGTCTTCCTTTTAAAGTGAAATATTTCCTGTGTTGCTGCTTTTTATCACATTATTTCTATTACATTTATTACTTATTTTAATTAAAACAGGATGTTTTCTAGTTTGTTATCGTATATTACGTATACATCCATCCATCCATCCATCCATTTCCTTTACCGCTTAGTCCATTAGGGTTGCGGTGGCAATATGGAGAGCAGAGAGGCCCAGACATCCCTGTCACCTGCAACTTCCTCCAGCTCAAACCGGGGGATCCCCAGCTGCTCCCAGGCCAACTGGGAGATATAATCTCTCCAGTGTGTCCTGGGCCGACCTCGGGGTCTCGTCCCAGTTGACCGTGCCTGGAACACCTCCAACGGCGCCCAAGGGGCATCCTTACCAGATGCCCGAACCACCTCAACTGGCTCCTCTCAATGCGGAGTAGCGGCTCTATGTTTAATTTAATGTTGTCATCCTATTTGTTTAACCCTTACAAACAATAACCATGTTTTTTCTATAGTACTTTTTTAGTAACCATGAATGTAGCAATCATCTTTTTTGTTTTGTTTTTTGCTGGAAATCATGGTTATACTCAGTAATATTCTAGTAACCATGACTATATTAACCATGGTTAATATTTACTATGGTTTTACTACAAACAGTGTTAGGCAAGTAACAAAAAACTACTACTTCTTCTCTAAAATTTTAATAAGATTACTTTAATGATTACTTAATTGAAGAAGTAATCACAATACTAATTACTTTACTTTTAAGTTACTTTCTAAAACACTTGTCACAAAAACATTTTTTCCGTTCAACAAATTCAAAATAATGTCTATTTTTTCCTTGTTCATTGTTGCACACCCTTCAGTTGTCACAGAAATGCACATATATGAACATATTTGTAACCCAAGAAATGTACTTAAAAGTAATTACTTTTATTGATAGTCAGTAACTGTAATCTGATTACAAGAATTTAATGTATTTCACTACTTTTTGTGCCTAAAAGTAATTAGATTACAGTTACTAAGAACTACAAAGTCCAATTATCCAATTACATCCAACACTGAGTGCAAATAACATGGTTAAACTATGGTGACTAGTAAAACTTAGTCAATTAACTTAGTAATTAGTTGCATGACCAGTGTGTTTGGGCAATCTTTATTAACAATAAATGCCACTTGGTTTCATACTTTTGTGTTCCACGGAAGAAAGAAAGTCACACAGGTACGAAACAACATGGGTTTGGTGAGTAAATGATGACAGATTTTTCATTTATACGATTTAAGTCAGAATCCTTACACAGTTTACTATTAAATCAAATACACATGTACTAAGAGATGTAATTTGATCTATAGCTACCTGAATACTAAACGAATATCCTCCGTGAATATGCAAGTACATTAACATTTCCCTAAAGCACATTTAAATCTGTTTTGCTGGGGAAAATTAGAGTATGGTGATCGGTTTAAGTACTTGACTTCCTTTTATTAAAATGCACCAAAACTGTGCATTTACCAAGCAGGAGCTGGGAGAGACACAAAAGGACGCCACCATTTCCTTAGCACATCTGCATCAGCCCTAATGCAAATACACAGTGCCCCCTAGTGGCATACAACAGGAACAGACCTGTTATAGGCTGACAGGCTGCTGCAAAAGATTCATTTTATAGAGCAGCAATAACCTCCCTTCCCCCACATGCTCTGTGCACATCCTCATCTCACCAGCAGGTGGCAGTGGTGTACAACACACACACACACACACACACACACACACACTGACCAAACCCACACACTAAGCAGAGCATGGGCGTCCCTAATTAGGTACATGCTGACAGTGCACTTTGCTGCTATTTTGCCACTTTCTTGTGTTACATAAGTGAGAGCTGTACGATATTGACCCCAGATCAGTGCTCAAAAGTGAGCTTCAGGGTATGAGTTTAATCTGATTCGGTTAAAGTGATAATCGTCTTAAATGCATCTGAAAGCAGCTTTACTGGGTCATGGACACAAACTGGCAGGGAACATAAGACTGAGCGAGAGAGTGAGAGAGTGAGAGAGAGAGAGAGAGAGAGAGAGAGGAAGAAGTGAAGAGAGGGACCTTTTCATTAACATGAAGTATCACTATTCCTAACCCCCTGTTTAAAATCTCACTCATATACAGTATTTATACAGTATAACAGGTGCACACATACACACTGTTCTGCTCTAAGACCTAATGTTCTAGATATCTGATGAATATCACGAGACATTCATAAACGCCTATACACACAGTAACAGGTGTCAAACAACGGCAACTCCTCGTACAGACAGAATAGAGAAAAATTAAAGAATAGAAAGAACTGATTAACTTGTGATAACAAACAGAACAGAAATGTAAAAGTAGAGAACAGTAATAAAGGAGAGATCAGCAGAAAACAGAAAGAAAATACAGAACAGAAAAGAAAGGTCCCATTTCCACCTGGTATTAAGATGAGTTCTGGGCGATCCATTTTAACCTCCCGAGACCCGAGCGTGACTGCTGTGTGTATTTTCCATTTCCCTTTTTGATTTGTAACTAGTAGCACCTAACACATGCAACAACAACAACAAAAAAGAATTCTAGAGAAAATAGTTTGCCTAAAATTGATGGCAACACATGTGGACGGTGGGACTAAATTGTGAAATTTTAAACAGTACTAAGCTATAAAAAGTCTGATTTTTTAAAATCAAATTGTTTATGTTTCCAGGAGTGTTGGTTATTCATGTTTTTCATACGTTACAGACATTGAATCAGAAATTAATTCTGATAATTAATTCTGATTTAAAGTAATGGTTAGCATCATCCAATCACAGCCAACCATGTTAAAATAAAATTATACATTATAAATTCTGAATCTATCCTACACATACATACCAAGTTTCAAGTCAGTTGGAGCTATGGTTCAGGAGGAGTAGATTTTTGTAGTTTTGGACAAATTTGTATTGTACAGGAAAATCCGTCATGGTGGACTTTATGGGTTCTAGAGGCTTTTTTGTTCCTCATGAGAAATGAGGCATATATACCAGGTTTCAGAAATTTTGGACTTATGGAGTGGAAATGGCATCACTTTGAAAATGGACAAATTGGGGCATGGCCCCACATGGGCTCACATGTGCCTATAGGCTCACATGGGCCATTTTTGGTGTGTTAGTTACTCGTGGCCTGTAGAATCAATGTGCCAAATTTCAAAACTTTTTATCAAGGAGATCTTGAGTTATTGGGCAATTTAGAGCAACAGGAATAACAATAATAATAATAAGAAGAAGAAGAAGAATACAAACAAAAACAATAGGTTTCCTCCTACCGGAGGAATCCTAATGAATAAAAAATAAAAATAATACAGAAATAATGATGCAGTGCAATCAGTAAGTGTAGCACAGTGCTCAAAGAATAAATGCACAGTTAAACAGATGTGTTTTCAATCAGGACTTTGTAGGATCGTACGGGCAGAAGAATTAACGATTTCTATGCAAAATAATTTGAATCCAGGATGTAAACTGATATTTTCCTTCCAAGTTATTAACTAAGACACAGAGGCCTGAAAAGAGTCCATTAAAAGATGCTCTGTTGAGTGTCAACCATCTTGAGAACAAAGAGAGTTCTGTAGACACACCAAAATTCCTCCTCTTCCAGGTTGTAAATCAAATCACATGACTTAAAGACTACTCTTCTGAAGAAACCCCCATGCCAGAAATCTAAAAGAAGTCCCTTTGTTTCATTAATTTAGTAACACACGAACACTTAAAAATGAGACATTTCCTGTGTCGCATGCTAAAAACTCATTACCAAGACACAGAGCTAAAGCAGACTCCCTTATGAGACCCTCATGTTTGCAGTGGACATCACAATTCTAATACTAAGACATCTCATCTTAATCCATGAACATTTCACACAAAGTCACAGCACTTTGCTAATTTAACCCTCTAAAATGCACAGAATCTAAATTTTTGTACCAAAATGTACACAATACTTAGCCTTGTTAGATAATTCTGAAAATGATGTTGTTATGACCTGTAATCACTTTGCTAACTGATGAATTGATGATTATAATCTTTAATCTTTTTTTACTCATATCATATTACTAGATTGGTAACCATTCATGATAAAGCACATAATGTTTACTATCGTTGAGGTTCTTTCTGCATTTCAGGAATGTTTATGTTAATTAATTTTTGATATATTCAGTTGTATCCAAGATATATAAAATGTGTGATTAAAACATGCACTTTTTGAGCGGGAAACGGGAGTCTTCACAGACAAAGGCTCATCAATCACCTTCAGAAGGAGGGACAGAAATGACCATATGACCCCGCAGAAGACATTTCTGATTGGCTCAAGACACCTTTGGGGTGCGGCCAACCTCAACAGTAAAAAGCCTCCCCACCAAGGAAGCTCTGCCTCTTCTCTTATTTCTGACTCTCTTGCTCCTTCTGTGCACTCTTGCCTCTTCCTCTCTCCTATTCCCTCGTGGCTCATATTCCTTTATTTACTCCATAAAGTTCAATTTCTCTGTACAGATCATTTTCATTTACCTTCTGTTACAATTTCCTCACCAACCTTTTTGTCATGTTTGTTTATGTGTTTAGATAAGCAATAAAGTATTATTTGTATTCAAGGTTAATTTGACTGTGGTATATTTTGATTAATAATCTCGTCACTTGATTTTTTAAAAGATCTGCGCTCTGATGTTCGAACCATATCGAAACATATTTGTGATATTATTTTAAATAAGCCATGAGAATAGTATTACTCCAATAAGTGAATTAATCATAATTCCCTTATTAAAGCTAATTCCTTACATATAAATTATGAGCTGATACAACGAGCCCGTCGTATTATATATTAATGGTGGAGAATTTTATTCAGATTTATGACCTGATCATTTGTCATTTATCCTTCTTATAATGGTGGTCGAATGCGGCTAAATTACATTTAATTCCTAACACTCATAAATGCCCTACATACAGGTGCATCTCAATAAATTAGAATGTCGTGGAAAAGTTCATTTATTTCAGTAATTCAACTCAAATTGTGAAACTCGTGTATTAAATAAATTCAGTGCACACAGACTGAAGTAGTTTAAGTCTTTGGTTCTTTTAATTGTGATGATTTTGGCTCACATTTAACAAAAACCCACCAATTCACTATCTCAAAAAATTAGAATACATCATAAGACCAATAAAAAAAAACATTTTTAGTGAATTGTTGGCCTTCTGGAAAGTATGTTCATTTACTGTATATGTACTCAATACTTGGTAGGGGCTCCTTTTGCTTTAATTACTGCCTCAATTCACGTGGCATGGAGGTGATCAGTTTGTGGCACTGCTGAGGTGGTATGGAAGCCCAGATTTCTTTGACAGTGGCCTTCAGCTCATCTGCATTTTTTGGTCTCTTGTTTCTCATTTTCCTCTTGACAATACCCCATAGATTCTCTATGGGGTTCAGGTCTGGTGAGTTTGCTGGCCAGTCAAGCACACCAACACCATGGTCATTTAACCAACTTTTGGTGCTTTTGGCAGTGTGGGCAAGTGCCAAATCCTGCTGGAAAATGAAATCAGCATCTTTAAAAAGCTGGTCAGCAGAAGGAAGCATGAAGTGCTCCAAAATTTCTTGGTAAACGGGTGCAGTGACTTTGGTTTTCAAAAAACACAATGGACCAACACCAGCAGATGACATTGCACCCCAAATCATCACAGACTGTGGACACTTAACACTGGACTTCAAGCAACTTCGGCTATGAGCTTCTCCACCCTTCCTCCAGACTCTAGGACCTTGGTTTCCAAATGAAATACGAAACTTGCTCTCATCTGAAAAGAGGACTTTGGAACACTGGGCAACAGTCCAGTTCTTCTTCTCCTTAGCCCAGGTAAGACGCCTCTGACGTTGTCTGTGGTTCAGGAGTGGCTTAACAAGAGGAATACGACAACTGTAGCCAAATTCCTTGACATGTCTGTGTGTGGTGGCTCTTGATGCCTTGACCCCAGCCTCAGTCCATTCCTTGTGAAGTTCACCCAAATTCTTGAATCGATTTTGCTTGACAATAATAAGGCTGCGGTTCTCTCGGTTGGTTGTGCATCTTTTTCTTCCACACTTTTTCCTTCCACTCAACTTTCTGTTAACATGCTTGGATACAGCACTCTGTGAACAGCCAGCTTATTTGGCAATGAATGTTTGTGGCTTACCCTCCTTGTGAAGGGTGTCAATGATTTTCTTCTGGACAACTGTCAGATCAGCAGTCTTCCCCATGATTGTGTAAGCTAGTGAACCAAACTGAGAGACCATTTTGAAGGCTCAGGAAACCTTTGCAGGTGTTTTGAGTTGATTAGCTGATTGGCATGTCACCATATTCTAATTTTTTGAGATAGTGAATTGGTGGGTTTTTGTTAAACGTGAGCCAAAATCATCACAATTAAAAGAACTAAAGACTTAAACTACTTCAGTCTGTGTGCACTGAATTTATTTAATACACGAGTTTCACAATTTGAGTTGAATTACTGAAATAAATGAACTTTTCCACGACATTCTAATTTATTGAGATGCACCTGTATTATTGGTGAAGGTACGTGGGCACTTTAATCCATACATGTACATTTATACTACCTAAATTCCCTACAACTTGTATGTGGCTACTGGTGGAGCACACCTGACCACTTCTGGAAGCTGGTTCCAGCTGCAGGTGGCATAATAGCTAAACACAGTCTCACCTTGTTTTGAGTGAACCCTTGGTATTTCTAACTGACTTGATCCTAATGATCTGAGAGGGTGCATTAAGGGCGCATTAAGGTAATCTATATTTTTTTTATGCTTTCTTTATATGCTTTTTGGAGCTTTGAAGATTTAGTTACCATTCACTTGCATTATATGGACCTACAGAGCTGAGATATAATGAAAGTATCTTTTTGGGGGGGTGAACCATCCCTTTAATTTAAAGAGAAGTAAGCAATTCCTTCACAAGTCAACTTCTGGCTCAACAAAATACATTTTACAGCACTGCCTTATCAATAATACAATGCCAGCAATTACTGTATGACATTGTTAGCCTGCTTGGCAGCCTTCATCCTCTGAGTGCCATAATAGCTTGTCAGATATTGGACAAAACAGTACAAACACTCAGTTCTCAAACTTGCCCTGTTTTACTGCACATAAGCTCTAATGCGGAAAATCTCCCTTTTCATCTCATGCTAAAATACACTTTTTGCTGAGTGTAGCTGTAAGGTCTGGACACCTTTCCCCACAGCAGAACTGCTTCATTTGCAATGCAAACAGTAACTCAGAATTAAAATGGGTTTACTCTGCACCAGACAGAGCCAGTTATTTAATGCAGCTCAAACAGACTAGCCCTGTCTCAGACTCTAAACTATCCTATACTCTTAAAAATAAAGTTTCCAATTAGAACCAACAAGAGTTTTACTGCCTGATGCTACAAGAGAGCCATTTAAAGCTCCACAAATAACTTTTAGAACTAGGAGAGCTTCACCTTTCCTCTTCTAGTGAAAGATAGCTAGATGCTTAAAGATATCTAGAAGAACCAATACACCAATTTGAAAATCTGTAATGTAATATCATTAAAAAAATGAAAATAATAATAATAATAATAATAATAATAATAATTATATATATATATATATATATATATATATATATATATATATATATATATATTTTTTTTTTTTTTTTTTTTTCCTCCAAAGAACTCCAAAGCCAAATCAAGTACCCCACACACAATGGTTCTGGATAAGTAAAGGGTGTTTTGCTTAACCTAAGGTGCTGCAAGGGACAACTGAAGAACCTTTAGTTTTAAAAGTACACAGTGGCCCCAAAAAAGTATTTGGATGCATAAGTCAAATTTAAAAGGAGTATGAATTTCATTGAATTAAATACAAAAAATCATAAGTGACATTTATGTTAAAAGACAGCACAAACACACATTTCAAGCTAAACATTTTACAAAAACAAATGTGATTGGTTTTATGCTAAATGATAAAACAATAGATATACTGTTCAAAAGTAAGACAAAATGTATTTGAACACTTTGTGGTAGTCAAACTTAATGTGATGAGGGCACACGTGTGAACTTGAGGGGAACCGACTTCATACAATGTAATTCGTACATTTTGAAGTGTTGCTTAAGTGTCTAAATACTGTTTTGGGCCACTGTGTTCTGTTGTATATAATCTTTGAAGCTAGGCTAACACAAAGAAAGCACTTTTTTTGTCTGGCTTAATGCCAAAAGGTTCCAGTGTAATTGATGCAATCTGATTCCAGCATTCAATGTGATCCAGCTCCAGTTCTGCAATTCTACAACCAGCGTTCAAGCTTCTAATTCTAGAACTAAGCAGATTATTGAAAATTGTGTGGCTAGAGTTTTTCACCCTAACCAAGTGTAAAGCTGTCAGCATTAAAACAGAACGAGAGCTTACTCAACATATCAACTATTACCTCAACCGAGTTCACAGATAAACTAAAAGATAAAACAAGGTAGCCTTATGACTAATTCACACTTTGGTCTGACTGCATTTCTCAGCGCTTGTGTTTTGTTGTTGCATATAGCAGAAATGTACTCATATTGTATATAACTGACATACAGTATGGTCCAAAATAATCTGAAACCACATTGAAAATCTTATATTTTGAATCCTATTTATATTTTGAATCCTATTTCAAATTGGAAATAAGTTTTAGGATTCAGAAAAATGTCAAAAAAAAAAAAAAAAAAAAAAAAACGATTACATAAAACGAATATATAAATATTCTGCACTATTTCTAGGTCAGCAATCAATTGAGCATATTTGTGACATTGACCATGTTAACTACTTTGTACGAAAGGTCAAATTTCCTTTCTTCCAAGCATAGAAAATGCAACTTGGAACATTCTCAAATCATGCCAAAATCAGGTGAACCATATGGTTCCACACAAACTTTATAAAAAAAAATTTTCATTATTTAATAATAATAATAATAATAATAATAATAATAATACTATATAAACTTTCTTTGTCTGTCTCTTTCTTCTGTGCTAGCTTCTATACTACTTAAACAAAATGCATGGTATCAATTCTTAGAAAACCTTTCAAAATGTGAAGAAAATATATTCTCATGATACAACACTGCAGAAAAAACACAAAACATGAATGCTAAAAATAAATTTTTTGACTACTATGTTTGGCATAATACATTTTAGACAGTAAATATAGATGTTCATAAAATTAACTTTGGTGTTGTCCTCCAACATGTCAACTATACCAGAAAAAAAAAAAAAAAAAAAAAAAAAAGAAAAATGTCTGATATAGAAATCCAAAGATATAGCATTTGGAACCATGGTTCCCAAAGTGGACTTTTATTTATCAAAGTCCTATCCAAACAAGTTTTATTGAACATTAAAACAGAATAACTGAAAACTGTGTTATTTAAAAAATAATAAAATAAAAATCTGTTGAATTATATAAACTAAGTGCCTAATGTTAAAATTCAGATCGCTTTAGCTTTTTATTTCATCACTTGATAAATGTGCGTTGAGCGCCCTCTTGTGCGCGGTCTATGTATGAGCGCTCAAAGTCTGTTTACCCAACGTGGGACGCGTGGAATGCCCAAATATGGAATCTAACACTCTCTAGACAGCCAATGAGGACGATCGGACACTTCTATGACATAAAGGATCGTGTTTCAGTAAATGGATCCCAGAGAAATCCGTGTATCATTCGTTCATTTCATATTCAATTAGAAATTCAAAATCAGATAAATTAAATACGACTTATTTCAATATTCGTTCACAAAACCAATATTAAAAAACAAACAAATAATGACTTGTTTTTCGTAATTTCGACTTAATAAGTTAAAACAGAAAAATTGGAAAAATAGCCACGGGACACTGTGCGTTTTGATTATTTGATTTCACTAATATATGGCTTGAATATTTGAATGAGGTATGGGTGGACCTGAAACGCCCCTTTCTTCTGATTGGTCAACCTGCAACGTCGTCTTTCTCAATGCTGTGAGACAGAATAATAGTTCTCTGCTGTTTAATAATTCAGATGAATTCGTCTCAGTTAATATTAAATGTATTCTCAAAACTCGCCACGTTTATTGCCGCTGAGCTATATCTCTCATAAAATAGTCAGACACAGTGCTTACACATTATCGTAAACTGTTCACTGAATGCAGACAGTGTTTCGTTGCCACGTGAAGCAATTGATAAGAGCGAGACACAGACAGACAGACAGACAGATAGACAGACACACACACACACACACACACACAAAGATGTTTATTAAAATGAATCTCTCGCTCTGTTATCCTTCTTCGTGCCACACAACTTTTATTCATTTATAAGTGGTACCTTGCTGATCAATTGAGCACTGGTGGTCCACACTGCACTGGAGAATCAGCTGCAGTTGTGATGCATGTGACTGGTCTTTTCTATATTTTATCTTATTGATATTACTCTTGAAATCAACTATAATCCGAATTATGCAATCATAATCATATATTCACATTAATATATTCAGTTTTCTATTAATTTCATATTATCATTGTATTTCTGTGCCTTTACATTCATGTTACCAGATGTATTCCTTATGTGTCCAAACTCTGTATTTCTTCACATATACATTCGTGCTAGGAGATGCATGTGTTCTTGTATATGTGTTTGTTACTTTATGACCCGATGAGGTTTCAGAGCTGCAGCAAGAGAGCTTACAGTTATTATTGTTCCAAGTAATGTACAGATGAGATCTACAAACACAGGATATGTCTAAGACACCCGTGTTCGTATCTTGCTGAGATCAGGACATTTACGAGTACTTGGCAAAGATATATGTACGAGCTATTCTGCAGTCTATTCCTTCCCACAACCTCAGTTTTCACACTTCAATAGGTCATAACAATATGACCTGACACCTTGAATTACAACTTAACTTCGTGCAGAACTCTCTGTGCCTAAAAAGGAAGTGTTTTCTGGCACAGTCTCAAGAGTGTATAAAGACCTTAATGAACCTTTGGGTGTCAGACTAACATTTTTGCTCTCTAGCTCTTCGCATCTGATCTCCAACTTTGAGGCCTCATCTCGACTCATCTCTGTACTTTAACTTTTTTTCGTTTACTTAGTTCATTAGACAAAGACAAGACTTTGTGTTGTTAGGATTATTACAGGACTTAGTCCTTGGTTATATCCTTAAGATATATCTACTTAACATTTATAATCAAACATTTATTTTCTGTATTATCGCATTTATTCTCAGTATTTATTATTTCATTTTTATTCATTTATTAATTTTTTACAAATTAATGTTGTTATTCCTTCTACAAATCATCTGATTTATTGAAGTCATTTCCATCTGTTGGATCTCACTGCATCAGTTTGGGTATGGCATTTGCAGTTAGGGTGACCAGATGTCACTTTAAAACTGGAGACACTCCCGATTTGACAAGCCATGTACCGTGTCACGGTGGACTTACAGTTGGGACACCTTTTGTCCTAATAATAAGTCTAAGGCAGCTATAGTTTGATTGCTTTAAATAAGCGTTTTAAATTGACATTATGTGTTTCATGTGTTTTTAAATGAGAAATCATCAAAGAGTATTGAAAGAATCAGTTTATTTTTATTTTTACATATTGCAGTGCAATGAAAGAGCAAGATGCGGTTCAGGGAATAAACAGATTTAACGTAGGGTGCATCTAAGACAGATGAGCATTCATGCCAGTGAATTATAAAAGCTACAACAGTAAATAACAAATGATAATAATAATAATAATAATAATAACAAATAAATTGGAAGATATTATTACATTTAATATTTAATATAATACAAGAAGTATTTACATGGCAGTGAAGAGTACTAATTTCAAGCTAAGATCATTCCGACATCCATGTTTTTGAATGGGAATATGAGTGGCCTTTACCTACTGGGTCATATGCGCGGCAGTTTTGTGTGCTTTTTATTATTGGACAAATGTGAAGGCTATGTGTAAATGCTGATTTTAAATTCACTGGTTGAGCTTTTGAGAGACGAGCAGACATACAGACATAAAACACTGCACTCAGAACCAAGGATGTAACCACTTATTCAGGATTGGGGGGGGACATGAAATTTCCACTTACTATTAAACACAGACGGTGTCCAATCACTAATTCAGTTGACGTGTTTTTTTATGATAGAACATGCAAGTCAAATAAATGACTGCTCTGACACCAGTGAAGTATTAGTTTATGGGTGGAGTTTTCAGATGGTCCCTTACGCACCAGAGGCGAATATACAATGAAAATCGAACCTAAAACTAAATTTACCCCGCAGTTAAACGTAAGCCTATGTCTTTACAATGTAGGCATATGCTTCAATAGTCTTATGAATATATGGTTATTTTTATCATCTCATTTAAAACTATGCCTTTTCAAACCGGAGCAACGTCAAAGACAGCAGGTTTATGTGTAGGGCTGTCTGATAAATCTGGCAATTTGATAAGAGAGATAGCTCAGCTGTAATAAACGTGGTGAGTTTTGGAGGATAAATGGAAAATAATTTAATATTAACTGAGACGAATTTATCGGAACAATTAAACAGCAGAGAACTTTTATTCTGTTTCACAGCATTGAGGAAGACGACGTTGCAGGTTGACCAATCAGAAGAAAGGGGCGTTTCAGGTCCACCCATACCTCATTCAAATATTCAAGCCATATATTAGTGAAATCAAATAATCAAAACGCACAGTGTCCCGTGGCTATTTTTCCAATTTTCCTATTTTAACTTATTAAATCGAAATGATGAAAAACAAGTCATTATTTGTTTTTTATATATTGGTTTTGTAAACGAACAATGAAATAAGTAGTTCTTTGTTTTTCAGATTTTGAATTACTAATTGAATATGAAATAAACAAATGACACACGGATTCAGAGAAACCATCGCCATAGAGACGCCATTAGCAATAGCCACCATAGCTTGTCATGACACTCTTTGACTAATATTTCAGGATCTACATATCATACTATGTTGAGTGTGGACTTATTTTATTCGGAGCCTTCTGCTGTAATTTGTGATATGCCATGTACATCATGTTTATTTTTCATGAAGTTATAAACCAAAATGTGACGATGATTCGGTTTTCTGTTTATCATACATGTGCATTTCACACGCTAATACTCACTGTAGTTTGATGGAAGTGCGATACCGAAGATATTGTTGACATTTGTATGACAAATTACTTGTCATGTTCTTCATTTGTAAGTTGCTGTAAATGTAAACTTGTGGAGTCCATGCCATCTAGAGTGCATGCAGTTCTTAAAACAAAAGAGCAACACGATACTACAAAATTCATGAATATTTTTTAATTCAACTTTTCACTCAAATTGGTATGCTGATAATATAATTTGTAATGAAATAAAAGTATTAAAGAAATAGTTCACCCTCAAATGAAAATCCCAAGCCCATTTGACTTTCTTACCCGTATTTATGCGAGAAACAAGTTTTCCCATAGACGCACGCCAATGTGAACAAACTTCTCTAATAGCGCTCATGAAAGTGCAACAGACGTCAAGAATCTGAATATGGCAGGCCACATGGACTACTTTCATGATACTTTTGGTTTTTTATTTTAAGTTTCAAAGTGAGTTGCTACTAAAAAGATGGACGTGATATTCAACAAAACATCTCCTATGGTGTTCCGCATATGAAATAAAGTCATAGTGGTTTGGAATGGCATGTCGGTGAGTAGATTATGACAGATTTTTCATTTTTGGGTGAACCATTCCTTTAAATGTAAAATAAATAAATAAAATAAATCAAAACATTGATTTACACTACTGATTTTAGACTAAGAAAATGCTGTACTGGTGAAATCCCTGTCATCAGACATCTGAGCCTGGGTGAAATTACGGCTCACCCACTCTCTCACACGTTTACTCTTTCTCCTGTGAGAAAATTGAGCTGCCATTAAAAAAAGTGAGCGTATATAGAACATATCACATTCTGTAGGACATAAATTGTATATGAATAGGGGCTATGCAATATTGAACCAATTTCAAGGTAGAAGGACAAAAATGCCTCACGTAAGCAATCCATGAAAAAAATCAAATATACGTGGTCGAAACACTGGTTCCAAAAATGGAAACTAAACATTGCGTCAGGTTCATTCAAGGTTATGCTTGATTCTCCATGTGTGCTCTGGTTCATGGTATTCTCTTACCAGTAATATGTAGTGAATCAAGGATACTTCAAGCTCAGTTTAAGCATTTTGTGGTTTTCTCTTTATAGTTTTGCAACATGATCACATGTGAAGTCTGCATGATGTTTTCGATAGTTTCGGTACCCTAGGATCGGTGACTGTATGTCGACGTGTTGACATGCAGCATTCTTATCAGTCATTTTGCAGTGGTTTCAAAGTGATTATCTTTCCACCTGGCGCGACTGGTAGCGAGTTGCATCAGCTGCGTGGGAGACTAGGGTTCAATGCCATGCGGTAACCACGTTTGAATAATCAATGGCGAGCATTTTTCAAAGGTTTCACTTTCCCCTCTAACCTTACTTTTTACTCCACTAATGGTTAAGGTAAGGTTTGGGTTTGGGGACAGAACCTATAAATATATGCTTTTCATTGGATAATGTCCTGTAAAGCTGAAAACAACTTGCTTCACTACTAGCTTTTGGTGAACTCTCCTGGACATAAATGGAGCTCACACGTGCCCATATGTCCTACAACACTTACCGCTTTGGCCACTGGGGTCAGTGTTTTGAAATTTCAGTCAATGTATACATATTTTGAAGAAAGAAAAGTCAGTCTACTCTTTCTGATTTCACTGTGAGATCAGGTTGAGTTCTGAGAGGCTTCAATTCACAGTTTTAATTCAGCAGTCTTAACTCAGTAATAACATATGCTTTTACACATTCATGGCTCACTTGTATACTCAATTCTGATTGGTCAATCGCACCCTCCAGCTGTCTGGTATAAAAATGAAAAATCTTGGTATTAAGGGTCATCTTTCTACTTCTTGTCTCACTCTACTATCTTTTACAAGTAAGCTAGTAAAATAATTTCAACTTAGAATACACCGATGTATCGGCCGCCTATATTTATTGGTCAATTATTGACCAAATTTTAACCAACTGTAAATCATTTTTAAGCATGAAAATGCCATTATGAAAAAACTATGGTTTATTTAAAATTAATTATCATAACACTTTGTTAAAACTCTGTGAATTCAAATGCACAATCTAGAAACAATAATACCCACAGAATGTAGAAGGGTTGGCACCCCTAAGAACATGTAATATTTCATTTTTAATTATTATTTCTTGTTCTCCCATTGAGGAAAAACCATTGTTACAGACATGGCAGTTGTGAAAGCGGCACTTACCTCTACATGATGAGTTAAAACCATCCAAAATGCTTTGAAACCAGCAAACTTTGACATTGGTATGGTATCCATTAAGGCTGCATGACCGATCACAATATGGTCTTGTGCGATTATTAAACCTTGAAAGCTTTAAAACATACTGCATTCAGCGAATCAGTCAGGGCTTCAGTCAGCATTGTGTAAGGGGCACCCTCTAGCATTGTGAATGGCATTATCCATTATCCAGCAATACAACTTAAAATAGTGTTTTGTTCCTTTGGCAACTTTTTGTTTTTCCACAATGTGGTTGACATTTCCATGGAATGGCCCAAAATATGCATAATATGAATTTGTGATGTTCTATTATATACAGTATAAACATGTCAAATGTGAGTTCTATTGTTTTGAACTGCAAAAACAGAACTGCAAACATGTTTTATAAGTACAAAATAATCTTTATTCATGTAAATCATCATGCTTTGATATTTAGTTTTTTTTCAATATTTGTTTTTCATCTTTTTAATTTCTATTTATCTTTTGTTGCGGCTCTCCTTAAAATTTTGGTCTGTGTTAAACAGATCCAATCCATGTTCATAATTTATGAGCAAAACAGTGATCTGATGACAAAATAAGGTAAGTGGCAAAATATCAGAATTGGCCAATAGTTTTTTTTTTCTTTCTTAAAATCGTTATCGGCCAAAAAAATTTCATATCTGTGCATCCCTAATTTAAACTCAAATCAAATAATACTGCATATTTCATCATTGGGTGATGAAAATAATTAAATTTAAGTTATTATTAACTCTCAAATCAAATCATTTATCAACTCCCATAAACAGTGCACATATCAAATAAGGCAACACATCGATAACATCAAACCCCCCTCTAAATGTGTCCTTTTGTATTCCATGGAAGAAAGAAAGTCGGGTTTGGAACGACATGAGGGTGATACAAATGACATAATTTTAATTTGTGGGTGAACTGTTCCTGTGTGAGAGATATATGGTTAAGATCTTTCTATATTATAATGTGATATTTTCTGTGAGCTCTGTCCTGCCCCTCAGCATTGCTGTGGGTGATCTGCCCTGAGGGATGATAACCTGAAGCCAGCCATATCAAGAAGATCACAGGCATACAACTGTGACTTACTGGATCAGCTGTAAGTTTAACATCACACAATGTCAACTGACAATAGAGATTCTGCCATGAAAAGGCTGAGATTCCCTCGAGTTACATGAGCTCATCATGGAATATCAGCAATCATCTTCCTCTGTGTGTTTGATGGGCTATCTCACTCTCTCTCTTTCTGTCTCTCACTCTCTCCACCTCTACTCGGGCAGTATGAGGCATTTAGTTTGAGATTTAATACTGATTCTCTAGGGGATGATGACATTGGATCCAGCAACAGACAAATCACCACTAACATTTGTGTGTGCGTGTGTGTGTGTGTGTCCCTTGCTTTACCCGATAAATGTATTTTATTTTACTTTTCTCATGTGTTTACACACAGAGTGACCTCAGCATGTGTGCGCATGTTTACCTACATTCTGCTGTCTGATGTCCTTGAGAGGACTTCAGAATTAATAACATTTGAATTAAGCATTTATCATCATATATCACCCTCTCTAAACTCCATTGCCCATTCATATTACAACTATAATTTAATGATAGAAGGGGTAAATGTTTAACCAACGAGTTGCTGAAGGACGGACTAATGGATCGACAGATAGATCAATGGATGAACAGAATAAATAACTACTCAGACAGACAGATAGATAGATAAATAGATAGATAGATAGATAGAGAGAGAGAGACGGATAGACAAACAGACAGATGGATATATGGATGAACAGAAAGACACATAGATGCAAAGACAGACAGACAGAGAGACAAATGGATAAACGGATATATGGATGGCCAGATGGCCAGATAGACAGACAGACGGATATATGGATGGACAGATAGACCCATAGATGCCAAGACAGACAGACAGACAGACGGACGGATAGACAGATATATGGATGGCCAGACAGACAGATAGACAGACAGACAGATGGATGGACAGAAGTATAGATGGATGGATTAATAAATGGTTGGTTGGATGGATGGATGGATGGATGGATGGACGGATAGATGGATGGATAGACAGTTCCATTGATGAATCTTAAATGTGATGCACATTTGTGGTCACACTACGACAGTACCTTAATCATGTGGGATACTAGCATGGAATGCACGCAGCACAGGGACCTGTATTGCTTGATGAAGAGAGCGAACATATGACTACTTACATTTTTGAGTGGACTCCAATCACTCATTATGGATTGCATGCTCAAAAAAAAGTTCATGCTTCAACGCTTTGGTGAATCTGCCTTTAAGAGTGATCACGGGTTGGTTAGCCTCAGAAATCAAGCCAAGCTGCACTTTAAAAGCCCTGACGCCCTGATCAGAGACATGCTGTGTGTGTCCCTCTGCATCTTTTCAAATATAAACATACACACACACAAGCACACACACAACGGCAACCCATACACATTCACAGTCTCTCCCCGGCCAGATGGCAGCTTTGTGATGAGCCTTCCGCTCTGCAATTACAGCGATATGAAAGTGGTTTTCTTTTTCCCCATTATTTCTGATCAGAGAGGGAAACGGAGCTGCCAGCGGGTGTATAAGTGTCTGATATACGCCCACACGGGCTAGAACACCCTGCATTTAAACACACTGCAAACACAAGCACATGCACAAAGGCCCATGATCAGAGTGCGATCCCATCTGGAGAGAGGCTGCTTGATATGCATTGAGCTACAGTGATGGAGACCTCTACAGGGAGGGTAATCAGATGGTATAGGGAGAGGAAATTGACAGACATAGGATGAACCGTGGCTCAGCCTGTCCATTTTTTGTTAACTCTGTCCTGATAATACTCAATTTCTCCACAAAAGGAAGTTTGTCCTTTTAGAAAACTCCCCCAGTATAAGTGAAAGATGATGAAAGTAAAGCACACAAAGTCAATACCAGTGCTTTCAAGGCAGCAAAAGAATAGTGTTGTTTCAGTTAAGTTTAGGTTTTAGATTTTGGTTCTGTTAAGCAAATGCTGTTTCAGAGTTTTGTTTTAGTAAGCTTTATGCTTAAAACAAGATGGGTCATTCCGTGTCAACTAAACCAAAGGTCCCCAGAACAAAATTTTGCTTTCGATCTTTCTTTTTTTTTTGTTCTTTCTTTTTTGTTTTGTTTTTGTTTTACTGGTAAAAGAGAAACACAATGATGATGAAAGCCAAAATATGAAATGCCATGGATCAATATTTAGTGAGTGATCCATTATTTTGTAGAGAGGGGTCAAAATGACAATATTCAGCTGTTTTTGGAGCAAAACTACATGTTAAAAATTTACCTTAGAAAGGTGGCAACGCCATTATTGCATTTTTACACAGATAGGTACCAATTTTTGGATGGAGCCACATTGAGAGCCCTTTATCTCTGGGATTTAACCATATAGGGCCATAAAAATAAAGATACAAAGAGGCAAGTTTGTTCAGAACCAGAATCTAAAAGGATACTAAGATAACTTTAAAACGTCTGGAGATATAGGCACACCAACTTTGGAAAAACAACACAATAATGTGTTCTTTCCACATTTTTGGACACCATAGCTATATAATGCAATAAGCGGTGCTTAAGTAAACTGGTTTTAGTTTTAGACCTACCTATCTCTGTGTAAAAACAAAGATGCTGCTTCCTTTCTAAGGTTTATTTATTTATTTTTATCCATAGTTTGTTTCAAAATCATTGGCAAAAATGATCATTTTGACTGCCTCTACAAAACAATGGATTACTCCGTAAATATTGATCCATGGCATTAATTTTACACTCACCAGCCACTTTATTAGGTACCCCTGTGCATCTACTTATTCATGCGATTATCTAATCAGCCAATCATGTGGCAGCAGCGTAATGTATAAAATCGTGCAGATATGGGTCAGGAGCTTCAGTTAATGTTCACATCAACCATCAGTATGGGGAAAAAATTTTATCTCAGTCATCTCGACTGTGGTATGATTGTTGGTGCCAGATGGGCTGGTTTGAATATTTCTGTAACTGCTGTTCTCCTGGGATTTTCATGCCCAATAGTCTCTACAGTGGTAAAGAGAATGGTATGAAAAACAAAAAGCAGCCAGCAAGCGGCAGTTCTGTGGGTGAAAAGGGCTCGTTCATGACAGAGGTCAGAGGAAAATGGCCAGACTGGTCCAAGCTGACAGGAAGGTGACAGTAACCCAAATAAACACGCATTACAACAGTGCTATGCAGAAAAGCATTTCTGAACACACAATACGTTGAATATTGAGGCAGATGGGCTACAGCAGCAGAAGACCCCTCCGGGTCCCACTACTGTTAGAACATAAAACTGAGGCTAGAGTGGGCACAAGCTCACCAAAACTGGACAGTAGACGATTGGAAAACATTGCCTGGTCTGACAAATCTGGATTCCTGCTCAGGTACACAAATGGTAGGCCCACTGCAGCCTCTGTTTTTTGTTCTTTGCTGACAGAAGTGGAACCCAATGTAGTCTTCTGCTGTTGTAGCCCATCCGCCACAAGGTTCGACATGTTGTGCATTCTGAGATGCTATTCTGCTCACAACAATTGTACAGAGGGGTAGTCTGAGTTACCATTGCCTTTCTGTCAGCTCAAACCAGTCTGGCCATTCTCCTCTGACCTCTCTCATCAACAAGGCATTTTCATCCACATACATTTTTGTTTGTCACACCATTCTCTATACACTCTAGAGACTGTTCGTGAAAATTCCAGGAGATCAGCAGTTACAGAAATATTCAAACCAGCTCGTCTGGCACCAACAATCATGCCACGGTCGAGATCACATTTTTCCCCATTCTGATGGTTGAACATTAACTGAAGCTCCTGACCCATATCTGTATGATTTTATACATTACACCACTACCACACGATTGGCAGATTAGATAATCGCATGAATATGTAGATGTACAGGTGAACTTAATAAAGTGGCCTGTGAATGTTCATATCTCTTCAGAAAAAGTATGAACAAAATCAAAAATTTCAGCTGGGGAATTTTCTAAAAAAAAAATGATTTGACGTAACCCAAATCGAACTAAATCAAAACATATCATAAATCTTATTTTACACAGCTGTGTTTCTTTAAGGGATAGTCCACCAAAAAAAATTATATCAGGGTGAGTAAATGATAACAGAATCTTCATTTCAGGAGAACTTTCTCTTCAAATGAATATAACTTGTTTTAAGAATGGTTAGATATTTTTTTAAAAACAAAACAAAACTAATTATTAAGAAAATGAGAGAATCAACATAATGGCACACATTTGCAGTGTAAAGGAAGTATTGATAAATAAACAAAGCAAAAACTTGATGTTTGAGTGAAGTCTGTACATTAAAGGGATAGTTTACCCAAAAATGAACATTCTCTCATCATTTACTTATCCTCATGCCATCTAAGATGTGTATTACTTTCTTTCATCTGCAGAACACAAACAAAGATTGTTTGAAGAATATTTCAGCTCTGTATGTCCATACAACACGAGTGAATGGTGATCAGGCCTTTAAAGCTCTAAAAAGGAGATAAAGCTAGCATAAAAGTAATCCATATGACTCCAGTGGTTTAATCAATTTCTTCTGAAGTGATCCAGTTGGTTTTGGGTGAGAACAGACTAAAATATAACTCCCTTTTCACTGTACATCTTGCCATTGTAATCTCTAAGCACGATCATGATTTCAAGCTCGATTACACTTCCTTGTGCTTGATACACGCACAACACTTCTTGAAAGCAAAGAAGAAAAAGAAAGTTCAGTGAAAAAAAGAGTTACATTTTGGTCTATTCTCACCCAGAACAAACTGGATTGCTTCGGAAGACATTTATTAAACCAATCTAGGCTGATGGATTATGTTTATGTTGACTTCATTTGCTTTTTGGAGATTCAAACCATTCACTTGCATTGTATGGACCTACAGAGCTGAGATATTCTTCTAAAAATCTTTGTTGGTGATCTGCAGAAGAAAGAAAGTGGCATGAGGCTGAGTAAATGAGAGAATTTTCATTTTTGGGTGAACTAACCCATTAAGCAGTTCGAGCTGAATTGCAGAAAGTGTTGAGAAGAAAAAGAAGACAAATTTCAGGAAAAAAAAATCAGTCAGGTTTATGACACGCCACTTAATTTCCCCCTCTTTTCTCTATATTTTCCTGTCTTTACTATAATATCACTCTCAAGAAAAGTGTTGAAAAGGGTCAAATAAAGAAAGAGAGAAGGTTTTTGAGAAAAAGAATGCAGAGACAGGAAGCATGAGATGGTTATATTTGCCCTGCTTCGTCATTAACAGCATGCTGTGCAGCTTAACCACAGCTCTAGACCGCTAATATGTCAGATGCTGATATACTGCTGTCACATTCATATGTGTACACCTCACTGGGCACTTCCACAAACAGCAGGCATTCAGTAATGACTGCAACGGCCACATTAATCTGGTCAACACCGGTCAAAGCTGTCAACACTCTGGGACAGGTATAAGATCACACTGCCTTCACGCTCTGCTGCCCCTGTCCGTCAAGCTGTCGCTTAGCCAGCAAATAACAGAAAGAGATGACAGTCTCACCCGTTTGTTCTTCTTGGAGTATGTGTTCTTCAGAAGGCGATCTTTCACTCGCTCTTGACCTTGTCCCATGCTGGTGGCCAGATCGCCGAAGCAGTTTTCATCTAAATCAGGGGTCACACTCTCCTCTGCCTCCTTCTGTCGTTTAGCCACAATCTCCTCCCATTTTTTCTTTTCCAGCTTTATGGAAACATGCTTGTTCTGGAAGGGAAAAATGAAGGAGAAAGAGAGTGGTTATCTACAGTATTTGTTCCATGGTGGGAGGTGTAGAAGATAATGATGATCACATCAAGTGCATAAATTATTTAAAGGTGAAGTATGTAAATTTTTTTGATATCAAAATACGTTCTACAATCCCTGTTTATTGTTCATTGACAACTATAATTAAGCCATTTGTGGGTTTACATCCCCCAGAATTATAAACACTGAGCCTCCCAGGCACAATCAAAAAGATGTTTATTTTTGAGCTGTCCACTCAGCCCCACCCATCCCTTTCTAGCTCAACCTATAGAGTGAGTTTGGGGTGTGGCAACTTGTTCAGCCAGGAGAATATGAACATCCATGGCAGATGTAAATATATATATAAAAAATTAAAAATAAAAAAAAATATTTAGCTTCTACAGATGTTAAAACCAAAATTCTAAGACTTCCTAAAAGACACAGAGACAGAGAATGGAGTAAAACCAGAGTGAACATTGGTGTCCCATTTACAAGGTGGAGGACTTTTAGGGAATGTTTTGGGTTCGATGGAGAAGCAAAACTTTTCGAGTTGCTTCTCGTCAGGTAAGCAACATTCAAGGTATTGCCGAACAAGTTAGCTCATTACTGTCGTGCCCTCCACCCCACTCACACACACACACCATTAATGATGAGATCGCTCTAGCAAATGGGAGCGGCAATAACAAGATCACTGCTCAAGTCGCTAATACACTGCTGCCTCCCCCATCAACAACAGTGATCTCGCCTAGGGCACCAAAATGGTCAGAAACCGCACTGTTGTTACACTTAGTAGTTACCAGAAGAACCATCCTACCTCATGTGCTGGATCCTCCGCACACCCAGTTGCTGTTCAATCCGGCGATGTTATCAGACAACCTGATTCCTCTGCCACAATTCCTGTCCGGTGTGTATTTGTTATAATGGTTTTGTTCCTTACGACGTTAAACTTTTTTCACCTTTTATTTAGTATGGCCTATTTGTTCATAGGGAATCAGAGAGTGCGAAAGGGCATGATGAGTCTGTTTGAAACATACTTTATTTTTGTAATTCCGTTTGGTGCCACTAGTAGTGCAGAAAATACATACTTCACTTTTAAACAAGTGCAGAGTTATCTAAATTAGGACCCATAAAGGTGGCCAATTTATTTTTTTAATTATTCAGAAGTTGCAGGTATCTGCCCATTTTTCAGGGAATGAATGCATTTACATAACCAACAAAATATAACTATCAAAAATCAACTCATCATTGGGGGTTTTCCCATCTCCACTCATCACCAAAACGTGTGTGTGTGTATATATATATATATATATATATATATATATATATATATATATATATATATACATATATACACACACACACACACACATACTGTGTATACTGTATACAGTACTGTGCAAAAGTTTTAGGCACTTGTGTAAAATGTTGCATAGTGAGGATGTCTTCAAAAATAATACCATAGTTTTCATCTATCAATTAACATCATACAAAGTCCAGTAAACATAAAAAAGCTAAATCAATATTTGGTGTGGCCACCTTTGCATTTAAAACAGCCCCAATTCTCCTAGGTACACCTGGACACAGTTTTTCTTGGTTGTTGGTGGATAGGATGTTCCAAGCTTCTTGGAGAATTCGCAACAGTTCTTCTATCTATTTAGGCTATCTCAATTGCTTCTGTCATTTCATGTAATCCCAGACTGACTCGATGTTCAGTGGGGGGCTCTGTGGGGGCAATGCCATCTCTTGCAGAGCGCCCTGTTCTTCTATTCTAATCTTTTCTATTTGCAAAAGTAATGTTTCGGAGTCTAAAATGTATTTTTCCTATTGACACACTAAAGCTGTAGATATAAATAACCATCTTAAGACAAATGCTTTTGTGAAACATGTTAAGTGCCTAAAACTTTTGCACAGTACTGTATGTATTAGAGCTGTCAGAATTCACGCTTTAACACATGCGATTAATTAAAAATGTTTAACGTTTTAATTTTTCTTTATCGCGATAAACACATTTACCATTAATACAGCATAAACCAGCATAAACACTGGTTTGAAGAGCAGAACCTTTGTAATGCGTATGCCTGGAGTCATTACACTGACTGACAACACAAACACACACACACACACACACACACAAAACAGCGCTTCCGTGTCAAATAAAATGATGGGGAAAGGAGCACTTTGCTATTTGATGTACAAAACAAGCCCAGATGGCACTTGTGATAGAAATCAAGTATTTTTCAACCTATGTAAGGCACATTTTAATTACCACAGAATTAGCACGTCAAGTCCTAACTATGACCAAAACGCTTGATGCTGGCGTTGCCGCCCTGATGCGAATCATGAACGTGGCTTCACGATTGCTGTAACAAACATCATTTGATGCATGTTTATGCATACTATGATATTATCACATATGACCTATTGTGCGATAATTTGGGGTCAGGCTTCTCAATCAGTTGTTAAACCTGTAATGTCATTATATAAACAAACTTTAAAAGTAATGGATCAGAAACCAATGAAATGGCATCATTGTCAAATTGTTCAAAAGTATGATTTGTTAAGTTTTTATAATTTTTTTTTTACGTTTTCATTTATAAAAACAGTATTTAAGTGTATATATGGCCATGCCCCTGATGTAGTCTGTCAGTTGATACAAAAATACAGTAATGATGGGGTAAAGACCAGAGGGGCAGTAAGTGGGAATTGTAGAGTTTGGAGATGCAGAACTGCTGTGGGTCAATCATCCCTTTCAGTGAAAGGTTCACATCTATGTAACACTATGCCTGTAGATTTAAAGTTGCAATCAGAACTCACAGTTTTTATTACAAAGCTGAAACAATGGCTGAAATCTTTTCAGCGATGTGAACATTGAGTACCTTAGGCTTATTTAGGTTGGTTAAGTTTACATTTTCTTTCTGTATGTAAGATAATTTACATTTTATGTTTTGTGACTTTGTATAAAGTTACATATGTACTTAGGTATGTCAATATGCCATTGTTTGATTGTTTAGGTACAACATATACACACATAGTTATGTGTATATACATATGTGTATTTGTTTTGTTTCATGTTTTTTATTTTATTTTATTTTTTATTTTTTTTATGTAAAAGCCTAACCAGGGACGAGGGATGCCATTTTAGTGCATTTCTATCTTTATACTGTCTTTTTTTGGGGGGGAGGGGGGGGGAGGGGGGATGTTAATAAAGCATTATATTGTTACATATTCTTTTGCTTTCTTTCCTAAGAAGCAAATAAATGCATTTTGATAGGAAAATAAGTATATATAGTGTTGCGATTACCTACAAAACATTATGCGATTAATCATGATTAAAAATTAGCAATTAATTTGTCCATTTGCTTACAATATACAAACCTATACAAGGGGTATGAAGGATTTATGTTAAGACAGGTAATTCTTCTGCCCTTATCTCAACCTCTGTAGGGCAATATCAGCCGGAACATACAATTCAATCAGACCTTTTTACAGTCTCCTTCCTAGATGACCCATCTGACTAAGGAATTCAAGAGGACATAAAGCCTGCAAGAGTATGACTGTCTTTCATTAAGCAGAACACAAAATGAAAAATGTTAATAAACATCCTGTTCTGTCTATTATATCTATAATACAATGGCAGTTGATAGTGACTCACTTCAGAACTTAAAAAGCACCTAAACATATCATAGAAGTAGTCAATGTGGCTCATTCATCATATTCTAAGTTTTCTGAATGCATGTAATTGGTTTTGGTGGAAACATGACAATTAATTCTAAAAAAATACTAAATATGGGTTTGAAAGAACATGAGGGTATTATTATTAGGAAAGTATGACAGAATTTTAATTTTTTAACTTTCCCTTTAAAAAAGCATTTTTCAAATGACAGTTTGGTTAATCGTTCTGGCACTCTGTGCTAATGCTCATCATGGGAAGGCTTTCATGCTGTCACTCAGCTTCCTGAACTTCCTGTCTACCACAACTAGATTCCACTCTCCTTCAAGCATCTGTGAAATAGATTTTTAGCCATAAATAGATTTTAGCATAGAGCTCATCACAGCTGAAATGGAGCACATAATAAGCTTTAATTAAGAAACCCAACATGTCCTATACATATTCATTTTTCTTAAACAAATAAGGGCAAGGGCAAAAAAATCAAAAACAAAAACCAAAAGAAAACCTGACACCATCTGGAAAGACTTTGGTTTTTTGAATCGCTGGCAAATGCTGAGCCATGTGGAGTAAATTAACACAGCTCACTCTCAACGACCGCAAGGCCTCCAAAAGAACAAGCACAAAAACCGCTGAGATTTGATGGGATATTGAAAGAGAGTTTATTCCACTCCATCATACTTCGCTTAATCGCCTGCATCTTGTCAAGAGGCATGTCCTCAAATCTGGCAACTCCTCGAGAATATCTGGCAACCTAAACTTCACCACCACAGGAAGACTGTGGTTACTCGGCTGACTCTCAATTTCCACTGTTGCTCTTTATCCACTATTTAATGCAACAAAACATAAAAAGACAGTACAAACAAATAAAAAAGTTGAGTGAGTGTGTGACGGGAATCTGCAGGGAAGTTTATGTATTTTTAAAATGCATTTTGTAGGGTTGTACCGTATTTTGGCCAAAATAATGATGTCCCACCTATTGTCCACTATCATTTGTTTGCAGATGCCACATGGTTTGATATTTCACTCTCTAATGCAAAAAAAATTCAAAAATGTTGTCAAGACTTAAATGCCAAAAAGTGTCCAAATACTTGTCTGGTCCTGTACATCTTTAAAAAAAATAATAATCAGAAAACAATATCAACTCAAAGAACAATAAAGACATTGCCCCAAACGAATAGCTATCAACAGCTTAAAGGAGATAACCTGATCTGCCTTTAGAAGCCACAGCAGGGGACGTGAAAGAGATTAAATATTGATCAAATGACACAGTGGCTTCCTCTGAATAAAAGAGATGAAGACGATAGACACACTGTGTGTTCAGAACTTTCAATAGGACTTTTAACAGAGGTTGTAGCAGTTTCGAGAAGGCTGAAAGGTTTAGGAGCTGGTTAAATAAAAGGTTTTGGGTTTGAATGCATGACAGGACAGCTCAGGATGTATGGCTGCATATCTATCACATATATTAATCGAGATAAGATTCACAGCTGCTGGAATTAACTGCTGTAATTGTACTAGTGTCCATTACAGCATACCATTTAGGTCTACTTCCATTGCGCCAAAGGGTTTCTACAGCAGTCGAGCGTTGTAACCATGATTCGGATGAATGCATAAACAAGTAAGGGGTTCTAAAATCAGTCTACTGGCCTATCACTAAAAAAAACTAGTCCTAATGAGTGAGTTTTAATCAGATTCACAGATGCGTGTTTTAAATGTCTCTTTGTTTAAATCGACGAGGCTATTGACATTGCTTGCTGTGTAGACATTACACGCTGTAGACACAGTGTTAATACTAGATCTGTTTAGCAGTGTAAACAGCTTTGTTTTTTATTTTGGAAGCATTTGTGACAATCGAGTTCGGGTGGGTAATAATATTTCTTTTTTTTATGCATCACAATCTTCATTTAAACAATCTCGATATCGATTCTAAAATCCCAAGATCGATCTTTTACTCTGTGCGCAACCCTCCACTGCAATGAGAGGAAATCATTCGCATTTGCCAAATTTCCAGTATAACTAAAATGTATATATTTGGCAACTGGCTGGTAAATGTTTACATTTTACTCACCAGTAATTGTGTAGTACTCTAGAGTGGTGGACTATTCAGCAGTGAGATTCTTTCGCTGTGTGTTGAGTGTAAAAGCTGTTCTGTGTTGTGTGTGTCCAAAGATGAGATCCACGCGACCCATTTGTCATTGAATAATGTCTCTTTAAATACCCTTTCTGTTCACTAGTCAGTTGTTGATCAAAAACAACAAAAATTTACATTTAATTCTAATCATGCATGGCCCAGATAAGATAAAGCTATTAGAGTCCTCTCTCATTAACATGCGCTCATCTACAGACACTATTTACAGAAATGCCAGTTTTGTTAAAGAGAGAGTACCGTTGTAGCACGTGTTCAACAAATCAATGTAAATGCTTGTAAACAGTACTAATTATGCAATTAAACAATAAACATTTCACAAAAAAATAATATATAAAATATAATATCTTATTTATTGATTGATTACATGGATTTGTTATTTTTAAAAGCCAAATTGTAATCAAAATGATGAAAAACTAATAAAATATAATTTGTAAAATGAATATTTTTGTAAAGTACCTAGTTAGACAGTCCCCTGAAAAATAAACAGCATTAGATGGGAGATAATTTATTTCATATACAAGTAAAAGGGACAAGAGGTAGACCGATATATCGGTTTTACTGATTAATCGGTGCTGATAGTTGCGTTTTGGAACTATCGGTCATTGACAAAAATCTATGCCGATAGTATTTTATTCCTATTTTATTCCATATGCATGGTTTGAAACTACAACCTTTCTGTGATGAGGACGAGGGCGTGGCCGGGTTGTAAGGATACACGCCAGGCGCTGAGTTGCCTAATCAGCGGGACAGAGATAAGGGAAGGTCCGGGGATGCCAGAGAGTGAGAGAGAGAGAGACATACACGCAGTGTGTGTTTATGTTGCTGTGTTTTCAGTTTGATGTTCTGTTTGATTAAATTTTTGTTGATTGTTAATTCAGTTCCCGCATCCTCTGTTCCTGAACTGTTATGCTGGTGCCGAAACCAGGGAAAGGAGAAAGGGCAACCTGTCTGGGAGAACTCGCCACTGCTGTCCACCCGTGGACGGAGGACTCGCTGCCATCTGTCAGGAGGCGGAGGTACCACTGCCGTTTGCCAGGGAGCGGAGGAGCGGCTGAGGACCAGGTGGGCGGCGTGTCCACGGGAGCCGAAGAAGAGCGTTTCTTTTCTCTCTCTCTCCTCTCTCTCGCTTGCTCTTTCGCTCTCCCCCTCCCTCCCCTTGTCTCTCAGATTCTCAGGAGGCGGGGACGACCATCGGGTGGCGGAACGGCAGCGTCTCCCCTCCAGAAATGGATGGGGGGGGGGTAGCCAGTTCGGATGGCGCCCGGCCTGAATCTGGCAGTGGAGGAGTATGATGAGGAGGAGGGCATTACCGAGCCGTGAGGATACATGCCCGGTGCTGAGTTGCCTAATCAGCGGGAGGGGGATAAGGGAAGAGCCGGGGACACCAGAGAGAGAGAAAGAGACACACATGCGGCTGCTCTGTGTGTTTTTATTTTGCTGTGTTTTCAGTTTGATGTTCTGTTTGATTAAAAATTTGTTGACTGTTGATTTGGTTCCCGCATCCTCCTTTCCCGAACTGTTACACTTTCATTCACTATAGCCCTGATTTTCAACCACTAAGCTACACCACCGCAACACAAACACGAGTAGCTTTATCCCTGCAATTAATGTAATTGCTTTGCTTTGAATAAAAACAGCTGTTAAATTTAATTTAAGTGGCAGTTAGGTGGTGCTTCATTTAATATACAGTGCATTCAGACACCTTCATTTTTTTCACATTTTGTTATGTCACAGGCTTATGCTAAAATGCTTTAAATTGTTAATATTTTTCACATCAATCTACACTCCATACCCCACAATGACAAAGCAAAAAACTGATTTTTGATAACAGCCATTTTCAGGTCTCTCCAGAGATGTTAGATTGGGTTCAAGTCTGGGCTCTGGTAGGGCCACTCAAGGACATTCACAGAGTTGCCCCTAAGCTACACTTGTGTTTTCTTGGCTGTGTGCTTAGGGTCATCGTCCTGTTGGAAGGTGAACCTTCAGTACAGTCTGAGGTCCTGAGCACTCTGGACATGGTTTTCATTAAAGATATCTCTGTATTTTGCTGCGTTCAGCTTTCCTTCAACCCTGACCAGTCCCCCAGTCCCTGTCGCTGAAAACACCCCACAGCATGATGCTATTACCACCATGCTTCACCGTTGGGATGGTATTGCACAGGTGATGAGTTGTGCCTGGTATCCTCCAGACATGATGCTTGAAATTGAGGCCAAACAGTTCAATCTTCGTTTCATCAGACCAGAGATCCTTGAGAGTCAGTCCTTTGGGTTCTTTTTTATGTGTCTTGCACTGAGGAGAGGCCTCTGTCTGGCCAAGCTGCCATAAAGCCCAGATCGGTGGAGTGTTGTAGTGATGGTTGTTCCTTTGCATGTTTCTCCCATCTCCACACGTTCTCTGGAGCTCAACCAGAGTGACCATTGAGTTCTTGGTCACCTCTCTTACCAAGGCCCCTCTCCCCCAATTGCTCAGTTTGGCCAGGCAGCCAGCTCTAGGAAGAGTCCTAGTTGTTCCAAACTTCTTCCATTTAAGAATTATGGAGGCCATTGTGCTCTTGGGAACCTTCAATGCAGGCGAATATTTTTTTGTAGCCTTCCCCAGATCTGTGCCTCGACACAATCCTGTCTCTGAGCTCTGCAGGCAGTTCCTTTGACCTCATGACTTGGTTTTTGCTTTGATATGCATTTTCAGCTGTGAGACCTTATATAGACAGGTGTGTGCCTTTCCAAATCATGTTCAATCAATTTAATTTGCCACAGGCAGACAGCAATCAAAGTGCAGAAACATTTCAAGTGTCATAGCAAAGGGTCTGAATATATATGTCAATGTGATATTTCAGTTTTTTTCTTTTTTTTTAATGTGTAAAGTTATCATAAATCTGGTTTTTGCTTTGTCATTATGGGGTAAGGAGTGTATATAGAAGTGAAAAAAATATATATATTTTAAAGTATTTTAGCATAAGGTTGAAACATAACAAAATGTGAAAAAAATGAAGGGGTCTGAATACTTTCTGAATGCACTATATCATGCGAAAAGTGGCACAATCACAATTCATGTCACACTCAATAAAGAAAATTGTTTGGACCGATGAAAAGCTATTCAAAATATTTGCAATACAATCAATAAATCACAAGATTGGCACTTCAATTTTTTCAGGATAGGTTTAGCTTTAGTCTCCTGCTTCAGCAATTTCAGAGGAGATCTCAAAAATGTAACAAACTGTGCTCAGATTTGCCAAGATACCAAAGTCTAAAATCAAAAGTCAGAGATTTTAATATGAACTCATTACTAATCAAATTCTACCAAGATCAAATCATCTGAGCTATGACATCAACATTCATTTTATAGCTCTGTCCTCTTAATGCATATGAGCAGTTTTCTCATTTGTTACTATCTTTATTTCTCCTCTTATTTCTCAACATAACTGAGAACGGCAATAAGCAAGCAGAATATTAGGCTAATATGGCAAACAGACATCAAAGATGTTTGTGATCTTACACAGGACAACTTTGATTCTGTAAGTCAACAAGGCTTCCACCAGTGGAACACCTTCACAAGCATCTGACACTTCCTGCACTGGTTTTAAGAGAGAAACAGCATATCAACTGCAATTCACATTTCAGCATTTCCACTTTTCTGTCTACATGCAGCTGTCAGCCTCTGATCTTTGTGTCCTTAGCTCTCCACGAGAGAGAGAGAGAGAGAGAGAGAGAGAGAGAGAGAGAGAGAGAGAGAGAATACTGAATGGACGTTAAAAAAGAAAACACTGACTGTTATTTAAAACGAACCACAAGAACCTCTCGAAGTCCAGCACCCTCAGAATTCCTCTGGTTGTTTTGTGCAACAATCTTTTTATACCAGTTTTCTAAAAAAAAAAAAATTGTCAAGCTCATAACCAGGATCTATCAAGTCCGTTGCTTGTGTATTTGTCACTTCCTCTTGATTTATATATATATATATATATATATATATATATATATATATATATATATATACACACACACACACACACAAACACACACACACACACACTACCAGTCAAGTTTTGAAACACTTGACTGAAATGTTTCTCATAATCTTAAAAATCTTTTGATCTGAAGGTGTATGCTTAAATGTTTGAAATTAGTTTTGTAGACAAAAATATAATTGTGCCACCATATTAATTTATTTCATTATAAAACTAAAATTTAATTAAAAAAAAAAAAGTTTTTGAAATTGATGACTTGGACCAAATAATAAAGAAAAGCAGCCAATAAGTGCCCAACACAGATGGGAACTCCTTCAATACTGTTTAAAAAGCATCCCAGGGTGATACCTCAAGAAGTTCGTTGAGAAAATGTCAAGAGTACATGTCTGCAAATTCTAGGCAATAGGTGACTACTTTGAAGATGCTAAAATATAACATAGTTTTGATTTATTTTGGATTTTGTTTAGTCACAACATAATTCCCATAGTTCCATTTATGTTATTCCATAGTTTTGGATGACTTTACTATTATTCTAAAAGTGAAAAAAAAATTATAATAAAGAATGAGTAAGTGTTTCAAAACTTTTGACCGGTAGTGTATATATATTGTCCAAGCTCCTGTTTTATTTTTAAAGTGTGTCTTTTTTTATGGCTGATAATACAGATATCCCGATTTGATTCTTATTCACAAGCTCTCGATTTGATTTAATGCGGATTTCGATTCAATTTGACTATTTCGATTCATATTATGGGTATATTTCAGTTATAATGTCTATTTTGCTTACATATGAAAGCAATTCTCACCCAGATAATGGTGTTAATTATACAGGGGACCTTCTTACTAGGTACATTCTGAAAATATTACTTTTAGCAATTATATATTTTATTTGATTTTCATCATTTTGGTCACATTTAAGCTTTTTAAAAATATACAAATCCATGTATTCCATTAATAAACAAGATATTATATTGCAAATATTATATTTTGTTACATGTTTATTGTTTAATACATAATTCATACTTTTTACAAGTATTTACATTGATTTGTAGAACACGTGCTAAACATCTGTACTGTCTCTTTAAGAAAACCGGCAGTTCTGTAAAGTGTGTAAATAAGCGCATTTTAACAAGAGGACTTAAATTGCTTCTTTACCTCATCTGTGAATTTCGTGATTAAAATTAAATGTTTATGTTTTGTTGTTTTTGATCAACAATTGACTGTAAAGAACAGAAAGGGTATTAAAAGATACAATATTCAATGACAAATGGATTGAGTGGATCTCGTATTTGGACACATATTACACGGAACGAGATAAACCAAACTTTAACGCTCAACATTGAATATCCTGTTTCACTCATAAATACATCAAATAATGGAAATAAAATGTGTTGCAAACTCTGTTTCATGTTGACTAAGTGAAAATATGAAATTCACTTAGAATTCCCTTATTTACCATCCTAATTTGTGCACTGTTAGTACATGTCTCCAAAGTAAGCCAAAATTAATGACCATTAACTTCCTAAACCCCACTCAAAGATTAATCAGGATCAGCAACTAAAATATTCCTCTGAGGGAAATATTCCTCTCCATGTATAACATCCAGCAAAAAAAAAAAACAAAAAAAAAACAACCCTTTCTACAATCACAAACTACATCTACGATATATCTGAACTGTAAACTTGGCCTACATTACTGAACCACACAGTTTTATCATGGTACTGTATTTTGATGTTTTGTACCAGATGTAGTAATGAAACTATTCACACCCATTAGGCGAATGTGTGTAGTATGTTACTTTAAGGGGGTTTCTGCACTAACTGCCATTTCTGCACTAACTGCCACTAACGTCTGACAAAATTAATTAGGCATATTCCCACCCAAGCATCTGATCAGCAAACCTCTCAGGCTGGAAATCAATCCAATATTCTGGCTGATGGCAAGAACTGAGAGACAGAGATTTGTAACACCACTTCAGACATATTTATCCGTGCTCGGAGGGCGCTGGGGGTGTATATTTATTTGTAAATGGTGAGCTGTTTCTGCACACGCTCAGATCAGTGGAATAAATCACTCTGTTAATGAGCAGAGATAAATTGCATTGATTTAGCTGAGCGTTCGACAATGTGCCAGCCTGGAGTTGTCAGCTCCTACACACACACACACACACACACACACACACACTATTTACAGTGACATACACAGGCACAAGGCTCACATGAATGAGAGGTCTGACAGAGCAGTAAAAGAGTATGTTTGCTCAGCTAAACATACCTACGAGCACAACATAAATTAACTGTGGGCTTAAGGCACTACAACTAAATATGAAACTTCTGCATGAAGAAACACAGAAGCAGTTATCATGAGCAACGTTCACTATAAGTTTTATTCTTGCGAAGCAACACTTATTTCTACTGGGCGTACCCATAAAAAAACACCCCATTGACTCCTAAGACTTAATGAATGAATGAATGAATGAACGAACGAATAAATGAATGAACGAACTAATGAAAACAGACAGATGGATAGATGGATGGATGGATGGAATCCAGACAGATGGACGGAAGCTGTCCACGATGGATGTATGGATGGCTAGATAAGTACTAATTAATATTGATTACTATTATTATTATTATCTCGAGACCAAGACTGATCTTGAGTACTACAACACTGCTGTATAGTTATGTAATATTCACTGTAATACTACTACTGCTTTTTAAAGTTCTCAGTCTCGTCTCAGAATCGACTGCATTTTCTCGGCCTCAGACAAAGAGGACTCAGGATTTTATTTCAAGACCGGTCGAGACCACAACTGCAGGGATATCACTAAATTGCATGTGCATCGTCTGATTTATTTGTTAACATCATTACTGTGATTGGATGTAAAACTTCCTGCTTCAAATGCAAGCAATTTGACTCATTTCTAATTTGAAACTGTGGCTGTCTGAAAGATGTCAGACGAATCTTCTGTAATACAGTTTGGCTACCTAAACCAGTGTTTCCCAACCACTGTGCCCACTAGTGTGCCGTGAAAGATTGTCAGGTGTGCCATGGAAAATTATCAAATTCCTCAAAATAAATAAATACCATTTTTTCACAGTATTTTAGTGAACGCATGGAGATGGTAGAAGAGTTTTAAAGTTGCCAATTCAGTATTTTTCCATTACAAAGTATTTTATGCAACCAGTTTAAATATTTTGTCCATTGTCAAACACAACTCCTCACATGCCCACAAAATGATGTTTCATCATCACACTTGTAGTAAAAACATTCAGTCAGTGAACCGAATAAATGAACAAAATACAACAGGTGGATTGTTTCACTCAAAGACTAAAAGCTGTTTATTTATGCACAGCATAGCGTTACAGATGTTATAAACATATGTGGCTTACTTGTCGCATTTCTCTCATCTGAACCAGTGAATGGAGGCCGGGCGGCTGCTCCCGGGTCCTAGTGCATGCAGTATCCAACCTCTGTCAGTGCGACTTATGTGTTTTTTGTTTTTCTTCTCTCTATCAACAACACGATTTTGACCCGGTGCGACTTATAGTCAGGTGTGACTTTATTTCCGGAAAATACAGTCAATAAATTAATAAATAAAAAATGTATTTGCTGTGCCGTTGCAAGAATTAATTTGAAGAACTAATCTACAAATTGGAAAAGACACAAATTTGTTGGTTTTTCATTAACCAATTAGCGCTCTTGGCATCTGTGTCCTCATTATACAGCGTACCTATGTACCTTGCATTTTTTGCATAGCCGAATTTCAAACATTACGTGTTCATGCTACCAAGACAGACAGAAAACATGGACAACTAGGAAAACTATCGACGATGGTTATGTGGGATAGTGGTGAGCCATGGGATTTTTTAATCGTAAAAAGTGTGCCATGGCAGAAAAAAGGCTGGGAAACACTGACCTAAACAGAAAATGCAAAAAAGTAAACAAAAGAAAACACACAGCAGTATGTAAATTCTGCAATACAATGCATACCGAGACGGCTGAGACCACGTCAAACTTTTATCGGCACTAGGAAAGGAAGCATAAAGAAAGGTAAGCTAAGTGTAAGTGATGCTAGCAAAGCTAGCTTGCTAGCTAACGTTAGCAATCTGCCTCATGCTGCATTCCATTCAACTCAGAAAGTCGGATTTTCCAACTTCCTACTAGGAAAAGTGCAATGGAATGCCAGTTGAAGTCGTAATTACAACTTGGAAAGTCGTGCGGAAATTTTAAACTTTTCGCCGAGATGCAGGTGTGTGACGTCACACAATCTTGTCGGCACCCAGGAAGATGTACAAAATAAGTGATACACATTCACTTTTATTAAATAATATCGATAAATTAGTCAAAGTTCCTACATTATATGATATTAAAGCTTGTTTAACAAACGTTAGCAGAGTAGCAGGTGTTCAAAACATGGTAAATTATACTCTCTTTTGATAATCGTACACCTGTAGTGCAAATGCTAGCGTTGCAAATTGTTTATGAATTGGGCTGCTTGGAGACATCTCTGGTGACAGTCAAACACCTGCTAAGCTAACGGGAGCGTTGCAGTTTTGTTTCCTTTAACGTCATCTTCCGAGCATCTGGCATAGGAAAGCCTTTAGTCTGAGATCAGAGATATCAAGTGGAATATCCCACATCCGATTTGAATGGAATGCAGCATCTGTACCTAAACTCATTTTCACCCCTCACCCAAAGAGATTTAGCAAGTATTAGCTAGACATATTAGCTACTTGTGTATTTACTGTTTTTTAGGGTGCTAGTTTCAGTTGCTTGCCAGCTATTTGACACCTAGCTAGGTGCGCAAGCTACCTGATTTAGTAAACATATATTGAGGGATGTAGCTAATGCAGTGTTAACTTTGTGAGAGATTGAGGGGACAGAGCATGTAGTGACAAATTGTTTTTCCCATGTTACATTTTTGCTTGTGATAAACAATGACGAGACAGGCCACATAAACCTATGTAGCTAATGTACATAAAGTTACGTTACATCAACGTTAGCTAATGTCAGCTTCGAAATAAACACTACACACCATGGTAACACTCTCTCACTTGGGTGAGAGAGCTAGAGGTGTGACAGCAGAGAGTGGAGACCGAATAATGCGCCTCCACTTATATGAAATTTTTTTTCATTTTTAATAGGTTACTTAGCTTATGTATGGCATTCTCTGTTCTATTTTCTAGATTTAGCCATGTGGTTAGCAAATTGCACACATTAATACAAGGCTTGTTGTTAGTTCAAAAACAACAAAAAACGTAATTTATTGTTTAAGAAAAGACAAAAAATTGAAGACTTAAGTATTGAATAATTGTTTGATATATTCTGTACTTAATGATGGTTTCTAAGGGAAGAGTTATCCAGAAAACCTGATGCGATACTTGCACAAAAATTGTATTGTTTTAGGTGGATGGTAAAACTTGGAGAAGGAGTGTTGAATAAAGATGGTTAAGTTGATTTCAGCTCCTTAGTGTTTGTTTGTATTTGTTTAATCATAGAAAACAAGGGA
The DNA here is from genome assembly GCF_019703515.2 of Myxocyprinus asiaticus. Lineage (NCBI taxonomy): Eukaryota > Metazoa > Chordata > Actinopteri > Cypriniformes > Catostomidae > Myxocyprinus > Myxocyprinus asiaticus. The sequence goes on along the minus strand of NC_059346.1, from coordinate 12,254,513 downwards.
AAATCTTGTGGATGTGTCTTCAGCATATTTCAGTGTGGACTGTATGATTTTTCGGCTCATATCAGCATGGATTGCTTGTGAACCAGTCATAATACGATTCAAGCTTTGCAGAGGAACTATTATTAAAGGATGAGGCAGTTAAAAACTCTATTGGACCTGACAGAAAAAACGTAAATGTAAATGGTTTCATTCATGAATATTTCAAATGTCATGACTGTTTAATAGTTTATGGTGCTGCTATGCTTGAGTGAACAGTTGAATATTTTTGGATGCAATGGGTTGGATGTGTGGTATGTGTACACCCTAAAATTACATTTTATAATGTTGTGGAGCTTTGTTCATTCTCTTCCGAGTGAGTTTCAAATATACAGTGTATATGCATTTCAGACAGAGGATCAGAGACAGGGTGGAAAATTATAATATATATATATTACTAAATGATGACTGTTTTGGTGAGAGAGAAAAAAAAAACCTTTACTAACATTATCAGTGGACCTCAGGAAAGATAAATTATATAAAAAAAGTAATGTCATAACCCTTTAAAACTTTGTTGTGCATGGATTTTATAGAGAAAATAAGTTCTTCAAAACAGCAGTGGGAAGTGAAAATTTCCGAAAAGTTCCTGAATAGCCCCTCATTAGTAAATCAAGCAACTCAAAGTACTGCTTACAAGAGTTCTGTCTCTGTCCCTCTATCTTTACCTCTCAGTGTAAGTGACCAAGCAGGAGGCTGGTTGTTCCAAGTCATTAAAACGCATCCACAGACCTTAGAAGGCCCAGCGTTTTGACTCATTACCGCCAATTACCCATGGAGCTCTGCAGGAGAATCTCCATTTATAACACTAGCTCCATTGGAGGCCTCTTCCATGACTCTCGACGACTCATCTGGACATTTCACTTAATCAGCTCCTTCAGTTACTGCCATGGCCTGCCCCTGAATCTCTACCTCACACAAAAAAGCTTTGATTTAACAGCCATATCCTCAAAGCCAGACACAAGGAACTCTGACTCAACTGTATCCTCTTTGCTAGAGTTTTAGAATAATCAATCTAATGTGAAAAGTCAGTTGTACTAGAATCTACAGTAGAAAGTGTTCAGATGAGGAAACATAAAATAAAGCAGTAAGCCACAAAAGGCTGTACATTTCAGGGATTTTAATGTGGTTAAATTGAGTTTGTAGCACTGATGTGCATATATATATATATATATATATATATATATATATATATATATATATATATATATATATATTTTTTTTTTTTAGTAAGACCTTTGAAATTAGGGCAAAAATCATATTCTTGATGATAATTTTTGTATTGTTTTCCTGTAAAAATATCTAAAAATCCTTAAAACAAGATCAATTTGATTGATCTTGTTTTAGAAACAACACTTCAATATAAGATATTTAGGTTTTTCAGAGAATGCATTTTTAACATGTGTATTTTGTCTTATTGTACTGGCAGAGTTTTTATAGTCAGAACAAGTGAAAAAAATCTACCAGTGCTGAAGAAGTAATCCAAAGTATTTAGAATACATTACTGATCTAACGAAATACGTTACAAATTACATTTTACAGCATGTATTCTGTAATCTGTAGTGGAATACATTTCAAAAGTAACCCTCCCAACCCTGTGTGTGTGTGTGTATATATATATATATATATATATATATATATATATATATATATCAGTGGTTTGAGGCACCAAGAAAATTACTTATTGGTTTTATTAATGCAGTGTCAACAGCAATATAATAAGACACATATATTCAATAAATGATTATGCTGGCTTGAAAAAGCCAACATACTGTTTTCCACTTACTCCTACATCCCTAAACATAGACCAAAATGAACAACTGTAAATCCTCTTAGAGCTTTCAAGCTACATCAGCCAAACTCACCACAGACCTTCATACTGTTCTGGAATAGTGTGTTATGTCTTTTCTAACAGATCAGACTTGTGGTTTTCTCGTAGTTGACCATCGAAAATCGAAAAACTGTTTTCAATTAAAATAAATGTTAGCATTTCACAATTAATGTAAATGTAATTTAATTTTACAGCATGGGGCATAAACATCTAAACATACTAAATCTTTTACCTCGTTAAAGTGTGGCAAGGGGCCCTTTAAAAATAAATATCCGTGATCGGATTGTATCGGCGGATCACAGTGTATTGTATCCGCCTAAAATTTGCTAATCGTTACACCACTAGTGCTGTTAACATAAATATGATTCTAAAGATTTTGAACTTCTTGATCATGACTGTAAATAGACACCAAAACTAACAGCAACTAAACAAGAGCTCAAGAACAAAGATTTGTGAGTTCAACAGAAAGGAAAAGGTACAAATATGAACAGGGAGTCAACAAAAGCATTAAAAAGTGAATTAAGTCCATGATGAACAAAAGAAAAGGCAACTGTCTCACAATCACTGTGTAGACAATGGAGGGATTTAGATGAGCCATTATTTTGCCAAATCAACAGTTCAAATAAACTAACAGGGCTGAAGGATTTGGTCCTTTGACTGCTGAACAGTGAAATGCAACCAACTCTTATCATTTAGTCCAACCCATTATAATGGAACCACTTCACACTATCCTACAAAACCACTTTCAGCCTGATGCAACACAATGATTCTCCAGCTAGCAATATGATCTGTTTAATAAACTCCATTAATCTATTCAATAAACTGCAAGGTGTCATTTATTGCAGTTGAAGCAGATGGAACATTTACAACTCACAGCTGATGGCACCAGTGGGACAGGCCTTGTTATCATCATCTGAAACAGTAGATTGATTTTATCATTATTGCATAAATACTTAAATGTTTCTTTATAATATAGTTCATAGTACTCAGACATGTTAAGCAGATACTATATAGCAAAAACAACTTCAAAAATGATAAAAAGGACACACGCTTGAATTTTGAACAATTAATTCCAAGAATCACAATTCTCAGGGGCCGTTCACACGGGACGTGTTCCTGCATTCAAAAACAATAAGACAGATTGTAATGGAATTCAGTGTAGGGGAAAAGTGTGCTTGTGCTAGCTTTCTTTAAAATAAATGGCATTAGGTTTGATATTTTGTTATTGAATGTGTAGGCGTAACTTTAGGTAGGTATGCCAGTGATATGTCATACCAAATTTCAAAAATCGAATATGTCCAAACCAACATTTAAAGATCTATGCCACATACAAAATACAGCAACGCAAGCCTTTTGGGGGAATAAACGTTCTGTCAGGAGACCAGTCACACAAAAACTTTACTCTCCCAACACTGATGCGTATTATTTATACATTAATCTGTTGCTGTAACAATCAGTGAAGGAGACTTCCATTGGAATTAACAGAATCACATGTAAATCAAAGGAACACTACTCTCAGTGTAACTAAAAAAATAAACCCTTGTCAAAACATAAAATGACATGATTAACATTAAACGGAACTTGAAACATAACTATAACCCCAATTACTTTTAAATGTTAATGAATAACACCCCAAAACCTGCACAGAACGACCTCATTACTTATGCAAACATAACAGACAATAGCAAGTCCTCAAGCAAAAACCACAACAGACCTCGGTCAAAGCAGTGCATAAACAGTGTCACATGGCACCTGTTACTTTCCTCAGCGCTGTTCAGGATGCACCAATCACAGTCGTTAGTGATTACCGCATAAAGACTTTTTCAAAATCATTTTCTGGAGATCACATGGGCAGATATCCATTTGTATCTTAGGTTGAATCCTTGAAATGAATAAATTTAAACAACCATACTATTTATTTCCTGCCGAAGTAAAAAAAAACAAAAAACACCTGAGTTTTGAATTCAGCCCAAAGGAGTATCATGCTTTTATGTCCACTTGAGGAAGACGCCTTTGAATTTGAGCGACTATGTCAGGTAGTGAGGTGGAATAAACTTGCAGGATTTAAAACGCAAGTATAAATGGACAAAGAAATGATTGCCATCCCAAATTAAGGATGCTAGTGTCATTTGGGCTGCAGGATATATCAAATTTTGCGATATATATCACAGTTCAAAACAGTGTTAATAACTTTAATACAGTGAAAAAGACACTCTATTAGCATAACATAAATATATATATATATATATATATATATATATATATATATATATATTTATAATATATATATACAAATAAACATTTCCAACATACTTTTGAATGTTCATGTACTAAAATAAAATATTTGATGCCATGAGTGTACCTTCATTTACTATAACTATTATTTTGAATGGCCATGGACAATGAAGCAATGTGATAACAATTTTACCTGGTCGCAAAAAAGTAGTCCGTTAATTTACCTGATGAACTTTCACCTTTTGCTGACCCTTTATGCTTCGCAGAGCTAATGTGTGTTTCTAAATCACTTGCACCTTTATTAGCAACTGACACATAAGTGCCAGCTTTACATGTCATCCATTCTGCTTCCCACGGATCTCAACCTGGATGAAAGCATGGGAATTTTTTGTGCAAATCTTCTGTGAATTTGCACTTTCGTTTGGGCATTGTTTCCACTCAGCTGTCATTTGCTGCTGCTGTCAAGCAACTGTTTGATGCCGAACGCAACAGTGCTTTGTGCTTTCGCGGAGAGATTGACAGGCAGGAATTTGGCCAATAGTTGCTGCAAGCCTCTTATAATTGACCAATTGGTGTGCGAGAAGGCGGGACTTACAAAGAGGGGTTAAAGCAATGCAAATATGTGCACACACACAATGAAGTATTCAACCAGATGCACATCATAATGCAACTAAAGCTGAAAGCTGACATTTTCGCAAATTTAGAAATCCCGGCCGGACGCTTTTTTAAGGTCCGAAAAAGAGGACATGTCTGGGAAAAAGAGGACGTATGGTCACCCTAATCATGATTCTAACTTCGGCAGTAATATTATCTGTTTGCTCTTGTACACTGATGATGATAAATTGTGTGTGGAGTAGTGTATAGATGCAGTGAATACATTTAATTTTAGTTAATGTTACTTACCTCAAAGCTTTGTCGTCCTCCTCAACCAAATAACGTTAGACGGATCCAGGAATACTCCAGTGCAAATATCTACGAGTGTGTGTGAGCGCGTGAGTTTACAGCAGTGGGTGAGGAGCTGACTGAACTGACTGGAGCTGACTGGCGCGCGCAAGAGAGAGCGCAAAACACAACCTTTTATTTTATGTTATTATGAGACTGAGAAGTGCAAAAATATTTTAGATGAGAAGTCTAAAAATGTTTTCGGTTCATTATGAGACCGTGGCGGGGCAAATTAGACTGTGGCGGGCCACCAGAGTCTAGTCAATTAATGGAAAACACTGGTTTATCGCATTGCATATCGCTACAATTTTATCGCATATGGCATTGCCCCTCCATATCATGCAGCCAGTGGTCAGTTCTAAACAAAAAACAAAAAATCTGGTTAATATTGAATATTCATCATGATGGCGCCACGGATGGCTGCCTCGGTGTGGAGCTCTTCAGTTCTTTTGTTGTTTTTGTTTGTTTGTCCTGTGTTTAGTAATCTTTTTCCAGTCAGTTTTACCAAAGACGAACTGCTGAACATTCGACAGCATATACCAGACAATCTTTTCCTGGTTTTCGAATATTCAGATGTTTTGCTGGACATTTTAGTTGGAGGCGCAGCTCTGCTGTTCAAGAGACGCAGGCGAGGGAGACGAGCAGGCACGCAGGTCAAACTCCGTCGGCACGGATTTCGAACAGCGCTGCCGAGTATTCACTTAGCGAATCTCCGCTCTCTTCCTAACTAAACGGACGAACTACATCTCCTCACCCGCACAAACAAGGACTTTTCAAACTCTGCTGCCTTGTGCTTCACAGAAACCTGGCTGAGTGAAGCCATTCAGGACAGCGCATTACAACTGCCGGGCTTTCGGCTGTTCAGAGTTAACATCGCGGAGTTAACGGGGAAAATGAGAGGCAGTGGAACATGCTTTTATATCAATGAAAGTTGGTGTACAGATGTAACAGCATTAAAGAGGATGTGCTGTCCTAATTTGGAAGTGCTCTTTATTAACTTTAAGCCTTTTTACTCGCCGCGGGAGTTTTCCTCGTTTATTCTGGTGAGTGTGTATATCGCGCCAAACGTGTGTTTGAATGCGGCGCTGCGACAGCTGGCTGATCAAATCACAACAATACCCGGACTCAGTTATTATTATTCGTGGGATTTTAACAAAGCAAATCTCACATGTGAACTGCCCAAATACAAACAGCACATTACATGCCCCACCAGAGACAGAAATATACTGGATCATTGTTACACAACAATAAAGGATGCATATCGCTCTGTCCCTAGAGCAGCTTTGGGACTCTCTGATCACTCTCTGCTTCATCTTCTTCCAACCTACTGGCAGAAATTAAAATCAACCAAGCCAGTAGTAAGGACTGTAAAGAGAAGGACCAATGAAGCAGAGCGGGAACTACAAGTCTGCTTCGATTGCACGGATTGGAGTGTTTTTGAGGCTGCAGCCACAGACCCTGTTACATCATATATCAGTTTCTGTAAGGATATGTGCATTCCTACTAGGACTTATTTAAAGTTCAACAATGACAAACCATGGTTTACAGCAGAGCTCAGGCAGCTTCGTCAGGCCAAAGAGGATGCTTACAGGGGTGGGGATAAAGTCTTGTACAATCAGGCCAGGAACACACTGAACAAGGAAATCAGAGTGGCTAAAAGAGGATACTCTGAGAAGCTGAAAAACAAGTTTTCAGCTACCGACCCTGCATCAGTGTGGAGTGGCATGAAACAACTCACAAATTACAGGACTCCTACCCCCAACCCTGTAGGGAACAACCCAACAACTGGCTGATGACCTGAATGTGTTCTACTGTAGATTTGAAAGGCCCAATCTCACACCCCACACCCACTCTGACCTTCACTTCACACAAACACCAACACCTCCTGCAACCCCCCTCCTCCCCCCTCCTGCTACTTAACCTGTACTTAAGATCTGTGAAGATGATGTGAGCTGCGTCTTTCGGAAACAAAAGACAAGGAAAGCTTCAGGCCCAGATGGCGTCTCACCAGCGTGTCTTCGATCCTCTGCTAACCAGCTGGCCCCCATCTTCACACAGATCTTCAATAGATCACTGGAGCAGTGTGAAGTCCCATGCTGCTTCAAATGCTCAATCATTATTCCTGTCCCAAAGAAACCAAAAATCACAGGACTTAATGACTACAGACCTGTCGCCCTGACATCTGTGGTCATGATATAATTTGAGAGACTGGTGTTGGCCCACCTGAAGAACATCACTGGACCCTTTCTAGATCCCTTTCAATTTGCTTATCGAGCAAACAGATCTGTGGATGATGCAGTCAACATGGGGTTGCATCATATCCTGCAACATCTGGACAGACCAGGGACATATGCAAGGATCCTTTTTGTGGACTTCAGTTCGGCTTTCAACACCATCATCCCAGCTATTCTCCGGACTAAATTACACCAACTCTCTGTTCCCATGTCTATCTGTCAGTGGATTACCAGCTTTCTGACAGACAGGCAGCAGCTTGTGAGACAGGGGAAACTCACTTCTAGCACCTGTACAATCAGCACTGGTGCCCCCCAGGGATGTGTGCTCTCTCCACTACTCTTCTCCCTCTACACCAATGACTGCATCGCCAAGGACCCCTCTGTCAAGCTCCTGAAGTTTGCAGACGACACTACTGTCATCGGCCTCATCCGAGATGACGATGTGTCTGCATACAGAAGGAAGGTTGAACAGCTGGCTGTCTGGTGCAGTCAAAACAACCTTGAGCTGATCATGCTCAAAACGGTGGAGATCATTGTGGACTTTAGGAGGAACACCCCAACACTGACCCCCCTCACCATTCTAAACAGCACTGTGGCAGCAGTGGAGTCATTCAAGATCCTGGGCACTACCATCTCACAGGACCTGAAGTGGGAGACCCACATTGACTCCATTGTGAAAAAGGCCCAGCAGAGGTTGTACTTCCTTCGCCAGCTGAGGAAATTCAACCTGCCACAGGTGCTGCTGATACAGTTTTACTCAGTAGACATTGAGTCTGTCCTCTGCACTTCAATAATTGTCTGGTTTGGTTCAGCTACGAAATCAGACATCAGAAGACTACAAAGGACAGTTTGGACTGCTGAGAGGATTATTGGTTGCCACCTGCCCCCCCTTCAAGAACTATACATTTCCAGAGTGAGGAAAAAGGCTGGAAAAATCACTCTGGACCTCACTCACCCTGCCCACTACCTTTTTGAACTGTTGCCTCAGAACTCTGAGCACCAGAACCGTCAGGCACAGGAACAGTTTTTTCCCTCAGGCTTTCCAACTCATGAACAGTTAAATTGCCCCATTGAGCAATAAATATGTGCAATACACAGTTTAGTCTTTTTTATATTTATCCAACACATCCAACCTCTTCTGCCATTTCATTCCTCTGAAGAAAAAAAAAACAACAACAAAAAAACATTTGCACTGTACATAACAGATTTGTATTTGCACTGTATATAACAGATAACAGATTGTATTAGATTTGCACTACCTATATGTATGTGTGTATGTATGTATGTGTGTGTCTGTACGTATGTGTATAATTATTTTTTGTCTTGCTGCTGTTTTTGTATTGTTTTTGTATTGTTGTACACTGGAAGCTCCAACAAAATTCCTTGTATGTGTAAGCATACTTGGCAATAAAGCTGATTCTGATTCTGAATATGGCGTGGCAAAGAAATAGGAAATGAGACATATTATATTAAGAAATAATGTTATTTTGCCTATATTACCAGACTGTCTTTTTTGCATTTTCTTAATACCAACATTTAGAATATTAATCTGGTAATATGTCCCTACCAACTATCAAACCAAACCTATGCCCTTGATCGAATGCAAATACATTTATTCATTTTTAAATGTGGCTTTAGTGTCCAAGGGCCACTGTATGCAGTATGTACTGTTGCTTTAAGAGGAATCAGAGCACTAGGCAAATTTAGTCCAAGCTTGTCTACAGTTAAACAGCCCAGTGTGACATTATTCAGTGACTCTGTAACTGTTTTCAGCTAGACTTGGCTTGCTTCCTGCTGTGAAGTTCTGTGAGACTGAGGACTGAGCTTAGATGCAAATGACAATGACACTGCGAAACAGTCAGGCCAAAAAATTAGGTCAGTTTTTAGGGATATTACTGTCAAATTGACAAAGCCTTATATAATTGCTCTCCTCCTTATTGACTGAAACCAATGATTTGGTGTTTGAAGAGTCAGTTATCCTGAATTTACTACAAGTCCAGGATGAGTAGGTCATTTCAAAACATACAAAGTATACGGTGACTGAGGCGTAACATCTCCTTTCAGGTTTTAGGTAAGAAAGCAAGGCATATGGATTTAGAACAACATCAGGGTGAGAACATGATGACAGATCACATTCAGTGGAACTCATACCATACCCAATTACCTTTTTGGTAATTATCCCAGACACTGAACCACTAGGTAGGGCCCTATGATTTCCGTGTTGTGGAAAACATGGACAGAATCGTGTAATCCACTGATAAAAACAGAATTAACTATAAAATGCGGAATGTCATGGAATTTAACACATTTGGGATGAAATTTATGTTTAAATGCTCAATTAATTAAATTAAAATCATATGTCATGTCCTAGTGTGACGATTTATCCACAAAAGGCTGAGATTTAATTAAACAAAAAGTCTGTACGTTCTGACTAAGCTTCAACAGAAAGTGAATGTGAGAAGCCACTGCTTATACACTAACCGCACTAACGTGATCTCATGAGAATGTATGTATTCTTACGTAAATTTTGGTTCTAGTAAACGTACCTTCTCTTACGTTTGCATAGACACTGAAACGTACAATATTGACAGCATCTAAACGTCAGCATTGTACGTATTAAAACCTATGTGTACCGTTTGAATTGATTAATATTGAATAATTCATAGATTTAATCAGTTAATTACATTTAATTTATAATCAGTGAGATTATTTAAATGCTATCACATTTAACGCAGTTGACATTTTAATGGTTTCATTCAGTTCTATGTGAATTCTGCTTCCCTACACAACCTTTTAAGGGATTACATCACTTTAACAAAGACTAAACTTTAAAATATTAAAATGAATAAAAACTCTGTAATTGTTTAATCATTTATTAAGCATTTAGTTTTATTTTTGTTTGCCATGGGACACAAAAGGAGTTTTGAGAATATGTCAAAAAACAAAATAAACCACAAAGCACCATAAAACAATAACAAATGTAATCCATACATTTGTTAGCCATAATCCAAATCTTCAGATTGCTTTCTGTGAAGAACAGACCCAAATTCAAGCCTTTTATACAACGATTTCTCCGTCTCCATCTGCCACAGCACCGTCACACCCGCTATAACCATCAACCCGTGTTGGTTTTGTTTTCAAAATTCAAAAACTGCCACCTCAAGCTTTACGAACAGTGGTTTTACGGCAGTGATGTCGAATGCTCATTGGCTCTCAAGTGTCTGGTGACCGTTTGAGACGGAGGGCATCAGAAGATGATTTACAGCGCTTAATAATTTAAATTCTACTCTGCATGCCATCAGGGAGCACATTGGATGCAGCACATCACTCTTTGGTCTACTTTTGTACTGAATTTTGCCATTTTTCTGAATTGTGATTAAATTTCTCTGCCTTTTACATATTTTATATGCTTAATAAATGTTTATGGCTAGGTTTAGAAGTAGGTGTGGGACTAGTGGCTTTAAAATATATATAAATGAATATATTGTAACAACAATTATTGCTACTGTACATTAATCTACTTGTTACATGTTTTTATATTGTTGAAATGTGGTTCTGTTTAGAGGTTGTGGTAGGGTTAAGGGATCTAAAATATCTACAAAACAGTAAAAATGTACAAATATATTTATAATCGATTAGTGCATTCAAATATAGTTGTAATGGAGCCATCAATATTTTACGTTTCTAAAGTTGTAAATACGTAATAATGTTTACGTTTTAGATGATTTCAAACATCCATATTGTACGTTTTAGTGTCTATTCAAATGTACAAACTTGTACGTTTAAATGTTACAAATATTAACGTACAAATAGCTATGTATATTAATGAGATCAGGCTGTAATACATCAATAATAATTACATTATATTTAAGCAATATCTTAAGAGTTTCATCAATGCTTTCATTAATAAAGCACTGTATCTGTCCATAATACTACTAATACAAATAAATAAATCCAACTTTGGAGTTTGGATTGTGCTGTGAAGATCAGTATAGATGCTCTTCATTTAATAAAAACTAATGCCATGGTATGTTACAAAGTAATTGTTCTGTTTTCATTTTATATAAATTCTATTAACTAATTTGATTAGACAGTTTTTTAAATGATAAAATGTAATTAAACTTTATAGAAATAAAACGGAAAACACGGAATTTGGGAAAAAATAAAACAGATTTCATAGGGTCCTACCACTAGGCCATACCCATAATGTAAAATATATGAGAAAGAAGGATGCAGTATAACCTACACATTACAAATGTAAGTCAATTACATAATAATAAATACCTCTCATCAGATTCAACCTTTCTAACTCAGTTTGCCCTGTAGGATAACATCATAAATTTGCTGCTTTGAATCCTTTTTTTCTATGACATAATAACATCCTCTCTTTTTACTATGAGAGATCATACCCTTCAATTAAGCATAAGACAGAAACATGTATTACAAGGTTAAATACAAGCCCTTCACATCCGTGGAATGTGGCCATATGTGTGTGCGTGAGTCTGAGAGATCAGCTTCTAAAAGCAAATCTTCACCTCAGGAAACCTGAACCATCCATATTCCTCTCATATCTTCCACAGCGTTCTCTGGGGAGATGCCACCTCTTCTTTCTCTGTGCCTGTGTACAAATTATTCATACAGAAACTCAACTCTCCTCATGGGAGTAGGAAACTCTATTTCTCCATCTGCATCTGAGCCTCCCAGCCCCTCTAAAGTCAAAAGCGGGGATTATACTCTCAGTGTCCTTCAAAAGCTTTGGTACATTTCAGGGAAAATCCTGATCTTAGATGATGTCATAGCACAGCAGTGGCACCCTGGGGTGCAGTGAAAACAGAGTTACACACGGTGTCTGCTTCCTTGAATTGCGAAAGCTAAGGCAGCCTGCCATTTATTGTTATTACATCTAAACATATGCCAAAGTCAATCTCATAAAAGAAAGGGTTGTTTCATTGTGAAGTTATGAATCTTGGATGATTCATATAAATTATTTAATCGTTTGATGATTAAAGTCATCCTGAGGGGACTGGTATCCTAATATTTGTACAGTGCATTTTGGGAGAACGAAAGTGGTGTTAAATACATGTTTGGTCACACACCTCTAAAAGGCGACCACACAATCCAGTCTTTTATTTTCTAAAAATACTAGAAATTGTATAATGAATGGTTTAATAACTACAACAAAATAGCTTGTCAGTACATGCAAATAACTAAAATGCCATCTCACCACATGCTGACAAAACCATAACACCTGATGAGGGTTTTCTGTTCACACAAAGCAGGCAATTATGAATAAGTCTAAGTGTCAGAGCAGAAAATAAGTGGGCCTCTTTACATGAGAAGGGGCCTTTGTTTAATTGTGTGCAGGAGAGAGAGCAGATGAGAGAGAGAGAGAGAGAGAGAGAGAGAGAGAGAGAGAGAGCGAGAGAGAGAGAGAGAGAGAGAGATGAGAGTGAGTGAGATGTGAAAGAGAGATGTAAGGTTAAGGGCTATCTATTATGTATGACAGAAAGCTCTTAGCAATGTGCTTCTTTAGGAGGACCTGTGGAGGTTCAGTCACAGTGACAGGAGTGGGCCAGGGGCCAAATCCCTTCAGCGTGAGAGATCATCAGGACCTGTGCTCACCATTACACCCGACTGACATGACTGGAGGGATGAGAAATTAAACTATAAATGTCATAAGGGAGTAATCTGGTTATTAACCTATACAGGTGTTTTCAACGACTTATGTTTGCAGATATTTAGAGAGCAGGGTGGCCAATTGCCATAATACTGCCGATATAAAAGCGATTTGGGCTAGTTGTCACAAGGGCTATATCTCATCAACAAAAAGATATAGGGCCCTATTTTAAGAGCATTAAGAGATGTATCATTTGTGCAATGTCTGTGGGCATGGCAATGACGTTTTGGTATTTCCGTGCAAGCATGCGCTAAGTCTACACGAAAGTGGGTTGGCGAAATCATGCGCAAAGCGCTAATGGGCTGGGTGAATTGCAATTTAATTTGGAGGTTCTTCTCAGGTTATTGTGTCTGTGGTGAAATACTACCTATTTGCTCTCATCCTGCTCGCCCGTGTCTCACCTGTGGACTTGACCGTTTTGTAATGTATATTGTTATATATTTCGTTGTTCAATGTTTTATGTTTAATTTCTGTACAGTGTCCTTGAGCTTTGGAAAGGTGCTACACAAAACAAAGCTCAGTAAACTTTTCTCAGGAAAATAGCTAATTGCGATATGTGCCACGCTATTAAGGGTGTGTTCACATTTGGCAGGCTTGACGTCTAAACGGACCAAAAACAGGAAGTAATTTGCCTAATACTGACCTCAAGCATATCTGGTTCTCCTCATCATAGAAGCTATGTTGCCAATAACAGTTTGGTACAAGCGTCAGCCGTCCTTGCAGCATATCTTCATTTGTGTGTGCAACGGAGGAATTCCTGGAGCTGTTTTGACTCCTTTACACATTTTATTAGCTCTTTGTTTGTTCTCAGCTGGTAAAAATTCCATATACAGCGCATTCAGCCCAGCAGCCAGCATTGTTTTGGATGTTCGGAAAGTTCCATCGCAAAAATAAGTCATAAAAGCTGTCCAATCAGGTTGTGACTTTTTCCTGACGCCTTTTGTTTTATATCTTTAGGTTCGGTGTTAAAAATGCCAGTGTGAACGCTAAGCGAACCAGGACTAAATGTATCATTTTCTTTTTTGGTCCGGACCAAGAGGACCAAGAGAACCGTACTACAAGTGTGAACACACCCTAACAAACAATACACCCCCATTTTGCGCATATACGTCCACAGACAGCGCAAGCACTCCTACCCACGGCTACTTGCGCATTGAGCTGGTACAAAAATTGTGCTTAGAATTAGTGATCTCACGAAAATTGGATAAGATGCAGTGCAAAGGTCGTTGCGCAAAGCGCTGCACCAAGTGCCGTCATGCAAATAGAGCCCATGGAGTCAAAAGTCAAAACCTGCCAATATGTTTTCTCTAGCAGTGATTTTATATGTTGTTTAAAACATCTTGATGTTGGATGATACAATGTTTACAATGTGGCAATGCAGAAAGTGACTCAAAAATAAACTTACCCTGAGAAATGAGTAAAAAGTGTAGCAACGAGCCCCCATCTCCCCTCTATATAGTTCTATACTAGGGGTGTAATGGTTTATCGTGGGACGATACGTCACGGTTCAAAAATGTGACGATGCGACAATCTCGTGGGTTTGGGCTTTTTTTTTTTTTTTTTTTTTTTTTTTGTCTATTCAATCTAATACATGCAACGTCCTATGCCTAAGTAACTTGGGCATACAAATGGAAATCACTTCATTGCACACAAGGAGCACTAAAATACGATTGCACACTAGCAGCCACAGGTGTTGTAAGATGAGTTCTGCTGAATCTGCTGAAACTAAAAGTGAAACCAGTCTAGCGGCAGGAGAAAGATGCGCCTTTTCAGCGTGAGGGATCGGATGGCCATTCGAACCGTGAGACTGATCTGCTCTGACAGCGTGAGAGAAAATGTACGTTTACAGAGGTTTAATGATAGTGTCATTTTTATAATTCTACTATATACAGTATAATGCTGAATATTATGTATAATAATGCTATGGGGGAATATAATCCTAATGTCAAATGTCATGTCTGATTTGATTTCATCAGTAAATTATTATTAACTGCAGGAGCATACACTTCCATTAAATATGTATTTTTGAATATATCAGAGACAAACTTATTTTAGAAAAATTACATTTTAATGACAAATATTGTGTGTAAAAAGCATACATATCTAACATAATTCTGTATTTTCAGTAAGCAGAATTATTAGCTAATATTTTCATTTGGTGTCACCAATGCCCTGTTCTGGGCTGATTTTTAGTCCCAGTACATATCTGATGAATCATTCAGCACTTTTAAGAACAGTACTTTTAGCTAAATTTTAAAGGAAAGGAACTGTTTTGCAAATGTCTATAAAGTAATAATAATAAAAACTTTCAATCTTAACTTTTCTTGATTCAGGCCAAGTTTAAAGAATCATGAACCAAACTGAACCATGAGAGAAGTGAATTGTTACACCCCTATCCTATACCACATATTATATAATACAACACAATTACTGAAAAAAAAAAAAAACATTTATTTTACACAATATTTATTCAAAATTCCCTAAAAACCTTCTGAAAAGAAAAGAAAAAAAAAAATGGCACAAAGACATTCAGACATGTCTTAATTGACCAATCTGGCATGGTTATCAGCCAGTACTGCCATGGTACAATAAATGTATCAAATGGTAATACAACAGTAATTTCATGAATATGTAACATGGTACTGAATGATTACATATTCATATACCAAAAACATGTGTATGGTATTACCATGGTACCTTGTCCAAAAAAAAAAAAAAAAGAAAAAAAAGGCAATAATATGGTCATTTATAGTACTTTATTGTATGATGCTGATTTGCTAAAAATTGGCCAATTAACCATCTGATTTATCTGTCTCTCACTAGTGTAATTAATCAGATTACAATGAATGAGACAGATAAACTGTGGTAAAGTTTCACTTATGTTTAAAACTCAACACAATCAAGAGGTGTTTAACTTTATAACTGAATATTAATAGCAAAGATGATTAAATCCAATCAGCAGACATGCACCCAAAAGGAAATGTTAGTTCAAGGCTAACACAAAAGTAAAGTAAAACAAGTATTTGCCTCTGTTTCAGGGCCTGGCTTTTCTCAAGAGCTACAGCATTGTGGCTGGCTCCAATATGGTCTTCAGTTCTAAAAGTTACAGAATGTTTCATTGTGAATTTGAACTCTTATCTTAAAAGACCAAGGAAAATTTTATTTCTCGTGATTTGACCCCTTTAAATAGCCATTTAAAAAAAATGGACATGACCAGGATGAAAAAAATAAATAAATAAATAAATCACATGCTAACCATCTTTTTGGACCTCCAATACAGAGCAAATGAATCAATCCAAAAGCCTAAAATAGTTCCTCTCTCATTCTGTCCCTCTGAATGTTCCTGATGAAATGATCACTCCCAATAATCAAGAGCAAATCTGGACATCAGCTGTTCTTAAGGGACCCACTTAACCACAGGTTAACACTGCTAATTAGCTCCAGCAGGCAGGGGAAGAAAGATCTGTGCCACCTGCAGGAGACCACATGCTCCAGAAAAGGAGGTCAAGAAACTGGAGGGATTTTTAAAGACAAGTGTGTGCGTGACCCTTAAAAACTGGCTGTTTAATTAATACTGTTCCCCTGTTCTTTATTTATAAGGCATGTTTCCTTCAATGAACACTGAACCAGAGATTCGTACTTAATGATGATGCTGAATAGCTTAGATAATCATTTATTTGTCAAACTCTGTAGTCCATTACTCTAAGAGCCTAGTAATTAAACCAATTAATTGACTGCTGTAAGATGCATGCATAATGGAAGGAGTAATCAGTACACTGGCTGACTGAAGTGCTATAGCAGCGATTTGTTCATGTTATACTCTTGTTCATAGCTTTAGATATGAACCATTGTGTTCAGATTAATTGTAACTATTTGTTCAGAATATTTCAGAAAGCATTTGTTTATGGTTACAAAACAAAGTTTGATTCACACTTCAAAATAACTAATTGAAAACAAAGTGATAATCTTATTACGCTCTTAATTTGGAGACAGTAGGTCAAAAGTTTTGCTGCTGAAATCGGTCTGTGCTTACTCAAAGTTGAATTTCTGCCCCCAGTGGCCGAAGCTGGAGGTGCTGTTGAACATATGGGCACTTGTAAGCTCCAGTTTCCATAATGAAATGTGGTGGCAAAAGTTCTGTATTGGTATTCTATTTTTAGTTGTAAATTATGTAATACAGTCAACATGAATACTGTAACGTTGGTGTCTTAGAGAGGAAGAGATGCAGGAGTGGAATCTTTGAATCCTTTAATAGCAATCGTTTGAGTAGAACATTTGCTGGAGTGGAAATAATCTATTGAACGTAACACTTCTTAAACACACAGTAGCACTTCATTAACACAACGTGACACTTCAAGGACTGACAAAGGAGTGGGTAAAACTAGAGGATATTTACACAAAAGGAACTAATGAGTGAATGGAATACAGGTGAGGATAATAAGAAACAGATGGAAGTGATGAGGGTAGTGCACTATGGGAAATGAAGTCCGGGGAAAAACTTCAAAATAAGAGTCATTGAAGATGATGATGGAGATAGACTGTGACATTACCCCACCCTTTAAAGAGCGACTCCTGGCGCCCAAAAATGGATGAGGAGGGTATGATGACGCAGGAGGAGGATACCAAGGAGGATGATCAGGAGGCCTAGGGGGCAGCTTCAGGGCTGTGAAAGGATCCGGAGGCCTGGGGGGCTGCCACAGGGCAGGGACTGGGTCAGGTGGCAAAACCGCTGGAGGAGGAGACTCTGGGGAAGTGGGCGGAGCCGTGGAAGGCGGAGCCACGGTCGAGTCTGGGGGCGGAGCCGTGGAAGACTCTGGGGGCGGAGCCATGGAAGGTGGAGTCATGGGAGGCTTGGGGCTGAGAGCCGTGGGAGAGAGTACAAGCTGAGACTGGGGATCGACCTCCGTGGTCGTGAGCATGGGCAGAGACTGGGGAACGACCTCCGCGGTCGTGAGCATGGGCAGAGACTGGGAACTGGCTCGTTAACCGTGGCAGGCTTGGGCACTGGCTCGTTAACTGTGGCAGGCTTGGGCACTGGTTGTGGCCCGGGGTTACTGCCATAATTCACAGAATACGGGGGAAATACAACCTCTGCGGTCGCTACCACTGACTGCGGTGGGGAATCGACCACCGGAGCTTGGAGAGGATGAGCCCCCCCCCAAAAAAAATTATTTAGGGGAACAGAATGGAGAGGAGGAAGAGAGGAGATGCAGGAGTGGAATCTTTAAATCCTTTAATAGCAATCGTTGGAGTAGAACAATCGCTGGATTGTAAACAAACGCTGGAGGGGAAACAAACTATTAAACATAACAATTCTTAAACACAATGTAGCACTTCGTTAACTCAACGAAACACTTCAAGGACTGACAAATGATGAAGAAAACTAGAGGGTATTTATACACAGAACTAAATGAGGAAATGGAATACAGGTGAGTGTAATAAGGAACAGATGGAAGTGATGAGGGCAGTGCACTATGGGAAATGAAGTCCAGGGGAAAACTTCAAAATAAGAGTCCTTGAAGATGATGATGGAGACAAACTGTGACAAATGCATGTTTTATTTACTCTACCCCCTAAACCAAACCCGAACTCTAAACCTTCAGTGGAGCAAAAATGTAATTTTAGAAGGAAAATAGAACTTCTGAATCGTGCTCACCATTGTTTAAGTGAACATGTATATTTACTGGTTCCCACTGGACCAGAACCTTTGTCTCAGTGTATCAGAGCAAAATGTGTTCATGGTTGAACTGATGCAAAAATGTCTGATGGGGGATGGTTCGTCAGTAATTCGGCTGAATAGGGTTGATTTCAGGGTACATCAACTTTTAGAAATAACTTTCCGATTTCCTATGTGATTAATCCTTTAATCTTTTTTCCTGTTTCATTGGCATACCCAAAATTAAAGGCTTATAACAAAGGAGGGTCAAGTGCTTGGTGATATTGTAAAGAAAACTTTTAAATTTTTTTTAATGATATAGAAACTGCTGATAAATCACACAAACATTTAGCAAAACAAATCACTTTTTTTTTCTTATTTTTCTTATTTGACATTATATATCTCAGGGTATAAATAAGGTAGCTCTGAAAATTTTTTGTTTTGTTCCCAATCATGTCAACTGTATCTGAGAAAACTTTTGTGTTGATACAACAAAGCAATCAAAAGTTATAGCATTACAAAAATAATTTATCATAGTGTCCAAAAGACTCTCCAAAAAAAACAAAAAACAAAAACGTAATAATTGTACATAAACTAATTGCACATGCAAACACAACAATGACTAAAGGTTTGCATAGCATGGAGACATGATTTTAGTAATGAGATTTCACAGAACGAGTGCCTTTTGACTCAATGTGTCTCCATCATTTACATGGCACCATCTCCTGGTGGCCATATGTAACACTGTGCTTTGTGTGGATTATCTAATGATCTATGCATCCGATTACCTTGTGTGTGGGCTCATTTCAAAGATAATCACCCCCTCTAAATAATAGTATGTGATAGGGCTGCACGATTATAGCATAACTGTCAATTACTGCCCTTGATATTATAATTGTGATAATTTTTTTCTCCCCAATTTGGAACGCCCAATTCCCAATGCTAAGTCCTTGTGGTGGCGTAGTGATTCGCCTCAATCTGGGTGGCGGAGGATGAATCTCAGTTGCCTCCGTGTCTGAGACCGTAAACCCACGCATCTTATCACGTGGCTTGTTGAGCGCGTTACCGTGGAGACATAGCACGTGTGGAGGCTTCAAGCTATTCTCCGCAGCATCCACGCACAACTCACCATTCGCACCACATTATAGCGACCATGAGGAGGTTACCCCATGTAACTCTACCCTCCCTAGCAACTGGGCCAATTTGGTTGCTTAGGAGACCTGGCTGGAGTCACTCAGCACGCCCTGGATTCGTACTCACGACTCCAGGGGTGGTAGTCAGCGTCTTTACTCGCTGAGCTACGCAGGCCCTGTGGCGATTATTAATGTCGATTAAAATATTAAATTACCGTCAATTTTACGTTATAAAATAAGCAACCGTGCGGTTCTTCAGAGTAGCAGATTTCAATGGTGGATATGAGCTGTGCTCCAGTTTCTTTTAATCATCTTTTAAGCATTAAATATTGTAATAATGTTTGTTAATGTTAGGCCAAATACAAATTATTTTAAATGGATATCTATGGTATAGAATAAATTAAATTAATGCTAAATTACTGCTTAAATTATTAGACCTTGTACAGTAAATAATATGACATTCAATATTCAAACTTATTAACAGCTGATTTAAATTGACCAAGTTAATTACGGAGTTCAGTAAGCCCTTTGGTGGTGAGACAGGGGACCATTCATCCTGTTAGATCTTCAATGGTGATCTTGTTCATGTAAGATCATCGTTAGATCATTTTTGGCCTCAGTGGTTGCACTTTGGAAACTAAAAACAGTCATTTGCAATCGGAGTTTGTGCGATTCGTGAAAATGTTAAATCTATTAATTCCAGCTGTGTGGCAAATGGATCTTATTAGAGCATATAGATAACTATGACGGTGATTCCTGAAATATGCTATTCATACCATATTCTTTATATTGGCTACACCTCCGAAACACACTTAGAACAGTTAAGCTGAATTACTTTATTGCTAATTTGCTACAAATCAAATTCACTTTGGCCTACTTATTAACATGAAAAAAAAAGAAAAAAAAAAAAACTATTACATTTTTAATAAATTGTACACAGAAATCGAGCAACATGACAAACTCTCCTATTATAATGACTGCTGTCACTCACTGCAGGTTTACACTGTTTCAGACCTGCATTTCGACGCGAGCTCAATGACGCTCCGCATAAAGTTCTGCACTCATTATAAACAAAGATGTCTAATCAGCATAATAAATCAATTATTTACACCACTTCCATGCCTTGATTAGAATGGGAGCATTTTAGTTTTGTCCTGTTGCTCATTTGCAGTGTATTTAACATCTGCTTTCAAAGCGAGCGGCGCAATATGCAATGAATCCAAAATAATTCCAAAGTGCTTTTCATTCTTGTTCTACAGCTTCTTTTCAAGTGTCAGGTGATTTCCTTCAGTATTAATTTTCACGTGCCACCGCGAACAGAGGTGGAAAATAAAGCAAGCATCTGGGCATTCAGATGGTTTAAAACTTGCACATTAGGATCAGTTGTCATTACTGATAGGACGGAGGACTAATTTAAGCGGCTCTGATTGGCCATTGCCATTTAATTGCTCAACAGACATGTTAGCGATTGGTTAGAATACTAAACCCTTGCAAAAACACACTGTAAATAGAAACCACTGACGCAACAGGAGCAGACTTCAATTGATTGCTGTAATCGTCAGTTTTCACGATTACAAAATCGTGGCAGCCGTAATCATAATCATGATTAGTTTTTCGCTTAATTGTGCAGCCCTAGTATGTGATATTTTAGGTTCTGTTTATTTTTCGTGAAGTTATAAGGGAAACGCGGCATTTAAGCAACACCAACATAATTGTCAAAGAAATATACTTAGCTATTACTTGCTATGTTTTTGTCTTTGAGTAAAACACATAGGCTGCTTGTATTCTACTCTTAAGAGCTTTCAAACAACATATGACACATGGCTACTTGATCAGTTTGATGTTTTTACTGACTGCAATAATATGTACAGTGCAATTATTTTTTTATAAATGATCAAAAAGGAACACTTAATAATAATTTTTATAATTTTATTTATCACATATTATACATTTGCACATATACAGTGAAATTCTTTTTTTCACATATCCCAGCTAAGCTGGGGTCAGAGTGCAGGGTCAGCCATGATACGGCGCCCCTGGAGCAGATTGGGTCAAGGGCCTTGCTCAAGGGCCCAACAGTGGCACTTCCAATTTGTCTGCACATTTCAAAACACTTGTTCAGTTTTGGTCATAATGCCTGCATGCACTCGAAAGTAGAGCTTTTAAGCTTTCAAACAAGACCTATTTTGTGTTGTTAATATTTTGCCCATCCAAGCTTAAAGGGTTAAGTTGGATAATCAGCAGCAACAACATAAAATGTATATATAGACAATGTCAAGGATGTTGCATTTTTGTAACCCAGAACTGTCAAAATAAAATGACTAGCACATCCTTTTAGAGTCTAGCTAAAACAGAACAAACGAGATATTTGCAAAAATGAAACAATGAAGTGACATTACTGCATCCTTTAAAGAAGACTCGGAGTCAACAAATTTCATCAAAGAACATCAAACGTTTACCTGAAGTGACTTATCCAGACGTGTTGTTGATATTGAGCGTCTACGCAAGAGAGGCGATGAAATTGTATCGTAGTTTAGATGCTCACAATTATTTCCTCAGCGGCAAGATTGGGAATATTGGATCGCTCCTGTTAATCAATGAAGCTGTTCAATAAAGCTGTCTGCCTGACCTGTGGAGAAGGTAAGGATTTTTTTTTAAATTATAAAAATCCTTTTCTTGTCTCTTTCTTCTGGAAAAAGTGTCTGCTAAATGACTAAATGTAATGGGAGTGATAGTCTCTTTGAGCTCTCTCAAACTTATTATTAGTTGGCAAAAATGTCGTTCAACTACCAGAGATAAGACGTGTGCTACAGTTGTGCACGTATCCAGCCATCTCACTTCACTGAAGTGGTTCATGTGTCCGTTTGTCGTTGCTTTTCGGAGATCTAAACACTTTAATTACGTTAGTTCCAGGGATCCAGGGAGCATCCAGCCACTAAACAAAATCCAACGAAAAACATCCACATTTTGGTAATGGCATTTTATGACAATTGTGTTAACGTTAGTAACGCTAATCGTGTTCAAGTTACTATAAATGAAGCACATCCAGCTGTTGTTTGAATAAGGGTGCGTCCCATTCAGGAGTGATCATCCCTATGCCCTATTACCTTCAAAAGACTTTACCATCCACTGTGAGAGCACTGAAATGCTAAAAGCTGTGGGGCTCATTTTTGTGGCAGGGTGGAGGACGGGGCCGGGTCATGATTCCGCACACCCAGCCCCTAATTAGGCTGATTAAGCCTGAGAGGGATAAGGCAGACCAGAGATGGCAGTGTGACAGAGTGTGTGTTACGGACAGCTGTCCGACACCTACGTGTGTGTTTGTCTTTTTGGTTCAGTTTATCATTAAACATTTATTTATATTTTCAAGCCGGTTCTCACCTCCTCCTTCCCGGGTTTCGGCACCAGTGTAACACATTCAATTGAAAGGAAGAGGCGAGAACCAGCCTAAATAACCTCCCTCCACCCTGCCACAATTTTCTAAGCCATTTTTACTGTAAATTCATTTTGAAGCGGTATTACAGCATGACTATCATGATTGTTCTCCCTTCAAAATGCCCTTCGGAGGGTGTATTATCCAGTTTGAAATGCAGTCTGAGTTTGATAACTAGTAGGAAATGTTCAAGGAACAAGAAGATGTCACTCCTTTTAACCATCTTGAAATGATCTATATATACATTTGTACTATGAGACCAGGTTGGCTCATTCATTACAGTAGCGGTGTATGTGTGTTTTTGTGCGTGCTGCAATTAAAAAAAAGATTTCCCTAGCCTTGAAAAAGGCTAGATGCAGAGCAACATGTACAGTTTAACAGAACGCAGACATCTTTAAAACAGACATCTACACCAACAGGCAGCTTTTCAGACTCCATCCTGATTTAAGTCTAATCATACAATCAGTGATCACTTTTAAAATAACTTCAGCAGATCACATGGGCTCCAGTGAAATATTTTCCAGTTTGAGCGCCATAAATCAAATCAGTGTGCGGCCATTGATTTGTGTTTATACTCGCCTGTGTCCCCAAAAAAATAAATATCAATATCAGCAGTCATAGCCCCCGTGCCATGAACTGAACATGACAGACCAAACAGGAAATTAATTCAGTATCTGGTATAAAAACTGTCCTCTAGCCTGCACATAAGGTGATCACCAGGGAAGCAGCGAGTACATTAATCAACTCCTTAATGCATAAAACATGAGCCATAATGCTTTAAACGACTCCTAATCGCCTTTTCATATCATCCAATAGTGATGTGAGGACCAGGTTAATGGCAAGAGGAAATTTTATCATAACCAGCTCTAATACTATCACAGTTAAAGGAATGCTGCAAAGACTTCTAATCATTGCGCCTCATGTGGTGAGTTTCTCAACACCCAATATTTAACAAGCAATTGCATAACACTGATTGGCCAACTAATACAAAAGCGTACAATGTAATGGCACAGGCACACAAAGATCTTAAAATCTAATTAGAGGATTTGTCTCAAAGTGATTATGAACACATAACAGGCCAAGAAACACAAAAATGCTAACACAGAAACTCACAAACGCATATCACGCATAAAATCACTTACACAAATGTATTACCATGGTAATACTTTTGGGACATAAATTATGATAATACCATGTTTTTGGACATGTACCACAGTAGTGCAATGTTTGAACATTTACCATCCGTTTTGGATGCCATGCTTTCGGTAGTGCAATGTTTGAACATTTACCATCCGTTTTGGACTGCCATGCTTTCTGAACAAGTACCTTGGAAATACCATGTTTACTGGACATGTACCATGGTAATACCATTTTTTTTTTGACAAATACCATGGTAATACCATGTTTTTTGGACAAGTACCATGGAAATACCATGTTTATTGGACATGTACCATGGTAATACCATCTGTTTTGATCAAGCACCTTTTTCTTTAACAAGTGCAATGGAAATGCCATGTTTTTTGAACAAGTATCATGGAATTTCCATGTTTTTTGGACATGTACCATGATAATACCATTTGTTCTGATCATGGATGATGGTATTGACATTTTGTTTTGGACATGTACCATGGTAATACCATGTTTTTTAGACATGTACCATGGCATAACCACTGTAATACCATTTTAAAAATATATACCATGATAACACCATATTTGGTCATGTTCCATGGTAATACCTTGTTTTTTGAACACATACCATGTTAATACCACATTTTATTGGACATTTACCATGTTAATACCTGTTTCTGGACATGTACCATGTTATTGCTATCTTTTTGTCTTGAATTATGGTAATATGTTTTTTTTGGACATGTACAGTATGTACCTTAATATTATCATGGAAATACCATGTTTTTTGGGACTATACTATTATACTATTTGTAAGGAGTGTATGAAAATACAAAAAAAAAATAAAAAATTTCTCCAATCAAAAAATGATCAGAACATGTACCACACAGTGTTCAGAATGAGGTCAACAAAGAGAGTCATGATTTCCACCAGAGCTATAATCACTGTCTGCCCTCAAATCACACACTCATCAAGGAACAGCATTCACGTTCATCTAGTTCAATTATATCCATGTCAGGCTGAGGATCCAGTAAGAATCTGGTTGTCGTGGTGACTGAGATGGTACTTAACCAATTACCAGGCAGAAAGGTGCACTGTCGACGAGCTGTCATGGAGGCAGATTGAAGGAGAGAGAAAAAACGCACAGTCAAGTCTTTTTATAATTTCTTGTTTTCTCACTCTCCCCTCTGTTAAAGAAAAGCAGTGCCTGGGAACAGCACCGCTGTCATTGTCTGTTTTCAATCAATCATTCAGAACCAGAAAAATCAGCTCTCTAACTACAATCTACACACTGAATACATCCAGAGTCTGGCTGCTCACAGTAGCTAGGCTTTGAGGATTGAATTTTATCATCTGTGTAGCAAGTTTGAGTAGCAATAGAAGCTTGTATGCATTAAAATGCATTATAAACCTATTCAGATTCAGGTTTCCCACACCTTTTGACCAATAACATGCCATGACATTTCCGAGATTTTTCCAGTTGGTCGCGATTACTTGATACAAACTTTCTGAACATCATTTTATAGATGACCATTCTTGGACGAATATTTTAGAGCATATAACTAGAAGAATTTTTATTCACTAGAAAATTACTACTTTTCCAGCCCTGGGAATCACAATTTTAAAATTTCCTGTTTTAGATATTTCCAGGTTTTCCATGAACATGGGAGACCTGATTAGTCATAGGTCGATATTGTGGCCAGGAAGATTAATTAGCCTATATTTGAACATTTTGATATTATTGGCAGATAATCGCAACCGCTTGGTCAATTTACAAAAATGTCTGTTCCACCTTGTGTCATTTCCAAAATGTAATGACAAATCACCTATTAGGCATCGATGACTAGTGATCAACTGATATATCGCCGAGACAATAAATCCGCAGATATTTGGTATTTTTAAATGATCACAGAGAATCACCTGCTTGCACGTGCAGGGCTCCAGACTGCGACTAAAATGGTCGCAAATGCAACCAAAAATAATTGATTGCGACAACAATTTAAAATCTGCTCGCCGTTGGCTACATTCGGGTTGTGTGCGTTCACATGCTCATCAGATATCATCTTGTGAGTTACTGAATAAATCTTTAGAGTGCCAGTGTGTCTCGTGTCGCTTTTCATCCGTTCTGTTGTGATGAGCTAGCTGCACACAAAGACAAACCCAGTGCAAGAGAGTCATGAACAAATTACTCTTTTGAACCAGGTCTTTTTCATGAATCACCCGAAAAGAACTAAGAGTTTGAACTCAGGAGCTCAGGTTAGCAGTTTGAATCAGATTCACTTTCTCAGCGAACCAGCCATCAGTGAGCTCATAAATGGGACCGAAGACATTTCAAATTAAGAGTCCCGTGTGTATTTCGCGCTTCTATATAATTAAAAGTCCCGTATTGTGTACCACTTTTTTTTCTTCTGGTAATTATTGATTGGGATTGAAGTAGCACAATAAACTGCATCTGGGATTTCATTCAGTTTGCACTCTTGTAGTCTCTGTGTCTGAGCCATCCGGTAACAGTAAAGACTAAGGCAAAATTTTGTAAAACAATTTTACTTATATATTTATACACACTGGCGGCCAAAAGTTTGGAATAATGTACTCTCCTGATCTGGAATTTCTCATGCTTCTGTGTCGGCCATTCTGGCTACTGAGGGAATTCACAGCGGTCATTATCACAGCTGTGTACATCCCGCCACAAGCCGACACAGACCGGGCACTCAAGGAACTGTATGGGAGTATAAGTGAGCAGGAAACTGCGCACCCTGAGGCCGCATTCATTGTGAGCGGGGACTTTAACAGAGCCAACTTCAAGTCAATATCACCGAAATACTACCAACACATCAGTTTCAACACACGAGGGGACCTGGTTTTGGGCTATTGCTACTCTCCCTTCCGGGATGGCTACAAATCCCTCCCCCCACCAACCATTTGGCAAATCAGACCACTCTTCCGTTCTGCTTCTGCCCGCTTACAGGCAGAAACTGAAACAGGAAGCACCCGCCCTTAGAACAATCCAGTGCTGGTCAGACCAATCGGATTCTATGCTTCAAGACTGTTTTGATCACGCAGACTGGGAGATGTTCCGGTCTGCCTCTGATGATGACATCGAGGTCTACGCTGATACCGTAACGTGTTTCATCAGGAAGTGCATAGATGATGTAATACTGACCAAAACCATACAGATCTACCCGAACCAGAAACCGTGGATTAATAGTGATGTTCATGCGGCACTTAATGTGTGGACCTCCGCTTTTAATTCCGGGAACGCAGAGGAGCATAAATAAGCCAGTTATGCCCTCTGCAATACTATCAGAGCAGCCAAACACCAGTACAGGGACAAGACTGAAGGACAGTTCAACACCACCAAATCTAGAAGCATGTGGCAGGGAATTAATATCATCACAGACTTCAAGGGGAATAAAAACGCCGCCGTGAACACCGCTGCCTCTCTCCCGGATGAGCTTAATATTTTTATGCTCATTTCAAGGGAAATAACACCGCTCTCGTGGCCGAAGCTGAGAATGCTGTTTGTAGACTACAGCTCAGCATTCAACACCATTGTGCCCTCCAAGCTTGATGTGAAACTCCGGGCTTAAACAGCTCACTGTGCAGCTGGATCCTGGACTTCCTGTCAGGCAGATGCCAGGTGGTTAGAATGGGCAGCAACATCTCCTCATCACTGAACCTCAACACTGGAGCCCCGCAGGGCTGTGTTCTCAGCCCACTCCTGTATTCCCTGTACACACACGACTGTGTGGCAACACATAGCTCCAATGCCATCATTAAGTTTGCTGATGATACAACGGTGGTAGGTCTGATCACTGACAATGATGAAACAGCCTACAGAGAGGAGTTGCACACTCTTACACACTGGTGTCAGGAGCACAACCTCACCCTCAACGTCAGCAAGACCAAGGAGCTTGTGGTGGATTTCAGGAGAAAAGACAGAGAACACAGCCCCATCACCATCAATGGAGCACTGGTGGAGAAAGTCAGCAGCTTCAAGTTCCTCGGTGTCCACATCACTGAGGAACTCACATGGTCTGTCCACACTGAGGCCATTGTGAAGAAGGCTCACCAGCGCCTCTTCTTCCTGAGATGGCTGAGGAAGATTGGAATGAACCACCACATCCTCACAAGGTTCTACACCAGCACTGTAGAAAGCATCCTGACTGGCTGCATCACCGCCTGGTATGGCAACAGCACCGCCCTCAACCACAAAGCCCTGCAAAGTGTGGCGTGAACTGCCAGACACATCATCGGAGGTGAGCTTCCCTCCCTCCTGGACATCTATACCAGGCAGTGTGTGAAAAAAGCTCGGAGGATCATCAGAGACACCAGCCACCCGAGCCATGGGCTGCTCTCACTGCTACCATCAGGCAGGCAGTATCGCAGCATCAGGACCCGCACCAGCCGACTTCATGACAGCTTCTTCCCCCAAACAATCAGACTTTTGAACTCTTGGTCTCTCATGATCAATATACATCAGCACTGCACTTTATTAATCTCACACTGGACTGTCATAAATTATATTCTCTCTTAACAACACACTGGCAACTGACTATCAACCGACAGCCTGAATGTCAATACAGCACAATACAACCTACTGTATATTTTATATATACTATTTTTACTGTATACTGTGTATTCTATATTGTATGTGTATTCTATATTGTGTGTATTGTATACTATACATTGTATATTATTATTTGTATATTGTGTTGTAATTATGTGTATATTAGATATGTAAATTGTGCTGTGTAAATCTGATGTTTATTGTTAACTGGTATATGTCTCATCACTGTCATGCCTGCCATGTTGCTCGGAACTGCACCCAAGACTTTCACCCACTTGTGTATATGGTTGAGTGACAATAAAGTGATTTGATTTGATTTTATTGATTTGATCTGCCTTCCACATCTCTTTATGTCCTTGTTAGAGCCAGTTGTCCTTTGTCTTTGAAGACTGTAGTGTACACCTTTGTACAAAATCTTCAGTTTTGTTGGCAATTTCAAGCATTGTATAGCCTTCATTCCTCAAAACAATGATTGACTAAAGAGTTTCTAGAGAAAGCTGTTTCTTTTTTGCCATTTTTAACATAATATTGACCTGAGGACATGCCAGTCCATTGCATACTGTGGCAACTCAAAAACAAACATAAAGACAATGCTAAGCTTAATTTATTGAACCAAATAGCTTTCAACTGTGTTTGATATAATGGCAAGTGATCTTCTAGTACCAAATTAGCAATTTAGCATGACTACTCAAGGATAAGGTGTTGGAATGATGGCTGAAATGGGGCCTGTCTAGATTTGATGAAAAAATACTTTTTTTAAAAAGTGATGGTGCTGTTTTTTTACATTAGTAATGTCCTGACTATACTTTGTGATCAGTTGAATGCCACTTTGTTGAATTAAAGTACCAATTTCCTTCCAAAACAGCAGAATCTGTACATTATTCCAAACTTTTGGCTGTCAGTGCATATATTTATACCGCTCTCCAGAACCTACATTACAGATAATTACATATAGTATGCATAGTAGTGTGTTGTCTTCTTGAGCATCAATGAATGTTTGCACCTTGTGTAATAGTTGTATGTGTATATATGAAATCAAGCTTTTGACACTTAGTACAATTGAAGGACTTGCACACAACTATTACACAAGGTGCAAACATTAATTGATGCTCAAAAAGACAACACACTACTATGCAGACTATATGTAATTATCTGTAATGTAGATTCTGAAGAGTGGTACTTAATAAAATAATTATTTTATCTCTTTTATTTGTATAAATTATGAAAGGGGTATGAACATTTATGAGACAAAAGGGAATGCAAACTTGTCTTCTGAACTACGTATACTGTTTATTAAAGCTTTGATTAATGGGTTATCAGCCGTCTTCCTTTTCTTCTGCCTTCTATCTTGTTTCTGAACAGCAATCTGGCAATTTGGTGACTAAAAAACGCCATTTGGCTCCTTAATGTTTCAGTTTAGAAAACCTAAGTCATTTATTTAGTTGGAGCCCTGACATGAAGGATCCATCTGAGACATGTAAATGATCAATCATAGTTCGTTTTGTAGTTACGTAGCATCGTGTCATCACAATAATAGACCAGCGCAGTCTCATTTAAACTGTCTTGCGCATCAGAGCTGAGACAGACGCATATAATAAATTGACTTTTTCAACTGAGAATGTTTTCATAGTACATTGAACTTAACCAAAAAAAAAAGAAAATTGGATTCATTGTGATATGACCCCTTTAATAAACTAGAACACTTACCTATTAATAGTACTACATTTAAAGAGTATCACGTAAATGCATTTTACAATTTAAAAATATAACTATGGATTTTCTATTATGTCTTATAACTGTGGTTACAATTATTCAGAACAACATAAAACTGATTACAAGGTGTACTATATGGCATTATGAATACATTAAAATGTCCTTATAAGTTTTACAATATATATACAGGCTACAAGCAAAGGTGCTATCCAAGTTTGCATAGTTCCAGGATTGGCAGATCAAGTTTTCGTGAAATAACAACATGTTTCCACAGCAATAAATCTATTGCCTAGCTGTAACACATATAACATAATAGTGACTGTACAGACAAAGATTAATCTCAGCTGAGTCTAGTATGGTAACTAGAGATGTCTGGAGCGGCCCAGCTGTCATGTGTAATAATGAGGAGTGTGTGTTTGGCAGCACTGGTTATTTGCTCTCATGAGTTGCACTCATACTGACTTATGGATCCCCATATCAAATCAGCACAAACCGCACAGAATTTGCAAGTCCTTTCCAGAAAGCCCTTTTCCCCTGTAGATCAGAATCAAAAGCAGATGACTATCAAGATGCATGAGGCACAGAGCAGTGTGCAGTAAGGCGTAGAGCTCAGATAATATCTAATCACCAACCTCTGCCTTACCCTTTCCAAAACAACATAATGAAGCAAACAAATCCATTCATAACATGCATATATGCGTGCACACGCATGCTTTGCAGGGACAGAACTACCATAAAAGGAATATTTCAGGCTATTTACAACTCTCTAAGTGCCTTGGACGGCATCTGTGGCATGCCGTCGATTACCGTATTATGCGGAAATAAAGTCACACTATGTCAAAATCATGATGTTGAGAGAAAACACAGATAAGTCGCATCTCTGTATAAGTCGCACTGTTTGAGATTTCATTCGGCAGGCACTAGGACCCGGAAGCAGCCATCCGAATTCCCTTCAGGAGCTCAACACGTCAAAACGTGAAGATTACTTCAGGATCTATGCATCGTATCACACAGTATTTGGCCTTGTTTTAATCGGGAGCATTTACTTAAGTAATCATGTGTAACAGTTTTCATATTCTGTTTATGTTTCATGAAAATAACGCGACAAATTAGCCACATCTGTTTATAACATTTGCAACTCTATGCTGTACAAATACAAGACCTAAAACAGTAGACCTGCTGTATTCTATTCATTTATTAAAGTTAGCAACTGTCTATCGATTGTTATTTCTGATATTTGAAACCCTATTTGCTCTGCACTGATTATCCAATTCATTGACTGAACGTTTTTACTATGAGTGTGACAAAACGTCATTTTGTTCACTACGAGTTAAGCTCAATTGACAGCATTTTTGGAATAATATTGATTACCACAAAAAATAATTTCGACTCATCCCACTTTTATTTAAAAAAAAGAATAATAAAAAAATAGACCTTATTCACAACAGCGCCATCTTTGATTTTTGACAGAATGACAACTAGACTGTGAGGGATAGACGTACAGTCTCTTCAATGGGTTGTACAGTTGTTTAAAGTGTTTTTGGATCGTTCCGCTGATGAAACATGGAAAAAAACATCTTTCCAAGAAAAACCTCCAGACAACATGAGTTGTGGAACATTTTATGTGATCTAGGAGCTTTTTGACAGCTTTACCTGTATACAGTGCATGTCATTGAAGACACTGTACGTTTATTCCTCACAGCCTCGTTTTCATTCCCATCAAAAGTCAAAGATGGTGCTATTGTGAATAAGGTCTATGGAAGTAAATGGGGCAACTCCATAAACATTAAGATACAAGTATAATAGTTTCAACAGTAAAACAAGATGCAAACATTATATGTGTTAACATAATTTTAGTGTGATAAAATTGCTTACAATCTAATCTGTGTGAAGTAATATCCAATATTACAACTTTGACGACATTGACATTACGCCGGCAAGTCCTGTAATGCTGGTAAATCTCTGATTTTGTCACGTTAAAATCATGTTAACATAGATAATATTTACGTCTTGTGGCTACACTTTTGAAACAGTGTGTATTTTCATGTTTATAGACTGGCCCCATTCACTTGTAGATGCCTTACTGTAACCATGCATATTGTTGTTGTTGTTTTTTTTAAACAAGGGATGACTTGAAATAATGTTTTGTAGTAATCAACATTATGCCACATATGATGTCGACTGAACTTAAATTTAGCAAAACTTGGAACATTCCTTTATTTAAGAATGGGCCATTAAGGGGGCTTGGTTAGCTCAGTGAGTAAAGACGCTGACTACCACTCCTGGAGTTGCAAGTTCGAATCTAGGGCGTGCTGAGTGACTCCAGTCAGGTCTCCTAAGCAACCAAATTCACCCGGTTGCTAGGGAGGGTAGAGTCACATGGGGTAACCTCCAGTGGATGCCGCGGAGAATAGCGTGAAGCCTCCACACACACTATGTCTCCACGGTAACGCGCTCAACAAGCCATGTGATTAGATGCGCAGATTGACGTCTCAGAAGCGGAGGCAACTGCGATTCGTCCTCCGTCACACGGATTGAGTCACTATGCCACCACGAGGACCTAGAGCACACTGGGAATTGGGCATTCCAAATTAAGAAGTAAAATAAAATAAAATAAAAAGAATGGGCCATTAAGAAACCAATATCAGTCAAATGAATCTGAATATTGGGGGGGACGTGCTCCCCTCAATGTCTTTGGTGAATACAGCCCTGAAGTAGTCCCACCTCAAAAGGACGATTTAGACAATTTTACAGCTCATATAATACAATGTTTTATTTACTGAAGCATTCATTTAAGTGCTTTAACAAAAATACAAGCTTCACATTTCTTTTAAACTCTTCAGACTGCTTGCCTTATAAGCCGCAACTGTAAGTGAATTCATGTAAACATGTTTTCTGTTAGTTTTCATAAACTGAAGGACGAGTCAAAATTATTGTCTGTGGTAATCGACCGCATACCACAGATGCTGTCCACAGAGTTTACATTATAAATAAACCCGGAATACTCCTTTAATTCCAGCATGAGATT
The DNA here is from genome assembly GCF_019703515.2 of Myxocyprinus asiaticus. NCBI lineage: Eukaryota > Metazoa > Chordata > Actinopteri > Cypriniformes > Catostomidae > Myxocyprinus > Myxocyprinus asiaticus. The sequence continues at coordinate 12,220,900 of NC_059346.1, read as the reverse complement.
TTGTTGTTCCTCTAATCTTGGTATGTTTGTGCTCTTGCAGTGGTAAGCTTACAGAAGCCACAGCTAAAAGGATAGTAATATCCTCACTGAAGTTGGCCTTCACCTCCCTAGGCCTGCAATATTTATGACATGAGAGAGAGTTATCCACTGCCGTGGAGGCAGTAACTTCAGGAAAATATGACAGGGTGAGTGTGTGTATTTGTGTGTGTGTGTGTATGGTAAGGGTCTTGAAAAGCTTTAGAGCAGAAATTAGGGTCAGCTCAGTAATAAGTGTCCTGGACTCTGTAAACCTGTTTCAAGTTGAGGGTTAATACCGGGTAAATATGACACAGCAGTGCAATAATGGAGGAAGGATAGTTTGCAGGATTTAGCGGCCACACTCGTAACCCTCCAAACACAGCACTGTCTCCACTGAGTGCTCTAAAAACTGTGCTAGTTTCTATATCTCAATTGCTATGGCATAACCGCAATGAAAGCAATGTCACTAGTAGCCTAAAAATTATAATCGATTCAAAAACCTATTCTGTAAAAGATCACAAAACATTTGGCTCTTATTGCATACACTGGAGTTTCCTTTTAGACACTACCAACCATGCTGGTGTCTTTCACTAGCTTAACCAAGAAGGGGCTGTTCACATAAGATGCGAAGTTGGGTTCTGTTTATGCTATTTTTTTAATTGTTGGTCTAAGTAAACAGCATGTTCTAGATGGACATCATTAACCGTTGAAGTTCATCTTACTGTTTTTTCAGCAGCATGACTGTGGCATTTTATAGAAACTATGCCAAATTAAACTTGGGAAAATGTGTTTAGAATCCCCTATGTTCTGTGCCATTCCATTGCACTATTGTGTTTTTACATCAAAAGAATGCATCCAATGTGAACAGCTCTTATGACTTCTTTAGTCAGCCAGTTTAACCAGAAGAAACACACTGGTTGACAAGCTTCTCTGACTCCCCCTAGCTTTACCAGTGAATTACATGGCTTTGCTGGTCCACCAACTAGATCAGCCCCAAACCAGCAAAAACCAGCCTCAACAAGGATGGAAATTCCTGCTGATCTTTTCAGTACAGAAGTCCTAGTCTTTTTCAATTTGCTTTAATATATCCAGATAATGGATTCATACACTATGTAAAGTATGTTATGCATTTTCTCTTGGGGAGCAATAAAGTAGGTACTTAAAGGACTACCTCACCATACATTACAATACATACGTAATTGTGATGCTTCACAAAATTATGATTGTATAACAGCTGAAACTGAAGTCCAAATGCGGAAGACAGATCCAGTATATCCACGATAGAGAGAATCTGTGGGATCAGTTACAGAAGTGGCTCTGACCGCACTGAAAAATGTGGCTTATAAAGACGCCCTTCTTCCAACTGACCTACTTCCCATTAATTGAACTGTAGGAAATGTTATGAATGCACACATAAATAAATAAAACCATACTGATACAAGCATATAAAATATTCATGCAGTATTATGAGAACATACACACACTGAGCACTTTATTAGGAACAATATGGTCCTAATAAAGTGCCCACCGGGGTTTTCTGCTGTTGTAGCCCATCTGCCTCAAGGTTACCATAGTCCTTCTGTCAGCTCGAACCAGTCTGGCCATTCTTCGCTGACCTCTCTCATCAACAAGGCGTTTCCGTCCGCAGAACTGCCACTCACTGGATGTTTTTTTTTTGTTTCTGGCACCATTCTTAGTAAATTTTAGAGACTGTTGTGTGTGAAAATCCCAGGAGATCAGCAGTTACAGAAATACTCAAACCAGCCTGCCTGGCACCAACAAATATGCCATGGTCAAAATCACTGAAATCACATTTTTTCCCCATTCCCAGATGGTTCCTAATAAAGTGCTCAGTGAGTGGATATTGATATAGGATTGTATAACTCATATAATTTTCTCCTCAACAATCTACTATATGACTGTACCTGCAGCTGCACAATTCTGCCAAACATCTCTTGAACAGTCTCTCATGCTGTAAAATAAAACCTTGATTCCACTGCTCCATTGCTCTAGAATCCAGAGAAATGTGTAACCCATAGGCAGTAAACCTCAGGGCTAATTCCTGTCATTACAGAGTATTGACAGTGTGTTGCCTCGTGAACAGAAACCACGCCAGCTCCTCAGAGAGAGGAAGAGATTGGGGGGGGGGGGGTGAATGAATAAGGATTTATAGCTGCCATCATTCTGCTGCAACTATGTTTCCTGTTCTGTTCAGTGAGCGGAAAGGAAAGCTGGTAGAAGCTTCCTGTGTGTGGGGCATGTGGATTCCAGGAAATGATTAGGTGGGGGTTAAATAAGCCTGTTTCTGTCCTGGCAATGATCAACAGAGCTAATAAAACCCTCCTCCTTCGCTTTCTGTGTCTACCACTCTTCATCCACATTTTACTCCATTTCTCTCTCTCCAGCTCTCCAATACTGAGCATTTCCCCCCATTAAAACTGCCATGTTGAAAAGAAGAGCATGGCTGGTCACCAACATATGTTGTGTTTTGAATGCTGGTCCCCACCATGAGATGCTTGTGTCCTTGTTAGAATTTTTACCTAGCTTAACTGGCCAGACATCCATGATCAACCAGCTTCACCAGCTATAGTGGCCCCCAAAAAGACACTAGAGATGGTTTAGGCTGGTCATACAATTCATAAAATTATATGTAAAGCTTTACATTTACATTTATGCACTTGCCAAATGCTTTTATCCAAAGCAACTTACAGTGCACTTATTACAGGGACAATCCCCCTGGAGCAACCTGGAGTTAAGTGCCTTGCTCAATGACACAATTGTGGTGGCTGTGGGGATTGAACCAGCAACCTTCTGCTTAGCAGTTCTGTGCTTTACCCCACTCTGAACAAATGACGTGTCTTGTTGTTCCAGTGTATCGTCTATTCATTATTATAGGCTGTTATAAAATAATCTGTAACAAAATGTACAAAAGATATTTTGTCATTATGTGAAGATTCGCTGCCCAACTCAATGAAATAATGTGCACAACGCGGCATCTGTCTGTTCTTCCTTCAGGTTACTGTAGTAATCTTGTTAAGTGCGCACCAGTTTTTTTAGTGACTGTCTGAACTGTCTATTTTCAAATTGTGGATGTCTTAACGGGAGACGCCAGATCCATCACGTTTTTAATATGCATGTTAAGCTGAAGTTCAGTTTTGAAGATGCTGCATTCTGTTCCATTTAGCTGCGCTCTGTCTAGCTGTTTGAAACACTCGCCTGCTATATATGTGCTGCTTCAGTGCGTTGAGTCCACTGCCACACGCCTGGTGTGTGTGTGTATGTGTGTCTCCCCAAGTGTTCACTCCTGTGGGGAAAGCCACGATGCTCTGTATTGTTGCTGCTGTGATGATTCATAAAGCATTCCATTCAACTCGGAGAGTCAGAATTTCCACCTTTCAACTGGGGAAAGTGCAACGGAATGACACTTTACGTCAGACTTCTAACTTGGAAACTTGTGCGGAAATATTCAACTCCCATTTCGTCAAGATGCAGGTGTGCGTTACGTCACGCAAACATTTCGGTACCCAGGGCAGGTAGGTTTACCGTAAGTGACAAACATTCACTTTTATTAAATAATATCCATTAACGAGTCAAACTTCTTACATTAAAGGATAATGAAATGTGTTTAGCAAATGTTTTGCAGAGTGTTCAAAACACTGTTAATTGCATTCTCTTTTGATTATCGTAACGATAGCATTGCAGCATCAGTTTGGTTGCTATGAGATGTCCCTGACAATCAATGTACCCCTCAAAATCACAACATAATCAATCTCAAAATTAAAAATAAGCTCCCTCTTTGACACATTTGTGTTTCATTGTAAGGTAATTGTTACTGAATTTCAAATTAAGTGAAAAGTCACAACATGCATGATCACCATCGATCATCGTTTTTATGATCGATCATTGCTGCCACGTACAAGTACTTGAGTACTCGTGCCCATCCCTAGTTGTGATACAGAAACAGTGGAGTGAATGTTAACTGTTGGCTGCTGTCGACCCAGAGTCTATCTCCACACTTCACCTGTGATTACCATTTAGAGTGTGTGTGTTGGTGTCTATTTGTGCATGGTGACTTGGTGCTTATGTCTTATTCATCCTTTCTGGAATGATCCCTGTTAGCCTCAACAGAAATGCTGGCTGACATGAAGCACCTTCCGCAATCTATGCAATCAAGGGCACTGCTGAAAAATTCATGAGCTGAGGTTAAATATAGGGAAAGAGACACTGCGAGAGAAAGAGAGAGAAGGTCCAGAGACATAAGGATGGAGAAGGAAAGATTACATTATACCAAGTACAGGTTTACCACTCTAATACAGTCAAGAAACCAAGCTTAGCCACAGGACACTAATCAGGCATTTCAAATGTGATGTATGAAGGCACACACAGGTCTGAAATGTTACGGTTTTAACAGTTTTGTGATTACCTGATTTTCATTTATATTACGCTTTTGAGTCTGTCATATTCTTCCTTTCCACAATGTTGGTTCAACTTTTTGCACCACTGCCAAAATGTCTTTAGTGTTCTCAATACTTTGGTTTAAATCTCTCCAGTCTTTTATTTCTCCCTGTGTATCTGTAATTCACTCAGTCATTCTCTTCATTACAATGGTCTCTTTTTCTCACTCTTGCTCTGCCCTAGGTACAGTAATATCTGCACTATGATCTGTGAACAGATGACTGACAGATCAGGCTCTATCTCCCACTATACACATTGCGTTCTCATGTACTAACCAGAGCCCAGAGGGCAAAATACTAATGAACCAGTCAAGATCAAATAAATGGAAGAATGTCAAGGCACTGCTTGGTGGTAATTACTAAATGTGTGTGTCTCTGTGTGTGTGAAAGAAAGCTAAAACAAGTCATAACCTGTTGCGCCCATGTAATTACAACCGTAAGATTGAGAGCACTTGTTTTCTGAGCTTTAATAACACACACACAAACACACACACCACTGGTGGTGTGCCTAAACCACAATGAGTTGCTTGTCCTGATACTCAGAAAATCTGTTGTTGAGAAACCCATTTGAATGCTGCACATCATTGTCTGTGGCAAAACTCTTAGGTCTCGGTGATGAAACTAGTTTAAAACAAACAGTCCCCACATTCTAAACAGCACTGACAAGGAAAATAGGAGAAAACATAAATTAGAAATCTCAAATCACAACATTTACAAAAATGTACCATGGATTTACTGTAGTAACACTAACTGTACTGTATTAACCAAGGTATGTGTTACAGAAAAAGTTTCTCTATGTATTTAAACTGCTGTTTTTTCATTACAAACATTCCCATAGTTCTTTATATAGAAACCATAGTTACTAATCATGGTAGTGAGGAGCCATGCATGGTTTTACTAATGGTTACCATGGACTTATTACAATCATTAAAATTTTTCAATTATCATTGTTAAAACTATGGATATTATGGAAGGACTATTGTAAATTTTCATAATTATTATGGACCAAGCCATCATTTTTCCAACTGTATAAAATCTGTTCTCTTGTAATGCTCTCTGATTGTAGGAAAATGTAAGTTGTTTTGTTTGCCATCAGAAATTCCAAGACATGGCTGTAGTTTAATCAGTAGGAGCCTGATGAAAGGAATCTGTAAAGAAGACCCAACTTATTCACACTGTAAGAATATTTCATTTTAGCCATTTAAAATTAGGTGTTCATTTTTCCCCACAGATGTTACTGTTGTGAATATCATAATTTTCATCTGCATCCCAACCTCAAAATCAATACTGTACTGTCAAATGTGCATTTCAATGCACATATCATGTAATATTATTGTTAATTGCTGGTACTGGTGCCACATTTTCAAAGGGCCCTGTGAGGGCACAAATAAAACCTGATGTGTCCCAGGCTGAAATTGAGTGCATCACCCCTGTTTTAAGCTATTCCTCGACCAATACGCATAAATACGGGTCCGCACAACAGCACTGCTGCTGAAAAAAATCCTAGGGGGAAACTCTGCTGGGTACATATCCAAAAAATAATAATAATAAAAAAATCCAAAAGCATACTGTAGTAATACCATGGTACTTTTCCATAAACATGGTATTACCATGGTAAACAGCGTTTCCCCTGGGATTTTTTTTTAGCAGCGGTGCTGTTGTGCGCGCATCCACGAACCGCACCGCTGGACATGTATTTATGCATGTCAGTGAAGGAATAGGTTAAAACAACCGTAGAATGTTAAAACAACCCCAATGGCACTATAAGATGTGCGCATTTAATGAATTCTATCTGTTGCATAGATAGTGTTTTTTTTTTTTATTTATTTATTTTTTTTATTTAAGATAGCCAGCTAATTTTCATTCAGAATATTGTCATTTTCTTTAATACACATTTATAAAGTTATAAAAATAACCAACTAACTAAACCAAATAACTGTCCATTTATTGGCAGTCCGTTTCATCTTTCCTAATTATTCATTATTGTTCTCCATTTATTAACAAAAATTATGGAACATGAATTAATAATTTCACAACTTCTATAGCTTAGAGTTATATCAAACACCACAAAAACCTAATACTACAAAAAATGTCACATTTATTTAGTGGAGTGAATTAACTGTAGATGAGGTTTCCCGTCTGTCATTCAGATTTGTTCACTGGCTCGTTAAGTGATAATTTTTGTGAATCACACCTTAACCAGAAGGTAGTAACAAATTAACGTTTTTTATGTGTTTTGAGTGAGTCATTAAACCATTGATAAAGACAGTCGTTCACAACCAAAACAAGTCTAATTATACTTATATAACATTTGCGCATCAACAAACCTACTAAGAAAATTCACGCAGCTGACTGGTGCTAGCAAGTGTTATGTTGCGTCAAGACTATTAATGAACCATGTCAAATTTCAGCAGTGGCGCTCATAATTCAACAGCGGTGCACGGAATGCATATAGGGGAAACACTGATAAATGTTCAAGAAACTATGGTACAATAGTAATATCATGGTACATGCCAAAACACAGCATTATCATGCTACATGTCCAAAAACATAGTAATATGGTAGTTTCCCAAAAAACATGGTATTATCCGGTACAGTACATGTCTAAAAACATAGTAATATTATGGTCCAAATGTCCAAAGAACATGGTATTATCATGGTACATGTCCAAAAACATAGCAATATCATGGTATTTACCAGAAAATTTGGTATTATCATGGTACAGTAAATTTCCAAATATATAGTTATGTCATGGTATTTGTACATAAAAAATGGTATTACAATGGCACATTTAAAAAAACATTTATATCTTGGTACTTGTGCATAAAACATGGTATTATTATAGTGCATGTCATAAACTTAGTATTACAATGGTATATGTTCAAGAAACTGTCAACAATATGTCCAAATGTCCAAAGAACAGGGTATTATCATGGTACATTTTCAAAAACATAGATATACCATGGTACTTGTCCAAAAACATGGTATTACCACGGTACATGCCCAAAAACATAATACCATGGTGCTTGACAAAACAAATTGTATTGTGATGGTACATGTCCAAAAACATAGTAATATCATGGTACTTGTCCAAAAAACATGGTATTACCATGGCACATTTCCAAAAACATAGTAATTTCATTGTACGTACATAAAACATGGTATTATTTTGATAAATGTCATAAACATAGTATTACCATGGTATTTGTTAAAGAAACTGTCAACAGTATGTCTAAATGTCCAATAAACATGGTATCATCATGGTACATGTCCAAAAACATAGCAATATCATGTTACTTGTCCAAAAACATGGTACAATCATGGTGCATGTCCAAAAACACAGTAATACCATGGTACATGTCCAAAAATGTGGTATTACCATGGTGCATGTCCAAAAACATAATACCATGGTACTTGACAAAAAAACATGGTATTATAATGATACATTTTTAAAAACAAAGTAATGCCATGGTACTTCTCCAAAAAACATGGTATTATCATGGTACAGTACATGCCCATAAACATAGTAATACCATGGTACTTGTCCATAAAACATGTTATTACCATGGTGTATGTTCAATATGCACACTATCCGAGATTTTTTCTCAGAGTAAAAACACTACAACTGGAGTTGCTGTGCTATGAAACTGATTCTTCAACTTCAATGTAAATTTTTGAATGAGTTTGTTTACTTAGTCAAACTCAGTGGAGTGTAGCTTTGGCGTTTCCCAACCAGAGCTTTATTTATGCTGAGTAACAGTCTGAAAATCTTTCTCTCACGGTTTCATATTACAGTTTAAATAAAGCCATGAGTCATTAGCCTTACAATATATATATATATATATATATATATATATATATATATATATATATATATATATATCTTTTTTTTTTTTTTTTGTGCTGATAGTACAGGTAGAGTGATGGCATCGGATACCATAGTACTTTGAGATACCATGGTAAATTATTCCTATATAGGCTAAATATAGACTTTCATGGTATTTACATGATACGCTAAGGTATTTCAAAGAATACCATGGCACATCTCCAAATCATGGTACTTTTATTAGTGTATCACATACTCTTAAAAAGAAAACAAACCATTTCAAGCCACAAAAAATAAATTTATCTGTCCCATCTCCCTTTTTATTTCACTCTGTCTCTCTATTTATTCTCTATTCTTCTCTCCAACCTTTATTATGAGACCCAACAAACAATTCATTCTTCACTCAGAGCCGAATGCATTTGCTTTGTCTAATGCAGCCAATCTTTGAGAGATGTCTGTGTTTCATAATGCTGACAGCAGATCATGCATGTGCAATTATGATTCATATACACTGCCTGGCCAAAAAAAAAGTTGCATACTCTAATATTTCGTTGGACCGCCTTTAACTTTGATTACGATGCGCATTCAGCGCGGCATTGTTTTGACAACCTTATGCAATGTCACAACATTTATTTCCATCCAATGTCACAACATTTATTTCCATCCATTAACTTTTGGCTGAGATCTTGTATTGGCGACGGGAGAGTCGAACCACTCCGTAAAGTCTTCTCCAGCACATCCCAAAGACTTTCAATGGAGTTAAGGGCAGGACTCTGTGGTGGCCAATTCATTTGTGAAAATGATTCCTCATGCTCCCTGAACCTCTTCTTCTTTCGGCTGCTCCCGTTAGGGGTCGCCACAGAGGACCATCCGTGATCTGCATATTTGACCTGGCACAGGTTTTATGCCGGATGCCCTTACTTACAATTACAATTTAGAGTCTCCAATTCCCTTAACCTGCATGTTTTTGAACTTGAGGGGGAAACCGGAGCACCCTGAGGAAACCCATGCGAATACGGGGAGAACATGCAAACTCCACAGAGAAAGGCCCAGTTGAGCCGGGACTCGAACCTGGGACCTTCTTGCTGTGAGGCGACAGTGCTAACCACTGAGAATCTATGCATTGTCATCCTGGAATATTCCCATGCTGTCAGGTAAGAAAAAATCCATTGATGGGATAACCTGGTGTCGCAGACAATCCTCTCGTTCATCGGTAAAGGAGGAAGCAGGAACCAGATTTACACTCAACAAGACTTTAATTACAACTTAAAACACGGAACATAACATGACGACACACACACACACACACACGCACACACACACACAGCTCTGTGTGTGTGTCTCTCTCTCTCCAGCACTCCCGACTCCTCCTCTTATCTCTCTCCCGCTGATTGGGCCGCTCAGCACCAGGGGAGCACACAAACAGCCTGGCCACACCCTCCTCCACATCACACCTGGTCATTCAGTACATTCAGCTATGAATTCAGCCAATAGCTAGCCTGTATTCAATTAGCGCAGTCTCTGAAGCCCAGACACAACAAAGGTTTAAGGTCATACTTGTCAAAGACTGCATTTATAACCACACGGGACAAGGTTGGATGAGGCTTTCGTAATGTAACCACTATCAACTTTACTAAAATATCTGTTTCAGAATGTAATAAATAGATGTGTCTGTTTTTCACTCTAAGAGTCAGCGAAGAAAATCTCTCCAGGGAGAAAATCCTGGTGGATAAAAATCTTGGAGATGATGAAAGAGACAAATTACTGCACCTTCACGTCAGACACACATACACACTCGCTGAGTACTTTCACAAACACACACACACTCACACACACACTCACACACACACTCACACACACACTCACACACACACTCACACACACACTCACACACACACTCTCACACACACTCTCACACACACACTCTCACACACACTCTCACACACACTCTCACACACACTCTCACACACACTCTCACACACACTCTCACACACACACACTCACACACACTCTCACACACACACACTCACTCATCTGAGACATGCGCTGTTTCAAAAATAAATAAGCACCTCTTGAACAGAGAGAGAGAAAATATCAAACTTAAAACAAACAGAAAAAAGAAACAAGCTGTCCTCTCTAGAGAGTTGACTGGAACTCTCTTATTACAAAAGACACACACACACACAAAAAAAAAACCTCTTCATTCTCTCTCCCTGCAACATGAAAGTAAATACATTCGAGTCAATAGAGAATTTAATGTCAGGCTAAACATCAAGAAATAGGTTGTAATAAATCCATACACAGGTCCACACTAATCCGTTCAAGTTTAAAAACTCAATTTACGGTTTCTGAACATCATCGTTTTTTAAAGTATGCAGTTATGGAGAACGTTTATGAAAGTTAGTTTTTAATTATTTTGTAATCAGATTACACCCAACACTAATTTGATACACAAACTGGGTGAATCTCAAGAAACCAAGAACATGTGCAGGTGTTTATGGCTGTAAACAAAAGCCTACTGGCTTTTTTTTTTTTTAATGGGATGAGTCGCTTGACATGTCCCGGCCCCACTTCCTGTTTCAGTAGGAAATATGTTAAAACACCAAATCGAATCGTGCTCATCAAAGCACTTCACTGAGACTTTAAGAACAAAGTAGTTATAGACACCTAATATAGGGGTCCAAAGAAAGAAATAAGAAATTTGATTTTGGTGGAGCAGGAACCAGCTGGCATCTCAAGGAACCTCTCAAATGACCTCAGATTTAGTCAAATTCATGTTGTTCCAAACTTTTTTGACTTCTGTGGAAAACAAAAGGAGATGCTAGGCAGAAAGTTAGAGACTTACAGCCTCAGTCACCATTTACATTTATTGGATGGTAAAAGGAGGCAATGAATGCGAACTGTGACAAACATTTATGGTGATTTTGTGAATCAACATTGAGAATAATTGGAATTACAAAAAATGTTGTTTCAATGAAAATTTAGGGGCAAATGTGATAGGTGCTAAGTGTAATTCTCTTTAAGCGAATGTATTTTTTCAAGTTTTTTTTTGTGTGATTTTTTTTACATTTTGAGGTAAACTATTGTACTCTGTTGTTCTTTCTTTTCCTTTGCGCTGTAAAATTTAACCTAAAAAAACACATTTCATGTGATACAAGTAAATTAACTAGTTTGATTCAAGTAAAAAATATAATTTAATATGACCGAATAAACCTCACCACATTAGGTTAAAACAATGAAACAAATTTAAGGGTTAAGTACAAATAGATCCTTAAGTTAACAATTGCAGTTTGCCACTTTTTACAGTGTAGACAGAACAATGGATTAACGTTTATTTACACTGACAACAGTGGGCGACTCCAGTCCAAAGCCGCCACCCTTCAGTACGACAGTAAACAAATTCTCGCTTACATACAAACCAACAGCAAACGATGGCCTTATCTATGACAGCCCACCTGTGAACACTTATCTCTTCCTCTCTCACCCTCCTCCTTGCTCACTTTCCTTCTAAAAGTGGGTGACTGGAATATTAGCATGAAATTGTTGGGTAGAAGTGACAGCTTCTTTTAAACCCCTAACTTACGGCTCTCGGTGAAAGAAAGTGTGACAACCAGCTCTTACACAGAGAAAGAGAGAATGTGTTGAGAAAGAATGGGAAAGGTTTTAAATATTTCTCAGACACTAAATCTTATCGTAACCAAAAATATCCTTTTGTGGGAAAGGCGCTTTTATAAGCATGCAAATAAAAGATGCATAAACCTACAACTAGTCTAAGTTCTACCCAGGGGTAAAGATGCTACATAATTTTCTCTGTCAGTCATTACATTTATATGCACACTTTTAATCAAGCTACAGCAGGTTTTTGTGTAGTTGAGCTACAGTTTTCATCTGTCTGTCCAAGAATATATGACTCAATGCAAATTTTATATTTGAAGGAAGGACATCAGCTGAGGAAGTTAAAATTACACACTGCTAATCACCGCTGTTTTTCGAAACACACGCACAATGTCAAATGCAAAGAATGTATACATGCAGGGTGAAGCCGACCTCCAATCGCATTATCTAGGTCTGTTGCAAAATTCAGACTATGATTTCAGTCCAAATAAAGTGTTTGAATTATATTTTAAACAGACAAAATATTAATTTAGTCAGACAAAAAAAAATCAAACTTTAAAGTGCATGTTAACATACTAGGTGTATTTGTGTTAAATAAACCAATAAGCCAGGTATGTTACAGCAGTACAGGAATAATATAAGAATCAACCATTGAAAAACCCATATCGGTCAACCTCCGTTCCGCATATTGGAGGGGATGTGGTCCCCTCAATGTATATGGTCGTTACAGCCCTGGTATATCCAATTACATTTTAGAGCTGGGAAGATTCATTTCATAATAAAGTCATAGCCACTAAAGGCCTTGGGTTACAGGGTTCGCATCATGCCTTAAACTCCAACACAAATTTTCAATACACAATCAAAAACACTACTACTACTAATAATAATAATAATGAAAAACCCAAATTCTAAGTTCACTAGTACTCGAGGGGCAATGACGTGTACATAACTGTATACAGTTGAAGTCAGAAGTTTACATACACCTTAGCCAAATACTTAAACTCAGTTTTTCACAATTCTTGAAACTTAATTGTAGAAAACATTCCCTGTCTTAGGTCAGTTAGGATCACTACTTTATATTAAGAATGTGAAATATCAGAATAATAGTAGAGAGAATGATTTATTTCAGGTTTTATTTATTTCATCACATTCCCAGTGGGGCAGAATACAGTATTTGGTAGCATTGCCTTTAAATTGTTTAACTTGGGTCAAACATTTTGGGTAGCCTTCCACAAGCTTCTCACAATAAGTTGCTGGAATTCTGGCCCATTCCTCCTGACAGAACTGGTGTAACTGAGTCAGGTTTGTAGGCCTCCTTGCTCGCACATGCTTTTTCAGTTCTGCCCACTCATTTTCTATTGGAATGTGGTCAGGGCTTTGTGATGGCCACTCCAATACCTTGACTTTGTTGTCCTTAAGCCATCTTGCCACAACTATGGTAAGGTATGCTTGGGGTCATTGTCCATTTGGAAGACCCATTTGCCAATGAGCTTTAACTTCATGGCAGATGTCTTGAGATACCTTTCAGGTTATGTCGATATAGGACTCATTTTACTGTGGATATAGATACTTGTCTACCTGTTTCCTCCAGCATCTTCACAAGGTGCTTTGCTGTTGTTCTGGGATTGATTTGCACTTTTTGCACCAAACTACATTCATCTCTAGGAGACAGAATGTGTCTCCTTCCTGAGTGGTACGATGGCATGGTGTTTATACTTGCATACTATTGTTTGTACAGATGAACATTGTACCTTCAGGTGTTTGTTTGCTCCCAAGGATGAACCAGAATTGTGGAGGTCCACAATTTTTTTTTCTGAGGTCTTGGCTGATTTCTTTTGATTTTCCCATGATGTCAAGCAAAGAGGCACTGAGTTTGAAGGTAGGCCTTAAAATACATCCACAGGTACACCTCTAATTGACTCCAATTAGCCTATCAGAAGCTAATTGGCTAATTGCCAAACGGCTTGACAAAATTTTCTGGAACTTTCCAAGCTGCTTAAAGGCACAGTTAACTTAGTGTATGTAAACTTCTGACCCACTGGAATTGTGATATAGTCAATTAAAAGAGAAACAATCTGTCTGTAAACAATTTTGGAAAAATTACTCATGTCATGCACAAAGTAGATGTCCTAAATGACCTGCCAAAATTATAGTTTGCAAATATGAAATCCATGGAGTGGTTAAAAAATTAGTTTTAATGACTTCAACCTAAGTGTATGTCAACTTCTGACTTTAACTGTATATAATTACATGTCTGACAAACGTCTTTGGCTGCTGCATTGCATCTTGTTGCTTCAATGTATCATCTATTCATTATTATAGGCTGTTATAAAATAATCTGTTACAAAATGTACAAAAGATTGCATAATCAAAATATAATGCATCATAATTTGTCATTATGTGAAGATTCGCTGACCAACTCAATGAAAGAATGTGCACAGCGCACATCTCTGTCTGTTCTTCCTTCAGGTTACCATAGTAATCTTAGTAAGCACGCACCAGTTCGTTTAATGACTTTTCTTTTATTCTGAACTGTCCATTTTCAAATCACGGTTGGCTTAACAGGAGATGACATAACCATCACGTTTTTAATATGTGTGTTAAGTTGAAGTTCAGTTTTGAAGATGCTGCATTGTGTTCCATTTAGCTGCGCTCTGTCAAGCTGTTTGAAACACTCACAGCGCTTTGAGTCCACTGCCACCCGCCTGGTGTGTGTATGTGTTCGCTCCTGTGGGGAAAGCCACGATGTTCCGTATTGTTGTTGCTGTGGTGATTCATGAAGCGTTCCAATTGGGGAGTCTGAATTTCCACCTTTCAACTGGGGAAAGTGCAACAGAATGACACTTTATGTCAGACTTCTAACTTGGAAACTCGTGCGGAAATCTTCAACTCATCGAGATGCAGGTATGCGTTACATCACGCAAACAGCACCCAGGGCAAGGAGGTTTTCAGTCAGTGACAAACATTCACTTTTATTAAATAATATCCATTAACGAGTCAAAGTACTTAAATTAAATGATAATAAAATGTGTTTAGCAAATGTTTTGCAGAGACAGGTGTTCAAAACACCTTAATTACACTCTCTTTTTATGATCGTAATGATAGCATTGCAGTGTCATATATCAGTTTGGTTGCTACGAGACATTGCTCACAATCAATGTACCCCTCAAAATCACAACATAATCTCAAAATAAAAAAATAAGCTCCCTCTTTGACACGTTTGTGTTTAGTTGTCAGGTAATTGTCACTGAGTTTCGAATTAAGTGAAAAGTCACATCACGCATGATCGCCATCGATCATCGTTTTCATGATCGATCATTGCTGCCATGTAGGAGTACCCAAGTACTCGTGCCCATCCCTACTTTCAACATTCCCGGCTTTGGAACATGAAAGTAAACCATAGCGGGGTATAGTTCTATAGAGGTAAATGGGAGACCACAGCAAACATATAGCAAAATTAATTAAGGGTGCACCAATCGATTGGCCACCGATCTAAATCGGCCATTCGCACCTAGATTCAAGCAGGGAATCACACATACGCTGCTACTCTAATAAATGAGTGCTTGCTCAGCCCTTGAAGCATGACAGTGTGGCCTCTGGAGGGTGAGTTGTTGGCAATTCTAAGCATCCGCAAATTTAAAGTTTCAGACATTAAAGTTGTAATTAACATAGAATATGATAAATATGCCGGTTTCAAGAGTCATTATTATCAAGATTCATTATTACGGTAGGAATTCTGACTCGCTGCACAATTAGCTAAGAGCACGGAGAGGACAAAGATACAATGCAAACGGGTATAAACAACAAATTAACATGCGGATACAAATCTGAGTAAACGTGATGTAACTTACTGTATGCGAGTCTTGACAATCAGATGGTGTGTGGAGCGATAGGGACTGTTTGAGCGACTCCCTTCAACACGCGCGCTCTCGGTGTCAAACAAACAAGCGTGCTCTCCAGGTGCTCTCAATATCTCATCAGTCACTCATCCCAACGCAATTCTGTGAGGATCCTAATTTAAATCAGATTAATGTTGGTCACAATACCACTAATCAAAGCAATTATAGTTTAACCTTAACTGCACCGTGTCTTCATGCAGTTGCTTAATAATTAGTCATTTGAGCTACAAAAAAACAAAAAAAACAAGGCAGTAATCAAATCACTGATACTAATGATTTCTCACTGGAGCAGTTTTAAAGCTTGTAATAAATATATCTTTCTTACTTTTGAACATATCTCTGCTGTGTGTAATGCTATCAAGGTTTTTACTGGTTGCCAGTATGTCACAATGACCTTTCATAGTGACAACAGAACAATTCACAACTGTTTTCAATACAAATAAATGTTATAATGTTATGCTATAGCATTTCACAAATACTGTAATGTAGTTTTACTGTGTGGGGCATAAACATTTAAATGCAGCATATAACTTGCAAAAGTGCTGCAAAGGGCACTTTAAGAAATAAATCTGTGATTGGTATCGGTCGATTTTAGAGTTAAAAAAAAAACATCTGTGAATGGTATCGGTCTCAGTTTCCTGATTGGTGCACAACTAAAATTAATGTTAGGGTAACATAACACAAAAGAATAATGCTATAAATTTACATTAAATCATAAAAAATGTAAATTACGAAAAAGTTTTCATGACATACACTGCCGAATTAAGTCAAAACACGTCTGTGAAAAGGGTCCATTAATATAAAAGTGTTGTGCAGTCACAGGTTTGTGTATATTATCTTTTTTTTTTAAATGGCATTGGTTGTCTGTTTTAAAAATGCCATCCAACTTTACAGCCGGAACAATTTATGTGAAAAAAAAAAGAGGTGAAAAGGGAGGAGGAAGATATCTGTTGGGTTCATCATTGGGGGAAAAAAGGTAATTAGAACCAAATTACAGTCCTTGGCAACTGAAAATCCAATGGGACATAGTCGATGTCCTATACTACAAACAGCTCAATCCTTCCTAGCTTGGTATAGATAAACCGAAACCTCTGCATTTTATTAGACTTTATTTGTAGAGGTTGCAAGGGTGGTTTACCTATAGGCCCAGTGCTCATAACTCCTATCTGAATGGAGGCTTCTTCTTAAAAGTTAATTGTGTCTCTAGGTGGTTTGCTCTCACAGCTTGTAAAGTTTTATTAGAATTTCAGTATAAATCCACAGATCAGGTCTCTACACTGAATAGACTACAGAGTATATCTTTCAGTAAACACATCTAACAATAAAGTACCTGTATTTTTTAGTCTAATGAATCAATCAAACAAGAGTGTCCACGCCAGAGGCACAGTGCTGAATCTATAGGTGAATTAAAATGGGCCTTTAAAATGGCCCCAGATGGAGAACAGTGTGTGTCTAGCTTTCTATATTTACTCTCTCAACAGCCTTGAGTAGACAGGTCCAGGCAAGGAGAGTGATGTAGACAGAAATAGAGAGATGAAGGAAAAAAAAAAAAAAAAAAAAAAAAACAGACAGTTGAAGAAAAATGAGGGAGAGGGAAGGAATGATTGACAGTTTGGCTGAAGATTGTTCTGGTGGAGCAGCTGGCATCTTAAGGAACGTTAACTAACATTAACCTTCATTAAAACATTAACTAAGGTCGGGTGTACATGGTGTGATTTTTGCCTAAAGTGCAAGCTCCAGATCAATTATTTTCCCTGTCAGAAGAAATCGCATGGAAATCATCGGTGCTCGTGTTAAAAAAGCGAGGGCACTGTCGGCTTGAATTAGTGAGGTATGTGCGGTTGAACGAGCTGATTTTAGCGATCTACGCAAAGGTTGGCCAATCAGTAGTCTTTACAACTTGCATGATCTATGGAAACTTCTCCCAATTTGAATTCTTTTCCCATATTATTCACGACCACTGGGATGGATTAGACAGAAATGCCATCCTGTTCTTTGCTCTTCAAACAAATCCTGTCATACCCAGAGGTTGCACTAGGAAAAAAAAAAATCTTTATCTGTCTGACGGACTGAGTTGTAAAATTTCTGTCATGGTCTATTTTTATCCATCATACTTGTATTAATTTGAGTTCTAGGGCTACAGTACATTCAGGGAAATGTACTGTACTGTCATTATAAAGATATGCAAACGATAATGGACTTAGGATCGATTTTTGACTCCCCAAGCGTGAGTTTGGTGAAACCAAGGTAAAAGTTCTACCTCTCAATCAACCATTGTGCAAAAACAAGATTTTTTAACTTTGCTGGCTACGTGCGGCTCTAAAGCGCATTCATATGGACAAGACTTCACAGATCTTCTTCAGTATGTCTGAACATGCAGTGACAGATGTGAATCAAGTACATCTGAAGCTACAGGTACTTCACTAAAACCAGACTGATGTATGCCATCATGAAATAAGACAGTCTCCCCTGGAAATGCGAATCTGTCAAGTGTCGGAGAGCATTTAGAATAACCGTCATTGTTTAAAAAAATGAAAAATGATGGAGAGTTTTCAGTTAACCCAGCCCCTGGCCATGTCTGTCTTTTTTAATTTCTAAATCACAAACTATTACTGCAACAAGGAAATCAATCTCCTCCTCTAACTTTCTGTTTTATAACGACATCTAGCGCTAAAATCCATGTGATTGCTTTGCAATTCGCCAAGATGTAAAGTGTGCAGTGGGCACAGACTCACCAAAACTGGACAGTTAAAGACTGGAATAACGTAGCCTGGTCTGATGAATCTTGATTTCTGCTGAGGTACACAGATGGTAGGCCCACTGCAGCCTCAGCTCTCTGTTCTTGGCTGATAGAAGTGGAACCCGACCGGGCCTTCTGCTGTTGTAGCCCATCCGCCTCAAGGTTCGACGTGTAGTGCATACCGAGATGCTATTCTGCTCACTATAATTGTACAGTGTGATTATCTGAGTTTCCATAGACTTTGTGTCAGCTCAAACCAGTTTGGCCATTCTCTGTTGACCTCTCTCATCAACAAGGCATTTCCGTCCGCAGAACTGATGCTCACTGGATGTTTTTTGTTTTTGCCACCATTCTGAGTCAACTTTAGAGACTGTTGTGTGTGAAAATCCCAGGAGATCAGCAGTTACAGAAATACTCAAACCAGCCCGTCTGGCACCAAAAATCATGACACGGTTGAAATCACAGAGATCAAATTTTTTCCCCATTCTGATGGTTGATGTGAACATTAACTGAAGCTCCTGAATTAATGATTTTATGCATTGCACTGCTGCCACACGATTGGCTGATTAGATAATCACATGAATAAGTAGGTGTACAGGTGTTCCTAATAAAATGGTCTGTGAGTGTAATTGGAACCATTGTTTTAAAAAGTGCATGAAAACAGTATCAATAATTTCTTAAAAACAGATAGTTCTGACTCTGAATTCTGATTGGATGAGATGCATTCAAAGCCATTCTGCCCTACAAAAGGCTAAACACCGTAATTGCGCTAACACTAAAACTACATTAAAAAGGCTTCAAAGTTACTTTGGTTTCATAAAACCTCTCTAACATCTCTTACCCATGGTAAAATCACTAACACATGTCCTCTCTTAGCTTACTGCTTAGATTTTTCCACTTTTTGAACACATTCATTCAGCGTTCTTTCTGGACCCAATGCTGTGTTTGTTGTTGTAAACTTTGTCCAGTCAGTATCAATCCCCTCTATAATGTTGAAAGAAAGTCTCACTCAACAGTTTTCCCTTACATCCTTGAAGCAGACCATCACAGCTTAAGCATCATGCTAACTCCTTCACAATAGGCTTTAGAGGAACTGTGCAAATCGCAGTGGCTTAGGAGTGCTCCCAGACAATGGCCTTGTGTGTGTCATGAATTCCTACTGCTAGCAGATGGACAAATTTCTCCATTTTATTCGCACAAAACTGTGAGGCTGTGTGTGCAACAGAGAGACATGGTTTGCCGTGAACTTGTGGTGACAAATTAAACCCAGCATTTCTGCCTCAGTCAGCAGGCTCGGATTCACTACTACAAATTTGTTAAAAAGAAAAAAATGATTTGGAAAGGCAAACATCTGTCTATATAAGGTCTCACAGCTGAAAATGAATATGAGAGCAAAAACCAAGCCATGAGGTCAAAGGAACTGCCTACAGAGTTCAGAGACAGGATTGTGTCAAGGCACAGATCTGTGGATGACAACAAAAAAAATTTCAGCTGCATTGAAGGTTCCCAAGAGCACAGTGGCCTCCATAATTCTTAACCCTTTCACATGTATGATCAAACCGGTGTGATTACACTAGGCTGGCAGTGCAAGACACATGAAAGCCCGTTTGGAATGACTCTCGCACTGCGAGAAAAGATTCTTCGGTCTGATGAAATGAAGATTGAACTGTTTGGCCTCAGTTCCAAGCACCATGTCTGGAGGAAAAAAAGTCACCGCTCACCACCTGCACAATAGCATCCCAACGGTGAAGCATGGTGGTGGTAGCATCATGCTGTGGGGGTGTTTTTCAGCGGCAGGGACTGAGGGACAGGTCAGGGTTGAAGGAAAGCTGAACGCAGCAAAATACAGAGATATCCTTAATGAAAACCTGGTCCAGAGCGCTCAGGACCTCAGACTGAGCTGAAGGTTCACCTTTCAACAGGAAAATGACCCTAAGCACACAGCCAAGACAACACAAGAGTGGCTTAGGGACACCTCTGTGATTGTCCTTGAGTGGCCCTGCCAGAGCCCAGACTTGAACCCAATCGAACATCTCTGGAGAGACCTGAAACTGGCTGGCCACTGACGGTTCCCATCCAACCTGACAGAACTTGAGAGGATCTGCAGAGAAGAATGGCAGAAAACCCCCAAATCCAGGTGTGCAAAGCTTGATGCATCATACCCAAAAAGACTTGAGACACTGCCAAATGTGCTTCAACTAAGTACTGAGTTAAGGGTCTGAATACTTATGTCGATGTGATATTTCAGTTTTTTCTTTTTAATAAGTTTGCAGAGTTATCAAAAATCTGTTGTTTTGTCATTATGGGGTATGAAGTGTAGATTGATGTGAAAAAAAAAAATTTAAAGCATTTTAGCATAAGGCTGCAACCTAACAAAATGTTAAAAAAAAATTAAGGGGTCTGAATACTTTGAATTCACTGTATGAAAGAAATTCTCTATCAACTGTCAATGCTGTTCATTATACAAGGGACCTTGTAACAAGGTAAATTAACAAAAGTTTAAAGGCACTTGTGAAAAAAGATGCATAGTTAGCTTGTCTTACAATATAAAGCCATAAATAGTTTTCATTTATCAATTAATGTCATACAAAGTCCAGTAAATAAAAAAAATTAAATGTTTGGTGTGATCACCTTTGCCTTCAAAACAGCACCAATTCTCCTAAGTATGCATGGACACTGTTTTTCTTAGTTGTTGGAAGATAGGATGTTCCAAGCTTCTTGGAGAATTTGTCACAGTTCTTCTATCTATTTAAGCTGTCTCAATTGCTTCTGTCTCTTCATGTAATCCCAGAATGTTAAGTTAAGGGCTCTAAGCCATCTGTTGCAGGGCTCCCTGTTCTTCTATTCTATTTGCAAAAGTGATGTTTGGGAGTCAAAAATGTATTTCCTATTGACACTAAAACTGAAGATTTAAATAATTACATTTTGTAAAACATCTTTGTGATGAGGAGGAGGGCGTGGCCGGGCCATGAGGGTGCACGGCCGGCGCTGAATTACCTAATCAGGGGGAGAGAAAGATAAAGGGGAGCCAGAGATGCCAGTGAGTGAGAGTGAGACACACAGAGTTATGTTTGTGTCTTTTTTTGTTTGTTTTTTTGGGTGATTTGCTCCCCCTTTCTCCCCAATTTGCAATGCCCAATTCTCAATGTGCTCGTGGTGGCATAGTGACTCACCTCAATTGGGGTGGCGGAGAATGAATCTCAGTTGCCTCAGCCATCAATCCGCGCATCTTATCACGTGGCTTGTTGAGCGCATTACCGCGGAGATGTAGCGTGTGTGGAGGCTTCACGCTATTCTCTGTGGCATCCACGCACAACTCACCATGTGCCCCACCAAGAGCGAGACCCACACATTATAGCGACCACGCGGAGGTTACCCCATGTGACTCTACCCTCCCTAGCAACTGGATCACTTTGGTTGCTTAGGAGACCTGGCTGGAGTCACTCAGCACACCCTGGATTCAAACTCGCGACTCCAGGGGTGGTAGTCAGCATCAATACTCGCTGAGCTACCCAGGCCCCGTTTGTGTGTGTCTTTTATGATATGTTGGAGTTTATTTGTATCATTAAAACTTTATGTTGACTGCTCAGCCGGGTCCCAGCTTCCTCCTAAAACCTGACCAAACAGAGGTCTTTTACATTTGGTGCCGAAACCCGGTAAGGAGGAGGGATGTACTGTTGTGGAGTCCTCGCTGCGGCCATCCGCCAGGAAGCGGAGGAGCCGCTGTCATCTGCCAGGGGATGGAGTCGCTACTGCCGTCCGCCAGGAGCTGGAGGAACTACTGCCGTCTGCCAGGAAGCGGAGGAGCCTTTGCCATCAGCTGGGGGACAGAGGACTCACTGCTGTCCACCAGGGGAGGAGGGGCTGTTGTCCACCAGGGGGTGGAGGAGTGGCTGAGGACCAGGCAACAGTGTGTCCGGGGACCGGCGAGCCACTTTTTCTCTCTCTCTCTCTCTCTCTCTCTCTCCTCTCTCCCT
Source organism: Myxocyprinus asiaticus (assembly GCF_019703515.2). Classification (NCBI taxonomy): domain Eukaryota; kingdom Metazoa; phylum Chordata; class Actinopteri; order Cypriniformes; family Catostomidae; genus Myxocyprinus; species Myxocyprinus asiaticus. The sequence continues at coordinate 12,198,371 of NC_059346.1, read as the reverse complement.
CTTGTTCTGTCTCTCCCACTCGCTCCCTCTCTCCCCTCTCCCTCCCCCCATCTCTGGGGAGGGCAATTGGGTGGCAGAATGGCCAGAAGGGCAGCGTCTCCCCTCCAGAGATGGGGGGCAGTAAGCCAGTCCGGACGACGCCCCGGCCTGAATCGGGCGGTGGAGGAGTGTGACGAGGAGGAGGGTGTGGCCAGGCGCTGAGTCACCTAATCAGCGGGAGAGAGAGATAAAGGGGAGCCGGAGACGCCAGTGAGAGAGAGAGAGAGAGAGAGAGAGAGACACACACACACACACACACACACAGAATTATGTTTGTGTGTGTCTTTTACGTTATGTTGAACTTCATTTGTATCATTAAAACTTTATTTTGACTGCTCAGACGGGTCCCAGCTTCCTCCTTTCCCAACCGGACAGAGGTCTTTTACAATCTTATGTGCCTAAGACTTTTGCACAGTACTGTGTGTGTGTGTGTATATATATATATATATATATATATATATATATATATATATATATATATATATATATAAAATGGTCTCTTTTTTTTCCAGAGCTGTATATACACCGATCAGCCACAACATTAAAACCACCTGCCTAATATTGTGTAGGTCCCACTCGTGCTGCCAAAATAGCACCAACCCGCAATTCTACTCACCACAATTGTACAGAGCGGTCATCCGAGTTACCGTAGACTTTGTCAGTTCTAAACAGTCTGGCCATTCCCTGTTGACCTCTCTCATCAACAAGGCATTTCAGTCCACAGAACTGCCGCTCTCTAAATGTTTTTTGTTTTTGGCACCATTCAGATTAAATTCTAGAGACTGCTGTGCGTGAAAATCCCAGGAGGTCAGCAGTTACAGAAATACTCAAACCAGCAATATGTACAGAATAGCATACTGCCTTACTACTGTTATACTGTTACTGTTACTGTATTGGTCAGGGATTACAAAGAGTTCAAGGAAAAAAAAAAGAAAAACGAAAATATAAGCAAAGTAATAGAAAAACAGAACAAAATCCCTTTAAATTATTCCAGAATGAAAACGTTATTTTTAAATGCTGAAAACCAGTTAGTAACATTATTTCCTTACACAGTGACTTGACCTATTTCCAGTCTGATCAATGAACTGGAAGTAATATCAGCCACGATTTTTCACATCTGTATTTTGATTCATTATTTGATTATACTTCAAAAAATTAAAGTGATTTTTCACCCAAAAATAAAATTCTGTCATTATTTATTCACCCTAATGTTGTTCCAAACTTGTATGACTTTCTTCCAAGTAACACAATCACCAACAAAGATACAATTAAAGTGAATGTGAACATTTTGCCAACCATTACCTTTTTTGTTCCACTAAAGAAAGTATAAATGAGTAAATGATGACAGAATTTTTATTTTTGGGTTAACTATCCCTTATTTTTAAGGCATTTTTACACAAAATGGATTAAGAATGTAGAATAACCCTTTTCATTCCAGAGATGATAACTAGACAGCACTTGTTGAATCAAACATGCAACTTGGTGAGGTCATGGGACAACCGTTTATCGTGAAATAATGCAGTATACGGTGTATAAAACAGTGTTCTGTTAGTATTAAGAATTCTGAACATTTTACTCTCTCTTTTTCTCTCTCTCTCTCACTTTAAACTGGGCTGCTCTTGACAAGTGTTGCTGGATTATTTCTTTGCCAGAAGAATATGATAACAAATAAATGATAACAGATGTTCCTTCCATCCAGAATTGCAAATTTACAGTCATGGCTAAAAGATTGCAAACGCACAAAAATTCTGACCTCTCAGCTACTAAGCTGAACTTGTAGCTTTAATAGGCTTTTGAATGCTGTTTTAATACATTCAAGACTGTTTTATAAAGCTTAGCCAAGTGCGTGAGAGAGTGTGTGTGCGTAGGTGTCATGTTTATTGTGCTTCCCACGAGGAAAGATTTTAAAAAAGTGAGCGTTAGCATGCCTCTGCGCTCGTGTGCTTGCACGAGTGTCGCTAGGCGCAAGGTAAATCAGCATTAATTTACACCCCGCTGAGAGACAATGCATTCCACAAGAACTTAGCTTTGGGGAGACAACACAGTTGTTGGTAATGCACTGACCCATGTAATGTCACACACACACACACTCATCTAGATAAAGACTATGCAGTAACTTTTTGTATTTTTAGAATAAATAAACAATATTTAAATGTTGAATATTTTTAATCTTTGAGGATGTCCCCATACATCCCCATAATATATAGGGATGTCCCGATACCATTTTTTTAAAATGAGTATGAGTACCGTTACTTTTTTTTTTAGTACTAGCCGATACCGAGTATCGAACTCAATATCAGCAGTTTATTTCAATGTTATCATAAAAATTGTGTTTAAATAAATTAATTAAAACTTTAATCAAATGAAAGTATAACAATGAATTTTTAACATGAAATTTTATTATTTTTATCAAATGAAGTGATTTTATACAGACTCTCACACAATCCTAAATACAGCATTGGAGTTATTTTTGTCAAATAAAGTGCTGCATAATCGAATATCACAGATGTGAGATATTGCTTAAATATAATGCAGTTACTATTGATTTATTATTAGTAGTAGTTGTAGTATAACAGTGAATATTACATAACTATATAGTAGTGATCTATTTCTGTCATACCTTTTTCTTTTAAATTGAGCTTTTGTTTTGGCAGAGCTTTTATTTTGAAGTGTTTCCATGTTGTTAGACCAAGGAGCTCTGACGTAATGACGGCAGATTACCAATCCGGAAAAGCAGGTCGCTACATGAATCACAGTAATTATTAAACCGCAAAAGGCTAATATTTAAATAAATAAATATGCAGTCTGTGTATGACTCGTGCTAAAAAGTGAATTAGCGCTCTGCCTGCTGTCATCTGCTACAAACAGAACATGCGATGCGCATAATACTGTTTTCCGTGTATGAGTCAAGGATCTCTAAAGGTATGAGCAGTTTGTGTCTCTATGCCTGCACAACACTGGCTCCACACATTCACAAGCACTCACATTTAAAATGCTACACGTGCAAACTATCTATTTATCTCATTAAATTGCAGCTTTTGCTGTTAAATAATTTCGCTAGGACATGACGTGATTTTAACGAGTACCAGTACATGAGCATGGTACCTGACCCGATTCCGATACCAGTATCGTATCGGTGCATCCCTAATAATATACCTAACCAACACAGAGACACACACAACTAATGCAATTTTGCCAAAGAAAGGCTGACACCACTATATTGCAATGTCAGATCTATAAGAACAATGATTTACGAGCATGCTCTATTGCAAGCGTATACATTATTCAGATGCACATTTATGTTCATCATAAAATTTTGAAGCAACCGCATCAGGTCATCTTGAGTTCATGGACACTATGTAACGACCCACTACAATTTATATTACCATTTTCTTCAAGGGCTAATACTAGATAAGTACTTGAATATGTAACAAAAATAAATTTTTTAAGGATGCCAGTTATTGTGGACAGGATAGTGTTTTCTTTAGTTCAGGGTCAGTGTGTGTGTGTACTGCTAATGTGGATGCTTGTTATATAGTCTCCTCCTCTGACTGTTAATGTGAAGGAATGCTTTGTATTCTCTCACTGTTGCATGTAATAAAGTTCATCATATCAAATCTAAACCCACATCACACCACAAGTACAGCTGTGAAACAATTTACATCCTAACAATAAACATGATAGATAGATAGTGAGTGTGTGTGTGTGTGTGTGTGTGTGTGTGTGAGAGAGAGAGAGAGAGAGAGAGAGAGAGAGAACAACAACAAATCTGGTGAAAAAATCTTAGTAGTAAAAACAAAAGGAAACAGTAAGTTGAACGCTGAAGTGGGTAATTTTATCAATGTTGAAATTCTCACCGATGTAGGTTAATGTCCCCTTAAAGTGTAAACACTCAGTATGTTTACATGCACAGGTTTATTGCTGTTTTATACATCAGTGCATTAACTGCATATTGGTCCACTTAGTACAATGACAACACTAAACTGTTATTTAATATTTGAATAAATTGCACTCAGAAATCGAGCAATGCGACAAGATTAGAACTCTCCCATTATAATCACCATTATCTTTGACTGCACTGCAGAATAAATTAATTATGTACTCCATGTCTTTGCCATGTTTATTATAATGGAGCATTCCAGTTTTGTCACGTTGCTTGTTTGCAGTGTTTACCATCTACATTGCAAATGAGCTGTACATAAAAAATCCAAAATAGTTCCAAATTACTGACTATGCTTTTCTCTTTTATTCCAAACCTTTTTGAGTCACGTGTTGTTTCTCCAACTCAAATTTGTGCACCACCGCAAATAGAGTTGAAACGAAGCAAGCATCTGTGTATCAGACTGTTTAAAACTTGACTAGACTAATTTAAGGGTTTTTGATTCGCCACTGCCATTTCAACTGACATGTCTGGGATTGGTTAGATCACTCAACCGCTGCAAAAACACATTGTAAATAGATACCTTGATGCAACAATAGTAGACTTAAATGCAATGCTGCAATAGTCGATTTTCATGTTTAGTAAATCGCTACAGCAATCGTAATATTGATTAATTTTTCGATTTATGGAGCCTTTTCACACTTCCACGTTCACAAAGAGGAAGTCGCAATAATTGGGTAAATTATGGTGGCAATCAGGAAGAACAGTAATGACCAGTGCCACTACAGTGTTCCTATTAGCACGAATTCCAAAAGAAAATATCTGGATTTGTGTTTCCATGAATTTCCAAAAGATGCTGAACTTTGTACGATCTCGGTCGATTCAGGCAATTAAATGTGAAGAAGATAACTTCGTTATTAAATGACGATGCACTTTTGTCTGTAGACAGTATTTTTAAGATAAGGACTTACAGCATTTGCGCACAGAGGGAATTGTGAAACGCTTTAAAATCTGAGCTGTACCGTCACGGGTTCAATGGAATGATTAAACATCACAACCGACACGAGAGTGTGTGTTTGACAGGGTTAGAAGGCAGATGAAGCGAGACATGGGTCTCTTCACTCCTTCACATCCTGCATCACCCCTCAACAGGTATTAGTTTCACCAAGTACAACTCACAGATTTGTTAACTGTGCCCTCTTTTTCTCAATTTATGGCGACAGATTTATAGATAATTCCTTTAATACATAAATAAGTGCCTGCTGATTTAATGCACAACCTCTCAATTATAATTTATTTTTATTGACTTACCTTCGTATCCGTGCAGATAACCCTTGAAAACAACTTGTAATCTTTGTTGAGTTTAGATTTAGCCGTTGATGGACGATGCTGTTAACGTCTCCAAGCATAAATGCAGGCAAAACTTTAAAGGACTGTGAAAACACATACACCTTGGCAGCAGCCATAGTTGCGTTTACCCAACTATGATGACTTCCGCTTCACGGACACGTGAAAAATGTTCCATTTTGCAGCCCTACAATGTGTAATTGAATATTTGTAGGAAAGACGTCAAAATATGCATCTTGTCTTTCAGATGTATGCATGCGTACAACGGCGAGGACAACTGTGGTTCAATTAGCGTGTATACATGCTGGACAAAGCCGAGCTACAATGGCATCATCTACATCTGTTAGTTTGCAAAAATCGGACTTTAGTTGGACTAAAGATTTTACAAGACATTTAAAATGTTCTTGTTTTTGTCTGTCTGAAATCGAACTGTTAAAGTACATATAAACGTACTGATTCGGCTTTGATTTAGAAATGTGAGCAATCATATATTAAAGTCGCTTTTGTGATCGAATCACAAAAACCACATTCAGAGCTAGTCAAAAACGCATGTGACGACATCGCATTTGAGGTGTAAATGCTAGTCCATCCTGAATGTATTACAGACAACAGCAATGCACCACCTCTCACCCATTTATCAACTGCTGCACTAAAACAAGATTTTAAACTTCGGCTGTTATGAGCAGCTTTAGAATGGAAAAAACTGAAAATGTGAAAAAGCAAATACTTACAGTATGCCAGCACGAGAATTTCACAGATCTTCTTCAGTGTGTCTGATATCAACACGCAGTGACAAAATAGAGCAGCACACATCTGAAACCCAGCAATACAGGTACTCCACTAAAATCAGGTTACTTTACTAATTACTTCATTGAAAAAGTAATCACATTATTAATTACTTTACTTAAGTTACTTTCTAAAACACTTTTCTGCTCAACAAATTCAAAATAATGTCTAAACTTCTTTTTTGTTCATTGTTACACACAAGTCATACACTCAGCACCTCACATTTCTCCTTCACAATGATTCGTTACGGGACTATAATTAATGTATTCTACATAAATAATAGGGGTGTAAATCGGATGTTTCATCAAGATACGATCTTATATCGATTCTCTTGGCCTGTGATCCGATAGAGAATACGATACGATTTCGGTTTTGATTCGATTCAGGGCCCTGCGATTGATATTCCGATATTATTTGCCTATTTTACACAATTAATTACAAAAATAATTGCCATCAAATGCAACCAAAATATAATTTGAATATTTTAATGAGCTCTCTGAATAGTGCAAATTTAGTATCCACACTGGGACATCCACAACAAAATAAGGTACTTCAGATGTTGAAACAAATTATACAGATAATAATATTCAAATATAACGTCACATACAAGTGATCATCAATCATTTGATTACAGCTTATTTTTCAGTTGAATCCAATTCAAAGTACTTACATACCCATGACTTGTTTCCAACTATCCGTGGTTTTCTTGGCTACAACTTCCACAGTTGTAATGAAAAATTTTGTTACAGTTAACTAGGATAAATGTTAGTAAGTGTGCTGATGTGTAGATGTGTAAAGTCTTATAACTGATGCTAGTGCTGGGCAGCAGGTAATTGTCTTTCCCTCATTATTGTTGTTCAGAACGTCGACGTTGTCAAGATGTTTCAAGATGTTGGTTGAACTTCTCCATGGTACATTTAAATAGCAAATTCTCATGTAAAATTCAAATGGGTCGCATGCGCAACACTATCGATGGAAGCCTGAATTAATCGCGCATGTGAGCCACTCTGCGTTTGTCACGAGAGCTCACATTTTAAGGAGCGCCTGGTTGATGTGCTCACACTGATCCTTTCACTGAAGCCTGCGTTTCGCGGGAAGCACAGTTGACGCGCGTGCACGCCGCACGGATAGCAGAGCGCAATTTGGCTTCAAAGACCAAATCCTTGCACATCCTTGTCCCACATGAAGTGTATTTAGCACTCATAAAGTGAAAAGAATGTAATAAGGTTACGCGTACGGACATGACTGACATGAGAGTATTAAAATAAAGGTACATCTTAATAAAATTCTATATCGATATTTATGTGTTGTATCGTTAACATTGGATCATTGGTTATTGGATCGATGCATCGATCCAGATCGATGAATCATTACACCCCTAATAAATAATATATTAGAAATCAGCATAACCCTATAATGTACTTAAAAGTAATTGAATTAATTGAAAGTCAGTCACTGTATTGTGATTACAAGAATTTATATGTGATGAATTACACTACCTTTTGTCTAAAAAGTAATTAGATTACAGTAATTTATGACTTTGTAATCGGATTTCACCCAACACTGGCAGTAGCACACTGACATAGTGATTGATTGATGTATGTCATCATGAAATCAGAGACCCTCCCCTCAAAATCCAAACACAAGTGGTCACAAGAAACGCATTTAAGCGACCAGTTGTATACAGCCATGTGTCTCGCCAGAAAACATGATCAGATCACCTGAAATGCATCTTTATACCAGGTGTAAACGGCAGGGTTCGTACAGCTTTTTAAGAGTGAAATTTAAAAAAATGTAAGCATTTTCAAGGTACCTTAATCATCTTTTTTCAAGCATCTCGAAGCTTTAAATATTATCCAATTCTAAATGTTACTTGACAAAAATGCAATGATAAAAAAAGCATCCTCTGTGATTTCAAACATTGCCCAATCTATAAAAATTAAAAGTTAACAATTCCTTTAAACCCACAGACAGCTAAGACTGGAATCCGTAATATGATTACAACCAAATTATTGCATTAACACACAGATATAGTCAGAAACATCGGTTATCTATAGGGCTTGAATTACCATGGGGGAAAACAATCCTGGTTAATTTAATTACTTATTCATTTCCATGTCGAAAATGAAAAGAAATATCAAGTAGATTTGGCTATTTTTAAAGAAAGTTTGTGTGGGTGTGGTGTGTTTGTTTTGTCCACTTCAAATAAAAGCAAAAATTCCACAACTGATATTTTGTCACCAGCCACTTGAAAAATGCAAGCTATTCAGTGACAAGATATGAGATGCATGTGGAATCTCTAAACATGCACATCGGCAGCAGAAATAAATTTGGTATGATCAGAATGTTTTCCACCTCACCAGTATAAGACGTGACTGCAATTATCAGACTGATTTGAAGAATATTGTGCTATTATGAATATTATGACTGATTTCAGCTGTTTTGACAGCTAAAATATGTAGAGAATAAATGTATACACCCAGGCTGGGGCACACATTCAACAAGGCCTTTGAACATGTAACACTAATTATCAAACAGGTTTTCTGCTAGTTTTAAATAATCCACTTAATTGGTTCATGGAAGAAGTATATTTATCATAAATACAAATTTGTGTTTATCATATTAAAATTGGTAAATATAGCAACATATCATTACATAGCCAGTGAATAAACAACAATATTTACCTACAAAGTATACTAAATTATTTAATGTAAAACATCATACAGGGACATCTGTGCAAGATTCATAAGCAAACTGTAATAAAATATTAATGTAATGTAATATTAAATTATTATTATTGAATGTTAATTTTATTGTAGTACAACAGTAATAATTTGTCATAATTTCGTTATATTCACACAGCATTGGTCCTAATAAACCCTCAAGGCTTTTTTAATAGCTAACTGAAGACATTTGAATTTGTTGCTTAGTCCTCTTATTTACAATGTGGTGAAATGCCACCTCCTCATCTTCTGTGCCCCAGTGTCACATTATTACAAGAATGTTATGAATTACATGAAAATAAAGTGATGTCGTTGACTTTGCATTCTCAACGCACGTTACAAGAAAAACGCACCACACACTAATAGCGAACCAAACTCAGAACACTACAGAGACGAGTGGAGCTTGTTTGTCCGTTTGTGAGCCACTGAGACAGTTGAAAACAGTGGCTGTGCTTGGACCATGTTAATTCAGACTTTAAGTACATTTAATAAAATTGCAGCCTTTTGGGGGTTTTAATAAATCGCACTGGGCCATATCATGATATCGATTTTATTTTGATTAATTCAGCCCTAGATTTTATATATTTAATTTATCACATACAGTACATTGACTTTCTGCCCTACCTAAGTATTCATGTTTACTATTTGTATTCTTGATTGTAAATTATTCCAAAGTAAATTCAAGTTTTAACAAAGTCTTTGTATCTTATACCTTCAGAATGGCTTAGTGCTGATAAGTGCAAACATCCATTGATGACTTTTTTCTTTGCACAATGGATTCCCTTGTTGTTGATCGCTTCTCTGCATAGTGATATTTTATGTCTCCTCTTCCAGCCAGCTGTCATTGAAACGGCACTCTGACATGTTGATGGAAGCAGGAGACACAGGTATAATTTCTTTGGCAATCTAAACAAGATGCAAAGCGGCGCACGTGAGCTCCGCGCTTATGAGACACCACAAACATAACGACTGTATAATATCCATTTCAAATTCGAAATAATGTTAGATCATTTATAACAGTCCCAAGGAAAAATCAAGTATTTTCAAGGAACATATTCAATATTCAAGCATGTTTCAAACCTTGAAAACCTAATTGGGAAAATCAAGCATTTACACAAATTTCAAGACTGTACAAACACTGGAACGGGGTCTAATTGTTTTCACCTGTTTTGCTATTTTCTACATGCCCTTCAAAACCCTTCCCACATAAGATATGTCCGTAAACCCATATTTCAAAAAGAGCAGTTTTAAAGTTGACATGAGTAAACTTAACAAGTGTGTACATAGACTGTAAACGGGAATATGAGTGAAAGAGAAAGCGAGAGAGAGAGAGAGAGAGAGAGATGTTGACATTTATACCTCTTTATTTATATATATATAAAAAAATCTTCTAAAAACTATATTGCAATTAACAACCATCATCACATACAAACATATCAATATACAAATAATAATAATAATAATAATAATAATAATAATAATAATAATAATAATTGAATACTACAAAAAATTAGGTTTTCCTCATGATCCATAGTACACAAAACTTCACTTAAACCCCATGTTTCAATACAACAAACCAGATTTTTAGTCAGTTTAAAATAAACAAACTCTGCTCTGATCCTTGAAGCAACGAAAGCTCTTAAAATTATCTCTGGATCTACTAAAACTTCTTTTAACTTTTTTTTCCTTGTTACCCATATTGCCAATTTGGTTTCACCTATTAGATAGTTAATTAAGCCAATTCTTCACCTATCTGAAGCCTTATAGTTTGGTCCAAGAATGAAAACATTTTCTTTAAACTCTTCAAGTTTTTCAATCCAGCTTTCTAACAGATTCCTCTAGATCACAAAAGGGACATTTCTTTTCTACAGTGGGGTCGATATGTGCCACGTGTCTGTTTGTAGCTATTGCCCAAAGTATAATTCTCCACTGTAGATCTGCAGTTCGTTTTTTTAATGGGAGATTTATACAATGATCTCCAGCACCTTTTAGGAGAAGAGTTTGGCCCTAGCAAATCTGACCACTTTGTTTCTCTACAGTCCTTCAAAACTGATTGATGAGCAACATTTACACATGTCAAAAAGAATGCATTTTTTTGAAGCCTCTTTGAAACCATGTAACTCTGGAGTCCTGAAAGAAAGAATTGATTCCTCTTGTGGCTCTTCTTCCACCAAAGCTGACACATAAAGTTCAGGAAAAAACTCCCCCTGTATCTCATTCTCTTCTTTATTCGAATCCTCTTCTCCTGACTTTTGTCGATAAGCAGAAGAAAAAAAAAAGAGAAAATCTCATCCATTACATGTTTCATAAATCTGACAGACTTGATTCCTGTCAGATTACACATTTCCTCAGGGCTTTTCCATTCGTCATCATTTTTTAAGTCCATTATCCTTGTGCATCCAGCTCTTGCCATTGTTTTCTGAAGGCTTTTTGTATTAAGCACCTTTGCTTGAAGTAAAGGCTTATTAAAAAGAGGTTCATTGTTTTTCCAGGGTTCAGAGTAAGACAGGTCTCTCTTCACTTGAAAGTTTGAAATCCATGTTCTTAGCATTGTTTTATAAAAAGCAGACGTGTCTTTTAAGTCCATTTCTGTTAGATTAATTAGAAACAAATGCAAATTATATTTAAAAACATCAACTTTGTGTAACAGGGCTTTTGCGGTGTCAGTCCAACACCTTCCATTTGAGTACAGCAACTTTTGTGCTGCCTGCAGCCTGAAAGTCTTAATTCTGCTTTTGATGTTTATTAATCCTTGTCCACCTTTACTTACTGGTAAGAAAAGAATGGCAACTTTAGTCCAATCCAAAAGAAATCCACTGATCTTTTTTGTAATTCATGAATAATATCTTTTGGAGGATCCAGGACATTCATTTTGTGCCACAGTGCCGAAGCTGCTAGATTATTTGTTACCAAAACTCTTCCCCTATAGGAAAGCTGTGGTAGCACCCACGACCATCTAGACAACCGGCTACACATCTTCTCCACAATTACTTCCCAATTTTTCATCTTAAAACTTTCAGACCCTCTTGACTCCACTTAACACCACCTGGGAGTACTGGTGGGTGTTTTTATCATTTCTCCAAAAAAAAAAGCCTTCACACTTTTCCCAGTTCACTCTAGCTTTTGAAGCATTTTCATAAACATTCAATGTTTCTTTTAAAACTGACACATCTCTCTCATCCTTAATAAAAATTGTAACATCATCAGCATATGCAACAAACTTAATAGGCCTTTCCACATTTCTTTCAACTGAAAACCCTTTTTAAAAAGTAGGGGTTCAATGGCCAATGAATACAACATCCCTGATAATTCCTCTTAAGGAATAAGCCGACTAAGCCCACCCCCAACTTTCAACATTGCAGATGCATCATTATATAAAAATTGTATCCATGAAATAAAACTTTGACCAAACCCAAAAGCTTCAAGCATTTTAAACAAATAATAATGACTAACTCTGTAAAATGCTTTTTCTTGATTAACTGCAAAAATTCCAACAACATCACGGTTCATTCTTGCAATGTCTATTATGTCTCTTACAAGAAACAAATTGTCCATTATGGTTCTGTTAGGGATACAATATGTTTGATATTCATTGACAATATATTCTAAAAAATGTTTCAATCTATTTGAAAGACACTTTGCCAAAATGTTATAGTCTGTGCATAAAACTGCCACAGGTCTCCAGTTTTTCAGCAATCCAAGATCTCCTTTTTTGGGTAATAAGGATAAAACCGCTCTTTTACAACTAGTAGGCAATTCATGTTGTTGATAGCAATAATTAAAAACTTCATAAAAGATCATCTTTCAGTAGGATCCAGAATTGTTTATAAAATTCAGCCGGAAGTCCATCTAACCCAGGTGCTTTTCCAGTTTAAATTTTTTTGTTCTTTTAGCTGGAGGGCAGAGTCAACCTGTTTATTCTGTTCATCAGAAAGTTTCAATAAGTCTTTATGCAAATCCTCCATGCATCTGACATCACATTGTCCTTCTCCAAATAAATCCATATAACAATCAGAAGCCATTTTTTCTCATTTCATTAGGATCTGAATTCAAATTCCCATTTACATCTTTCAAATGCAACATCATTTTTTCTCTCTTTCTTTCTGCTCCAGATTAAAAAAGTAGTAGCTTGGTGCATCCATTTCTCTCAAAGATGTAAAACAGGCTCCAATTAAAGCTCCTTTTGCTTTCTCATGAAATAATGAGGCTAAAAACTTTTTTTTTTTATTCCTCCCAACTGTCACAGTATCTCCAACCATTAACTCACTTTCAATCTGTTTTATCTCTTTTTCAAGTTCAATAACAGTTTTTTTTTAATCCTACCATTTGTATTATATGTATAATTTTGACAAATTATGTTTTTTCCACTCAACCCAAAATACATTAAATGTTTCACAAAAAAGAACATCTCGTAACAGTTTCACGTTAAAATGGCAATAATAGCTATGACTTTGTGACTTCTTTACATTTATTTCAATTATACATAAATGATGATCAGAGAACCCATTTGGAAAATTGTAGATTTTTAAATTCTATTACTATTATTCTTATTAATATAGAAACGGTCTAACCTAGCAGTACTAATACGATCATGAGAAACCTTTACCCGTGTATACTGCTAAACTGTTGTGTGTTGTAGTCTCCAGACATCAACCAAATTAGAATTACTAATAACATTATGTAAAACATTGGCAGAAGAGGGGTGAGGTTTATCTCCATTTCGATCTAAAGTAAAATTTAACGTACAGTTCCAATCACCCCTAAAACCAAACAAACATTTTCACAGTTTTTAAAATATTAATCCTCTCAGCTCCAATATTTGGTGCATAAACATTAATAAAAACAAAAACGAACCCATTTATACTTGCTTGAACAGCCAAAATTTGTCCTCTTTCTATTTCATTGACAGAGACAGTGGTTATATTAATCTTCTTTGAAAATAAAATTGCAACTCCTCCACTAACATTAGAACCACGACTCATAAATAAATCACTTCTAAAATTCAGTATGCGTCTCTTGTAAAAATGTTACATCAATATTCTTATTTTGTATGTATTCAATCAAACTTGCTCTTTTCCTACCATCTCTTCCCCCATTGATGTTAATGGATCCTATTCTAAGGCTCTCCATGAAAGAAGAGGACAGAAAAAGGAAAAATAAAGAGGACAACACAAAGAGAAACAGATAGCTCACCCCTTGTGATTTCTTCATAAATAAATTATAAAGAATTCTCAAAAGCTTCTTCTTTTCTCGGTTTTGTTACAATTTTTTTTAAATCGGAATCTTTTCCTTCTGCTTAACTCTTCATAACTCACAGTCTTTTGTATCTTGACCGCTGAAACCAAAAACCTTTTTACGTCAGAAAAAAATCCTTAACTTCTACTTTTCTTCCAAAGGTTGTATCAAGGAAATCATTAATCTCCTTCACAGTATATAACTGATCCTCATCATAATTGGAGGGAATATCTGACATTTCAGAAAAGCAATCATCATCTGCCATCTCTTCTGTCACATCAGTGCTTTCAGAGAGCTGAGACAGCGGTATGTTTTCAGTTGGATTCTCAACAGTACCTACATCAGTACCATCAGAGCTCTCAAGATTATATTTTTTCACATCACTCGTCCCTGCCACTTCACAATTCTTCCTTTTATTTTCCTCATCACAATTATTTTTTTCTCCTTTTATTCCCCCCGATTTCTTTTCTCTCGATACCTTCTGTCCTATATCTTCAGTAGAGTCACTTTGTTCATGAGTGCTCTGTTTATTATTTACACTCTCATCTTTTTCAGATCCATTGTCTGCCTCTTTTTCTTTACTTTTATCTGCATCCCCCGCTTCACCAGCGTCCGCCTGTTCACCTTCATTTGTTTTGTTGGTAACGTCTTCTGTTTGTATTTTGTGCGGGCATGCCATTTTTTTATGCCCGATATTACCACACTTAAAAGCATTTCAAATTATTGGTGCTCACATAGATCATGTACGATTTATCTTCATGTTTAACACGGAACGAGATATCTAGTGTCGGTGTTTCTAAAAACATAAACACCTGCCGTCTAAAAGACAACATGTTTTAGCGCTTCATTTTTACACCCAAGTAGAATCAATTTAATTCCACTTGCCATTTTTCCGAACCTCAGTAGTTCATTTTCAATGCACTCATTAGGTATATACGGTGGAATATTAGATATCGTTACCCTAGTTGACTGTGATACCAATGGTGAAACAGTAACAAAAGCTCCACTTACCCAAACGCTGCTTACGATGAGTTTACTCATAAAACTTTGGTCCTTTAGGAAAACCATCACAGCCTTGTTCATTCTGGATGCGGATACAATGTTTTCAAATCCTATTTGTTCTCCAATCGCCACGAGCACGTCCTCAACCGCCGCACCAGCGTCAGGCACGCACCTGACTCCATGGCGGAGCAACAGAGGGGAAAACTCCATCCCAGCCCTCTGCCACGAGGCCGAAAAACTTCCACCTGGCGACTATTACGCTTCAAATATTTCAAAAATCTAATTAAGTACTAAAAATTATACATAAACATTTAGAAAGAATTTTTATAAACATGTATAAATAAATGAGAATAGTAACAAAAACTACCCCCAGAAACGCTCCTCTCACCCGTGAGACGCTCACATTCCCTAAACTCCCAGCATGCACCAGAGAGAGAGAGAGAGAGAGAGAGAGAGAAATGAATGTTAATGTGTCTCTGCCCTTGGCATCTGTAAGTTTAATTACACTGAAAGTCAGACAGTCTGACAGTGAGCGTGCAGCACTGATAGTTGGAAGAAAAAAAAACACTGTTCCAATAACAAAGTCACAGAGAAGGACAGAGTGGGAGACACAGAAATAGAGACATATGGTATGACATTAAACTGGACAACACTGGTGTGGATGTTAGACTGGCAATGACATCAAATAGGTTTTAAATATTTATTTGCAACAAGCTAACACTTGCTGAAACCATCAAAAGATTCACTGAAAATTTATATTTCTAGACGTACATTCATTCCATCAGAGGCAGCATTATTTTAGCAGGAAAGAATCTTATCATCGCACTTAACAGCTGACATAATAGAGCCCAGTGTTATTACACGTCCTGAGGCCATTTCAGCTGTCAATCATATTAAGTGATGATTATGAGGTCACATGTTTCATATAAGTGTTTTCCACTGTAGCCACTAACATATCAGAGCACAGTAGAAAACAGGACCTGTCTGTCTGTTACTTTAGGACAATTAGATTATTGTGACATTCACTTTTACAAATGGAATGTGGTGAATTAGAGAATTTGAAATATTTATTTCTCTGAATATTTCTTGTGTGTAATACACCAGGGAATAGCAGGAAATCCAAAGGTTTCGTATGAATAAATAATGGTGGTATCCAAAAGACAAAAATTAAAATCTTTCATTGTGGCTTTCATACTTTAGTAAACTAGATCAGAGGTTTTCAATCTTTTTGATGCCAAGGACCACTAAATGTGATGATACCTTTGCGAGGGACCCCCTTTCAAAAAAATAAAAAGAAAGTGATATATTTTCATATGTAAAGACCCATTTAATCTATGTGAGAAAAATAATAAGCGCTAGAGTTGTCACGGTACCAAAATTTCACAGTTCTCGATACCAATTTTGGTATCACTGCATACATATGCTAATATGACAATGTGCTATTGGACAACCTGTTTAGCCTATTTAAAAAGTAACTTTTCAATGTAAATAATAAATTAAAAGAAAAGCATGTTTCCTTCAAGTGTTTCTCAATCAAGGATGCATTGCTTAAGTGTTTTTAAGTAGCACCCTACTGAAATCTGTTTCTTTCCTTACCAAATCATGTTTTCCTTTTTGTTATTATTATTATTATTATTATTTTCCAGAACTTCATGTTTTAATGTCATCATCAAAATGGTGTCTAATCAATTCATTCTTAAAACCTTTTTCAACAGGTCACTGCATTTTTTGCCAAACTTTTATTCAACAGCAGTCTTGCTTGTGATATATTGCTTCATTATTATTATCATCATCATCATCATCATTACAGTGAATATACATACATACATTTAACTATACAGTTGTAATATATTTCTGTCACAATTTCTTCAATTTCAGGGCTCTAGCTTATATTTTGTTTTTTTTATTTATTTTTTTTATTTGGAATGCCCAATTCCCAGTGCGCTTTTAAGTACTCGTGGTCGCGTAGTGATTTGCCTCAGTCCGGGTGGCAGAGGACGAATCCCAATTGCCTCCGCGTCTGAGACAGTCAACCCGTGCATCTTATCACGTGGCTTGTTGAGCGCATTGCCACGGAGACAAAGCGCGTGTGGAGGATTCACGCTATCCACCGCGGCAACCACGCCCCATTGAGAATGAACCACATTATAGCGATCACGAGGAGGTTACCCCATGTGACTCTACCCTCCCTAGCAACCGGGCCAATTTGGTTGGTTAGGAGACCTGGCTGGAGTCACTCAGCACGCCCTGGGATTTGAACTAGGGAACTCCAAGAGTAGTAGCCAGCGTCTTTACCACTGAGCTACCCAGGCCTCCCCTTGAAACGTGCTTTTATAGTGACGTGTATTTTTGGCCTGAATCTTCACTTTCCGGATAAACAGTTTGCAACACTTGTAATATAATTGTGGTAACTATTTCAAATAAACCCACCCAAAGTCTGGTAGTATGCAAAAAATAACCAAGGCCATGCAGGCTGGGATAAATAATATTAACTCATATTATCATAGAATAACATGTTTCCTGCAAAGTAATCAAAAGGTCACAGGTTCAAATTCTGGAATTCCCCTGTGACCTAGTGCCCTTAAGCAAGGCATTTAACCTAGTTATTCAAGAGGGGACTGTCCCTGTAGTATTACAAGTGGCTTTGCATTAGAAAGCATGTGCTAAATGACAAATAACTTCCATTCTTGTATTCTCAACAGTATATGCAATGGACAAATTGCTTTTTTCAGTCAAGCACAGAACAACAATAAATAAATGAATAAATAAATAGAGTGACAATTTCATTTATGTTGTCCACAAGAGGAGAGTCCTGCTGAAAAAATACAATAACATTTTTAAACCAACCTAAGCTGGTTTGACAGTATTAGATGGTTTAGGCTTGTCTAGCTGGTCTCCCAGCTGGAGACTTATATCTCTGCAGAACAATAATGGGCTTTTCCTAATCAGTGGGCATTTTCAAACCATTGAGATTCCCTACTTTCATTGGATAGTTTAGAAACGCCCATCCCGGTTTGAAAATCAGCTTGTGCCCCAACTTAAAAGGTTGTATTAAACGAGCTTACTAACAATAAAGAGGACAAAATCATCTTTTAAAAATACTTCTAAATAACATTCACTGAATTAAAGGGAAAAAAAACTTTACGTTTAATTCAGAAAAGCAATTCATTGCAAAAAAATCCTATTGTTATCAAGTGTTTTTGTCTTGTTTTCCATTTAAAATTGTCTAAAAATCCTTAAAACAAGATACATTTACTTGAGAAGCAACATATAAGATATTTAGATTTGCTTTAAGAGAATATATCTTAAATATAATGTATTTTGTATATAAGTGTATTTGTTTCACTTGGTTATACTTCTGCGAGTGCAGTAAAGACAAAATATACTTATATTCAAGATCTATTCTCTAAAAGCAAGTCTAAATATCTTATATGCTGCTGCTCAGGTGAATGCATCTTTTTTTAAAGGATTTTTAGATATTTTAAAATATTTTTATTTTTAATATTATATTCAACATTCTCAGATAACAATTTTTCTTCTGCATTATAGCTGCTGAAGAAAATGTACGTTCTTTTAAAAGGAGTTTTAGATATTTATATTGGAAAACAAGCAAGTTTTGCTTCAGTGGAGCATCAGCTGCGGCTCTGGCTCCACTTATTCCACAACGAGAGTGCATCTGTATTTACTCATTTTGTATTTTTGCATTATAATTCCCTCATACTTTGCGATCTACATCACCTGAAGCTTTTTGGAAAGTTTAGAGTGCATCTGTACTGTGAGCTGTGTAATTCTTCCTCTCCCCAGTCAGACGTGTACTGCAGTGCTGCTCTCGAGCGTCATCATTAGAGTTTAATGTGATCTCATGTTACGTTAAATGAGATCAAACGACTATTCAACAATGAAAATTTTTGTCGACAATTTTTTACTGTCGACGTTGTCGATAACGTCGACTAATCGTTTCAGCCCTACAGCAGAGAGGAGAGCTGAGAGACCATCTAAGACCAGAAAATCAGGCTCTGCTTTTTTTTTTTTTTTTTTGCAGAAAGGAGAGGCGTCATGCTTTGGCATTGCTCTGTTTGTATAGGGAAAAGGAAGAAAGAAAGAACTCTGACCTCAGTTGCCAAAACAACAATCTATCATTATGCATTAGAGATTTCTGCAGTGAATGCAGCAAAAAAAAAAAAAACAAACAAAAAAAAAAAAAAACTGGCATCTTAATGTTATCAAGCCGTGCATGTAATGCAAGACACTGTGGAGATATAAAAAAGGAAAAACAGCAGAACAAAAAGCCTCTGTAGCGTACAGGTCTAGAATGCCTTCTAGGCATTAAACAGATTTGAATCTACTGATGCATAGATTTCCTTGCTCACTGTTTTCCTTAGGCTTGCGAGCAGCCGTAAAACAACACTAAATGCTATTTAGAGAACTATCCTTGTGTGTTCCTCGGTGGTGCCCCACAGATTGCTCAGACGTCCTCTGCGCCGAAGCTTGTTGGTTTGTTTTCTGTCGTGTCCTTTTATCTTTGTCATTCCCAAACATGCATTACAAGGGTGAATACACAAGCATGGAGTCATCCTAGTGTTTTTCTGAATACTGATGGAGTTCTGCTGAAGAGAAGTGCTGAATTAATTCAGTACAGGAGGAGGGTGCATACAGGGAAAGGTCATCTAATGCTTGACTGGGACCACAGATGACCTAGTTCTGAGGGCATGTGACTGTCTAAACCAGTCATCTACAATGCAATTAAATTGCTCGCATTTGCAGCCAAATTTTATGCTATGCAAAAAAATAAAAAAATAAAGGGTGATATTTGCCACTGGCTTGTACATGTTCAGATTTTTACTCGCCAGTGATTGAGTCGTGTAATGGCGAAGTAGTAGTTATGAGATACTTTTTCTAAATTTTTCTGAAGGACATTTTTCTTTTTTGGCTGCACTGGGTCCAAAGGTGTTACGGAGGAGGTCACAATCACTTTAGTTAAGCCTTTATATGTCATAGTTACATTTACATTGTATTTAACGACATCAACTACTATTGAGGTTAAACTTTTCCATGCAAGGACTGTTTAAGCAGCATTCTCAGTTCTTCCACATGGCTCTGCAGATCAGTCTAAAGCATCTGTTAGATTTCTATGAAGGTAAAAGTGTTGCAAAACTCAAGAGCTTGTAGATTTGAAAAAAATTGTGTGAGGTTGAAATTTAGGGGGTAGCTTTATGGTTAGGGGACGGCAAATATCATTAACTCAGTAAAAGTAAAGGAAAGACTTTCAGTGTGTGTGTGTGTGTGTGTGTGTATACACTGTCCCGGTTGCCAAGTTGAATAACCAGTTAAAGCTGATAATTCTGATAAATGTGAATTGTTTTCCGCTAAATGATCATCATCTAGCTCAGTGTTTCACAACCACTGTGCCGCGGCACACTAGAGTGCTGTGAAAGAATGTCAGGTGTGCCGTGGAAAATGATCAAATTCCACAAAATGAATAAATGCATAAATAAAAAATAAAAAAATAAATTCAGGGATGCAAACTCCTTACCTTTCGCCGAAATTCGCCATTTTGAAACCATAATCGGTCACTTTTGTGACTGTGAAGAACTATGATTAATGTGCAAACATGACTGATATTTATACACGTTAAGGGGCTTTAACATGATTCGCATCTGTGCTGCAGTACATACTGAAGCCTATGAAGTGACGCCACTTTACATCGAAGTATGTCGTCTTTGCTTCACAAATAATGTCTTTGAGAGTACAAAGAAACAAGAAATATTTAAAAACTGTCCACATTTTTGAAGAGATAGTGAATGTCATAATTTCTTTTAATTAAATATTACCTTTTCATTTCCGAGTCTCAGACAGAGACCCCCGTTATTGAACTAATTTAAATTCACCAAGAAAATGCTTAGACCTAAACATAAACGAGCCCTTTTATTACTTTCTGCTATCAAAGCAACTGCCAGTTTTTTTTCTCTCTCTCTTCCAAATACATGTTTTCAATGTTTATTGTGCACACCTCCTGCTTACTTGCACAGCAAACTCGTAAAATCGCCCCTCTGTGATGCCCTCTACAACACTTGTCGTGAAGGGCAATGTGGTGCTTGACGCTGGTGTTGAATGGGGCGTTGACGCCTCGACTCAACTCATGTGAAAAGCGCTTTACAATGATGAAAGAACATTATTGAAACTCAAAATTATTATTATTATTAGGATATTACTGTCATCGTCATTTATGATAAAAGTCATGCCCAGCAGTTTAAATCTGTAGGAAAATGATACGGTAGATCTGCTTTGTGTTTATAATAATTAAACATTCTACTGATGTCGGTAGATTTGTAGTCATGCAAGTTTTAATGTAGGAGAACGTTACTGGTTATTAACGTTATTGAAACTCACTATTATTAGATTATTAATGTAGCCTTTTTGGATGAAAATTATGCTCAAACTGAAGGAAAATTATAGATCTGCTTTGTTCTTTTAATGCTTAAACACTATAAAGTCTCTTGGTAAATTTCGGTCATGAATGGCTCACAATGATTCAATGACTCACTCATAGCACATAAGATGCTCATTTGTCGCCACCTCATGACATCTCCAGAAGGGGTCACTGAACTAATCAGTTAATAAAATTTAACCAATTTGTGACACAGAAGCAAGCCACACCTAAATACCCTTTTTGCAGCTAATTCTGCTCAATTGTGAGTTAATTTGCTACACTTGAATCTCTAAAAATCACTGGAACTGGTGCGTTTAGCTTATTCTTTAAAAAAAAATAACAAATATTCCCGGAAAATGTTTTTCATGCTGCAGTATTTTTTATGTGGAAAAAATGTGCCATGGCAGAAAAAAAGTTGGGAAACACTGATCTAGCTTATCTCTGCTAAAGAACAATCACAAAAACAACTACAGGGCATTATCAAGTGATTGGCTGCCATTTTCCATCCCTTGCCAAGATGTAAAGTTCTAGGGCAGAAGATAATTGCACATCTCTCGCACTGTGGTCATTATTAATTCCAAACGCTGCTCTTCAGAAAACATTTAAAGCAATCCTAACCAAAACCAACAGATACTTGTAAAGTTTCCCAACAGAATAGTTGTAATACTGTGAATACTTCCATTCTCATGCAAGTCTGAACTGTCACTTCAGTGTGCACATTTACATTTGCAAAATGTCTAACTGCAATTATTTAAAAAAATATTGCGATTTTGATTTGAACTGTAATATGATTATTACCATAAAAAATAAAAAAAACCTAGTAAGAGGTGTCACAAGCAACCATGCTCTACTTCCAATAGAAATACTGTTCAAGAAAGGGTTTTCACACTTGAGTCAAATACATAAAAAAATACAGTGAAACATAGATGGGGAAAAAACAGATTCACAACATATTAACCTTTTATCTGTTCACTGTGTACCTATTTTTGTCATTTTGTGATAGGGCTTCAGCCTACTTTTATTAATTTTATAATAAGTTATTATTAGGTAAACAAATTATGGAAATATATATATTTTTTGTATAATAACAACAACAACTACATTTATTATTATTATTATTATTATAATAAAACAGTAGCATATTTATGTAATATTTTCTGCATGTGACATAGCTATATGTGGGCCTTTATTTTGGTGGAAGATTTTATTTTGGTGGTACACATATTTTAGTGTTTGTAGCAGAGTTGACAATGGCATTTTAATGCAGAGAAATGCTTTTATCCACTCTTTTGTCCACAAAAATCCAGTGTTATAAGGTTACTTTAGAGTTGGATAGTAACTTTTAGCAGCCAAGCATATTTGGAACTACACAAATGTGCAATAAGCGAATCTAGAATGGTGTAAATTTAAACCGCTCGGCTCTTTAGCCTCACGTGTGCTTTGAGAATTTTTAATACACTACAGAGAACAGAACTGCGCACATATAGTAAGGTCAGCGAGCAGCAGATGCAGACTGTTTCTTTAGTTAATTTGGAGCCTTTGCCATTTGATAATCACACTACGTCATATTGCAATTTTGATTTTATTTCAAATAATCGTTCAGCCCTTGCTACAACTGTACTACCTTGTACCCTGCACAATGTGGTGTCTGTGTTTTCAACATTACTGTCCCTGCTGCCTTGTTTTGTACCACACAGCACTTTGCCTTTTGAAATAAATCCGTGTCAAGTTTGACTTCCTGAAAGGTTTTCAGTCGTAGACAAAATGACTAGGTTTGTTTGTGTGTGTGTGTGTGTTTGTGTTAGGGCTTTCAACAGGGCTGAGAAACTAAATTGTAATTTTTCGCTGAAATAGTCAATATTACCAATTATATAAACATTTTAAGGGTATTATTTCAGGTTGGGGGAAAAAATCTACAAGACATCTGATTTTTATCAATATACACCAATCAGCACCATGTTTTAGTGATTATTTATTGCAAAGCACATATCTGACTGTTAACAAAAGTGCATAAAATGATGGTCAAAGGATTCAGCAAGTTCATATTCTCAAATATTAAGTAAAACGAGAAAGAAACACTTCAACAGACGGTTCTATGTTAACTTAGTGTTGCACATTAGCCTGTAGCGGTGTCATAGTAACCTACTACCACAGATTCAAGCTTCTTAATACCAGTGATACCACAGTGTTTATCATTAAATACAGTTGTATGTACATTCCTAATGCTTATGCACCGAGATGCTAAGATAGCAAGGCATAGTCAAGACCAGGTGTTTTTAGCAGTCTGCTAACAAACTGATTAACTTTAACAAGATGTTTTTAAGTGCCATCACATACAGTACATAAACACTACACACTTGAGCTGATTGGAGAGAGACAGATAGAGAGAAAATTACAGCAATAATGCATATGTACTGCATTAGATGAATACAAAAAACAATCCCAAGAGTTACCTGCTTAAGTCCTGCAAGAAGTAAGATCTAATTAAAATGTTAAATCACCCAAATATGAAAATGGTCATCATTTACTCACCCTACATCATTTACTTTGTTCCAAACTCATATTACTTTTTTGTGTGTGTGTTTGTGTATGTGTGTGTGTGTGGAACACAAAGGTTTACCGTTCACTTTCAATGAATAGAGAAAGAGATGATATGAAAAACAATGGTGACTGAGGCCAAATGGAGAAAATAGCATCATTAAAGTAATCCTTACTTGTTTGCTATATTCCAGAAATGTTCAATCAAAGTGAAACCAGATCGTTTTGCATTCACTATCAAAATACCGGTACTTGTTCATACTTTCATAGAGTTCAGCAGGAACCACTGCAGACAGCGCGCATACACCACAGCTAACATTTAACTTTCAAGCACTCTTGAGTGAACTATTCCATTAAGATTACAATACAATTAAAATTAAAAATAAATCTTATCTTGCCTATGATAAATACTTTAGGCCGGATTCCCAATTAAAACCCAGTTATGGACACTTTAGAACTTGCTACAAGTGACATTGAGCCCAAACTTGACTCTCCATCCAAAGGACTGCCTGGAGAATTCGACAGCAAAGTGATTACTAGACGTGGACATTTTCAGAATGCCCACAATGTGGTAATCACCTTGGAACACAAGCTAAAGAACCACATTTCTGCCAACGGCACTCGAAAACCAACGGTCTAGAAAATTTCTAGGAAGATTACAAAGGACAAAGGCATTTTATAGCTTTGTGGTAAGTGTGCACACGTACCACACCCATGTGGCAGCAGGGTTTTGGAGGGATTATTGCAAGCCTGGTGCTTAACTACCCCCCACCCTTTATGGAATGCAGACCAACAAATAAAACTGTGTTGTATGCCACAACATAACAGCCTGGGATGATAATCCCTGTGATTTCAGGAACAAAAAAGATGTATCTTATGCTTCCAAAGGCTTCAGGACAGGAAATCACACAATTAGCTTTTATTTTGATCAAAGCTTTGTTTGCTCTCTCTCTCTCTCCCCCTCTTCCTCTGATGCGTTAAAGCAATGGCATTGAAACAGTAACAGTATTGTGCTTTCTGCACTAAACAATGCCTCTTATTTAGCCTGTGGGGTCCAAATGTGTGTTAGCTCATTTACTCTTTGTCTGCCAAAAATTCCTGACATGGATCCCATTACAAAACCAATAAACAGCCAGAAGATGTGCCAGTTCTGGAAAAGCACACTGAGACGTACAGAATAAAACTGCCCAAGGCACCCTGCCTGTCTCACATGAGCTGCATGAAAAGACAAGTGAAAAGCTCTTAAGACCTAACCGAGGTGGTCCTTATTGTATCCTAGAGAGAAAAGAAACGGACAATTCTAGAAATATCAATCAGCTACAATGACAAAAGGAAATACATAATGGATATTTAATGGTTAAACCTCCACTGAACTAAAGGAAGGTGGTTAAGTGGTCATAACATAAAAAATGTAATTTTGATGGTCTTAAAAAATAATGAGTTTGATATACAATGAAAACACACTTTCAGAAATTAAAACCCAGTTCAGAAAGACAATGTATTAAAAACAAAACATGTCATGGTTATGATGTCTCAGCACTGTTACTCATGTCACATGCAAAGAGGATAACCAATCAAAATAGAGAGCATTCACAGAGTAAGTGTTAAAGGAACAGTAAGAAAAAAAAGACTGGTTTACATGCAACACAAGGTGCAAGCTCTATAGAATGCTGTTGACTGTTACACACACACACACACACAAAATGTAAAAATATAATAATGTTAGTCAAGATTTCTTGCACCAAAAATGTGTTATGTAGCTTTATATGACCACTCTTACTGACAATCTGAAAACAGACTGATCGCACTGTGAATTCGTTGACAGAAGGTTGAATGTTTTGGAAGTGTTGCTGAACGTATGGCCACACATTTATTTGTATGATGTACGAGTTGTAATTGTTTAAAATATGTCTAAGGGTCAGAGATAGGATGGAAAATATCCATATAAAACTAAATTACAATGACTTGACTCGCATTATAAGTATCCTTCAGGGAAAAAGGATAGACATACGATATAACCCCTTTCACTCGAAGAGGAATTCATGATATTGCCTTCATGAGGTGTGACAGATCAGCATCCATCACTGCTGTCATATGTTGTCACATCACAAGAGTCACAACATCTGACAGCCAGGAAAAGACAATTTTCCAGTAACAACTGGAATATAGTGAGAACTGACGGCAGTCAAGAAGCACAACTGAGTCCCTCCCACAGACAAGAGTGTTTTTCTTTTATTTCCAGCACAGTGTCACTCATGTGCTGTGGCAGCAGTGGGTGTGTGTGTGTGTAGCAATGTGCTATTTAAAGCATTAATGCATCCAGACTGTGAGAGTCTCTCACTCTCTCTGTTGCTCAATCTAAAACCAACAGCATCAACATACTGTAGCAGCTGTTCCGAAACTAAAGGCCAAAGTATACTTCGGTTGTCCGTGTTTCTGATCTGAATGTGCACAGTATGCATGAAGCAAATTTCGTCATCACCACAGTATATGCGGACTGTCCGCATGCGGCCCACATTTTCTCAACACATGAACTGTCATCGGAGCATACGCCTGATGTCGACTGTACTAAAAGAGTACCGCAAAGCAGTCGTAGTGCGCATGCGTTTAACGCATTCATATTCACTCGTGGTCTAAAGAGTACACTTAAAAGAAGTGGCCGAAAGTGCGATCCGATCTGGAACACTGAAAAACTAAGTATACCCTGGCCTAAACGCTCTTTCACCATGGTAAGAAAACAAGCTCCACAGCATGTAATGGTACAAAAATGTCCACAAAATCAACCAAGCTCTAATACACTCCATAGTATTTCCAAGGCAACTGGGCCAAGCATGAACGTCCTACAGTATAAGACAAATAAGCATGTTCTAGAGCACAAAGAAATACTGAATCAGCAATAATCAAGTTCTAAAATGGTCACTTCAGACTAGGGCTGGGCGATATGACGATATATATCATGGCGATGATATAAAGTGTCCATCGATCACACCCTACCAAACTCCCGACTGGGCCCCTGAAAACTTATATCTAATGGGCCCCCCTCATTCTGGCTGAGGCGTGCCGTTATATGTTGGAGTGCCTGTTTTTGTCATGGACAATGCGCAAGCGATCTCCGGACATCGTAGCACTATCGGGGTTGTTGATCTATCTCTCTTGGGCCCCCCCTCAGTGGCTGGGCCCCTGAAAGCTGTCCCCTTTTCACCCCTTATGGGCAGCCCTGTCATCGATAGAGATTTTGCTATAATGTGTATATCGCGATATGTAAATATCCATGTGTGTGAGCTTACCTATCAGAGGGCACGCTTCACATCAGACTGAAACCAGGCTTGAGTGGGCAATGCTGCCGGTAAAATTTGCACACGCTGGTTTAATGCCAGATTCACTAAAGGAATTATGCAGATCAGGCAACGCCGCAAACGTGCCCACATAATCGTTGCTGATTCTCTACAATTCTAATTTTGCAGGCCAATTCTGACCGCTCTATAGAAGAGGATGCAGAAGTTCACCATGATCTGACACACTCTGCCATTACAGCGTCACTGTGATCCAGACACCTGAATCATCTCTTTAACAGGCCGAGGTGCACTTGACTACACCGCACATCTGTACTTCATCATTTGATGAATTATTGCTGATATGATCAATAGAAAAGTCAAGAAAATGCAGGGGAGCTTGTTGTTAAAACAGGTGTGACATCTGTGGTGTAGGTTCACAAAAGCCAACACAGATTAGAAAAATTGAATCTGCAAACTGTGTCACACGACGATAATCACTTGCGGTAATACAAACAATCTGTTTTATCACCTCAAAAAGAAGCATGCTAAAGAATATTATGAAAGCCAAAAGATGCACTCTGCATTAATTCTGTCCTTTTTTTTTTTGCAAGAGTTTATAAATATATTTTAAATCAATTTCCGCAAGACGCATTTTTCTGTTGTGTATTTTTTTTTACAAAAATTATTTAATATTTTCTTTGTTTGTTTTTTGCTGATCTTGAGTTTCTTGAGTAAAGTTTATAATAATATTAGTCAACAACATGCCAGACTGAAATGTGGCATAATAAATATTAATACATTTTATGCCAGTGAAATTTTTAGCATGTGAGTATTATGCTAAGGTTAATTTAAAACTTTGACTGTTTGTCAAGTTCTAAATAAGGAGAAAATTATATAAGAGGAAGTACTTTTAATTTATTAAGTATTTATTTCACTGACTAGATTTTTCAAAAATAGGCATTACAATATGATTATTTATTCTGTTAACCGATTTTTATTGGTTTTCCAGAAGAAAAAAAAAGACGAGACCCAGATGAGACACATACTTTTTAAAGATAACGGTCCCAATCAAGAACTTCACCATCAGACAATAACCATATTCTAGAGCAACACAGCAACAATCCTGTTCAAGGATGTTCATTTCAGATCTGTGAAACTGCTTTTAAATATTTTAGAATGCTCCATGATATTTACTAGGCAACAGAGTCCCAACCCAGAACTGCACACAATTTCTGACGATAATCATTTCTAGAACACACAACAGTTCTCTTCAAGAATATTGACATCTCCATCTCCAACACAGCTTTTCTTCAACAGCAACATTGGTCTAGAATCCTGGGCCACGTTTTTATGACTAGAATGTAATAAAATTCCAGAATGCTGTGGTGCATTTGTAATGGTTCTAGAATTTCTTCCATCCCTGAAATTAAGCCTTTCTTCCCACTTAACCATTTAAAACTTGTGGAATCAGGAGGGATGTGTTCTGCAGAGTATTCTGGAGAAAAGCAGCTCTGGCTTTCTGGCTGTTTTTGGCTCATGTTAGAGGAAACATGATTATGCAGAAGGGGAACGGTCTCATCAGCACCTGAGTGGTGCGTGAGAGGGGAGGTTAGGGCCAAAATGGGGAGGGGGGGGGGGGATTTATGAAGTGAGCACATACTTTAGCCCTGGCAGGAAGTCATTAAGCTGTAAGCTAGAATACAGAGTGAGGCACTGGCATCTGCAGAGCTGCTGTGACTGCTCAAGCAGAGCAGTGCCTGAACATTTAAACACTTCTATATAGAGACTTTGAAGAGTGAGAGAGACTGGGAAGTGATGTAACACCAGCAGTTTAATTACAACTTGGCTACAGGGGTGATATCAATATCAAACATGACCACCATCTTAATGAGGAAACAGTTGAAGTTGTAAGACTCTGTGTAAAAGTATTATATAGAATTTCGCACAAAGTAAGGTAAGAAAGTACAAATTCACATCTGGTTTATAATTTAATTTGCGATCATGTTAACGGATGTTAAAACTGTTTTCATCTGAATCAGCAGGTTCTGATGTTTAACCTGAAATATATCATTTCACACAAGCTCTTCTACATGTCAAAACAAAACAAAGAATTTCATTAGCTATGTTTTAATACAAATGTGTGAATAAAGCTTCCATCCCATGTGTTCAAAAGAACAAAATGTCACTAATACAGAAATGGTAGCCACTGTGACTCCTTTATTAATAAAATACTCGCTGTGTAGAGCACACAGACAAAACTATATGTAGACCGATATATCGGTTTTACCAATTAATCGGTGCCGATAGTTGCTTTTTGGAACTACGTTATCAGCAAAATCTATGCCGATAGTTGCTGATAGGTTGTTTTTTTATTCCTCCATGTTCCTTTGATAATTACGTTTTTAAAAAAATGCCTTTGATGAGGGGAAACGTCCCCTTTGATGAGGGGAAACATCCCTCATCACCACATACATCATGTCTCCAATACATTGTGAATAATAATAATAATACTATATAGTCTATATAAAGCAATATTAAAAATAGAGCATTGTAACGGAGCATTTCTGATTATTATTGGTTGGGGGAAAAAACTACATCTGAGATTTTATTTATTTTGTACTCTGTCCTCTATGTCTGCGCAGACTAACAATCTATGAATCAGTTTTAAAAACTATCATCAGATTAATCAGTTATCGGCCTTTTCCACCACTTTAGTTATCGGTATCGGCAAAATCATTGCAACAATGATTTGTGGACTGTAACACTACTTTCCAAAGTACTTCTACAGGGCCCATTTCTACTGGATGTCTTCTATTAGTCTTACACCCAACCCAGTTTGTGTGGTAAGGTATAACACCAGCACTTCTTGCATTTAACACTAGTTTACACAAATTAGGTAAAAGTAGTAGATTTTTAAACAAATTCAATTTGTAGCAGATAACTATGGAAATATTATATTGAAGTTTGAGACACATTGCATTGTTTTACAACACTCCCATGTGTTACACTCCCCAGTCTGCCCTACTATTGCCATATGCTTTTAATTTGTTCTAATATGCTCTTAATAATTGCCATTTAACCAAGCAACCGGGATGGTCCAAGGAGAAAGGGCAGTGTGGTTGCTTGACTTCTGTGTAAAGATGCTAATGCTGACTAATTTGGTTTGTCGTTTGTGCACACAACGTGTTATTCTGAACCGACAAAGGGCATCATCATCCCATACAAATGAGCTGTATACATAAATTAACCAGCTCCGATTTGGAGCAAATCTTTCAATACAGTAATCAGATCCAATGGGAGAGAGAGTAATATCTATCAATGGGTCTGATGACTTTTTCTGCTAACACATAGCTAATCAAGATCCAGATTAAATCTTAAAAGGTTACAAAAGGAAATGTTGCGTGAACAAATGCATTATACTGTATATCACGGTATCACTGTTTCTCGCAAACAGACATTTGAAAGTAATCTTAGATGTTTTTCTTAGAAGACTTTATCTTACATGTATGTATCCTGGGAACAGAGTACATGTCTACTGTAGCAACTAAATTTGCATTTTCTCAAGGAAATAGCAGTGCTTGCAAGGCAGCAAAAGAATAGTGGTAAAGTTGAAGGCAACCTAGGATTAAGGCTTTGGTTCTGTTTAAATGCAACGCTGCATCAGATGTGCTTTGCTGTTACGATAATTCAGCACATATCTTGTTTTCTGTGAGCTGTGTTTGAGAATCAACACATAGCGTGATGCAGCACATATTGAATGCAAAAAAAAAAAAAAAAGAAGACCAATCACAATTTACTATGCAAATAAATGTAAGAAAGAAAAAGATATATGCTAATATTACAATGAAATCATCACCATTGATTACTTTTTTAATGTTGAACACGCTATGGGCCGTTCGGACATTTAAAAAAAGCTAGACGCAGCACAACAAATGGAACAGTAGGCAGGTGTCTCGAGACACCTTTTTAAAAGTTGAAGTTCTTTTAACTTGACATGACATTTCAAAAATGCGACACTCATGTGAAAGATGCTGAAAAACAGTGAGATGGTCAAAGATGTCTAACGCATGTTTACATAGAAAAACGTAAAAAAAAAAAATAGTGCGGACTGACGCAACAAAACGCATTCGTGTGAATTTAAATTTTACATTCTTAAAAAGTATTTATTTTGAACAAACAAAAAACAAACAGATAGCACCTACAGTAAGACTAAAATTATATACAAATGTACCCTTTCCTAAACCATTCGGGCTAAAATAATTGTAGAAATTTTCGTAAGAGTTAGGGATTTAGAAGCAACTCCTTATAAGAGTGTGAGGAATATCAATACAGTGCTGCCTTGCCAGCATGGTAATTATAGTGCCACGAATCTCAGCCCAACTGCACTTGATAATGTTTTCCTCAGGAACACTTATACACAAATCATAAACACACACTCGGTTTTGTCTCTTTGTCAAACTCCCTTGAGAGCCAACAGAATTCTTTGTAATTAATTGCGATTTGATATAACACGAATCCAAAAGAAACACAATTTCACCAAAAAACATTTCATGTATCACATCAATGCAACAAAAAGTGGAACAAAAGTGCCAGTCTCTCTTTCTAAAGCAATGTTTCCTGATAACGGGCCATTAACTGCTGATTCTAATGTTTATCCAGTGGAATAACACAGATGGGAGGGAGAGTGAGAGAGAGATAGAGAGAGGGGGAGTGTGTGAGAACAAGAGACAGGCCTCTGAGAACCTCTCCCATCTCCATATCTTATTTCAATGTGGGAATAGCACTCTCAGCAATTATTGTTAGTATTAGTCAGACCATAAAATCTTTTCCCCATGGAGCCGAGGCAGCTATCTCACGTTCAGAGCAGGAGCTTGTCGACTACTGTTACGCTAATTGCTTTCACAGCAAGCGTCATTTATAAAGAAAACATGCTCTAAGACACACGGCAGCATAACATATTACAGTGTCAGACAAGGACTAAAAACGGTTCAAGGAATGAAAACTGAAAACGAATGAAATCTTTAGCAGAACATAACCGAAAACTGGAACAAAGTGCTTTTCAACTGTTCTGGAGTGAAAACGTTATTTTTAAATGCTGGTAACCGGTTATAACCGGTTAATTTTGTTCCGATAATTTTTTCATGAAACCAAAGGCCAAAGCGTCTATCACAATACATTTTTGGAACCACACCACTTCATGTTGCCCAAAAAAAAAAAAAAAAAAGAAAAGAAAAATGTGCTTTGATCCTGAGGGAAACTGCTGCGTCACACATTTCTTTGCCTAACTGCCCATGGTGGATGTCGCATTCTCTGAATGAAGACCTTTTTAACAACTATCTATAATTATTACATACAGTATACTAGGTGTGCAGCAAAGCCATTATCTCTATTTGTATCTGTACATATGACAAAATTATCTGTATCTGTCTCTGTATTCGGATAGAATCTTTAGCCCATCTGATCTGAAATCACAAAGTGCGCATTTTCATTCATAAGGTTTACACTTTAGAAATATTGGCTGCACAGATTCATAAATCCGTTGTAATTTTGGATATGTTTATTTAAACTTTTGCTTTATCCTTATGCTTTTTGGATAATCAGTCATATGAATATTTTTTATATTATTTGGATGAATCCGTTATTCATTTTAAAGTCATTATTCATGCCTTTCCGAATAAGGTATTCAGCTTCGGGCACATCCCTACAGTATACATGCATGGTTAATCCAGATACAAGGAAAATGTTACTAGAGGTAAAAAAGTACATTTCTCAGTTGTTTCCAAGTCTTCACTGAATTATTGTTAGATATGATGCATTAATACAGATTTCATGCTGCCGGGTTTTGACTGAGAAGCAGATCTGTAAATAGAATTATACTTAACTGTTAATTAACTGCTTGTTATGATTTCTATGCCGATCAATCCACCACACAGGGAAAAAAATTTATTGTTTATTTTAAGGCAAGTGGTTTATTTTGGGCCCGTTTTTCCAGACCAGGTTGCTTGTTTCTCTTGCGAGATTTGGCAACAAGTACTAATTTTTTTTTTTTTTTTTCTCAATTTGGGTTTCCGCTGTTTCTTTTTATAGTGCAGATCTTAATTTTCTTTCAATTCGTACTCCATTGGTTTTATGAATTGTTTTGACCTCACTCTCTAGGATTTAAAGATGCACAAAACTGTTTTATTCAGTGGTCACAGTTGCACGCTGTGCTGGCCTGATGCTGATCACATTTTAAGGCAGAGGAGTTAGAATGAAGGAGAGGCTGATGATGCCATAATGGAAGCTAAGGAATTTTTGGGAAGTGCCTTTTAATATAATTTGAACTGGAATGTGACAACTCCGGTTTGATGATTAGTTCTTCAATGTCAACATGAAGCTGCATTCACAAACCATATTCTAGTGTAAAAGGATATAAAACAGTAAGATCAGGAATGCGTATTAAGAATGTAAAAAGGCTCAAGTTTGATTTCATGTTGACTTTAAGCATATGAGAATGTAAACTTAATTATCAAAGCTCTAGTTCTTCTGCTATTCTTAATATCTTTCTCAATGCTAGTATATGTCTTTTGTTGTACTCTTTCTCTCTTACAAAACGTTGGTTTACAGAGAGATAATCACTCCACCAAACTGGTGTCCACACTTGCAAATTAGCTGCACTAAAGGTGTCTAATCTATTGATAACTGTTCTAAATATACCCCTATTGAGTGTCTCAGACAGAAGGTAGGAGAAATGTTGTGGGGCATTTGACAGTGATTATGTGACCTCTGCATGTTGTCCCTTTATAACCCCATAAGGGAGAGAGAATGTGGGAGATTAAGATAAAGGTGAAGAAAAAGGATTAGAAAACAAAAGTGACGGTAAGTGAAAGATAATGAACACTTTGGCCCAAAATGCCATTTAAAAGAAGATTTCAGTGAAGTCATGATGTTTATTGTTTGAAATCTCTCTTTGACATCAATCAACACAATGTTTGGTAAAAGACAATAAACGGTAAACAATAAACAATAAACATGTTCAAGGCCTGCTTTTACACCTTTTACCAATTCACCTTATTTTCCACTTTCACTATTTTCCAGCAATTAGTTTTTTTCATGAGGCACCCGCTGGCAGAGAAACTGTTCAGGGAAGACTAAAAAACGAAAGACTAGCAATAGCACTCCTCTGAAAATTGCAATAAAAATAATGGAGGAGAATTTGAGAGGAGTCATAAGTGGCTCATTAAGTAGGCTAATAGAGTGTTTTCTTTTCAAACAGGCAGAGTTTCCCCAGTCTAAGTTTCTCATTCAACAAAAACAATTACTGTTAAATGCTTACACATTGAATTTGTGTATACGTTTTTTTGTTATTTCCGCCATAATTTGTGTGTGAGTGATTTTGACTCGTGTATTTCCCTTTGACGCCATAAAAGTGTTTGCCTTATGCTTGTTTCCGACATGTTGTTTTGACTTTCATTTTCAGGGCATTTGGTTATCTGAGTTGTCGTTGTGGTTTTGCTGTCTGTTTCAGGGTGGTGATGAATCATTTCTATGAAAAAGTTCTTAATCATACGTACAGGTTTGTTGACTGAATATTTTGACTAAGGCATGAATGCAACCAAAAGAATGCATGTAAACCACTTCAAATTATTGGCTTCATTACATTCATGTAGCTCACCACAAAATATACAGTATTCAACCCTTTTGCACTGTTCTTGCAAAGGCAAACATCACTATTCCAATTGCTCAGAACAAACCCCTAACTTAGTATTAAACTTTAGCATGTAACTAGTTCTCCACCATTTGTGCCACGGGCACGAATGAAACCTCAAACAGACATTTGAAAGTGATGTGGTTGTTGAAGAGAGGGGTGCTAATACATTTCTAAGTCATCAGACTTTTGATTTATTTCCCGGCGGACATTAAAGAATACCTAAAATAACAAAGAAGGAGGGACATGAACCATTCCTAGAGACCTGAATATCATAGATATTGACTTGAACCACCCATAACACCCTTGCAACCACATAGCAATCCACTAAAAACCACTCTGTACACCTTAGCAACTGCATAGCGCACAACACCACCTAAAACACCCTTGCATTGTAGAAGCAAGTTTGCATGTGCGTTGTGAACATTATGACCTGATGTGGTTAGCAGCAGATACACATTATTTCTTCATTGCTGGCACAGTCTTAATGAAAGTGTATGTGCGCGAGCGCTCTGACACCAGGGACTAAAATCTCATTGTTTTTCATTTCTGTTCGTTCTGAGCAAAAACTTTTTTTTTCATTCTGGTTCAGAGGTTCCGCAGCCTCCTTTCCAAAAGGTTACTGGTTAGAACAAAATAAAAGAATGGTTAATAACGTTCTTTTTAAAATGACAGTACTCTGCACTAAAAGGTGGGTAAAATACTAATATCCCCTAAAAGGTATTCACATACCATGTAAAACTATTAGAGCTGTCAAAATTAACACGTTAGGGTTTGTGATTAATAAAAAAATGTTTAACGCATTCATTTCTTTCAACTAATATTCTGACATTTTATTCAGCTCCGTGCAAGTTCTAAACAATGTTTGGAATAGGGCGGAACCTTTGTGATGTGTCCGGCGGGGACATTACACTGATGTATACACCAAAAACACAACAGCGATTCTGTGCCAAAAATCAAGTAATGAAGAAAGGACCTCTTACAAAACAAACCTAGATGAGACTTGTGACAAAAATAAAATACTTTGTGTCCCTATGAGTCAGAACTTTACCAAAGAAGCATGTAATATCTTAACTTTTACCTAAAAGCCAAACACAGTATATGGCACTGATAAAGGATCGTTGGGGACTAGTTCTTTTAAGTAGTCAACCTCCCACTTAGTCTTTGGGAAATGTTTAATGTTACTTGCATTGGTGCTATTTTGTGCATTTCTGTTTCTGTCTTTATTAGAGATGTGTAAAACTACCAATTTTTATAATCAACTAGTCAGCCAGTTGTTTGAACAACTAGTCGACTAGTTGGTGTTAAGGATTCTAATGTATAATTAGGCTCTGTTATGGTCACGTGACCTCAATCAGACATGTTTCAGAGGAATATATGAATGCTAATCACAGCACTTCAACATGGTAACTAACGGATATTCAACAATAAAAAGGATAAATTACTATAACCTCTTATTCCACAAAACTATCAAAGAAATGAGAAAGGCTCCAATAAAGAATGGCACAAAACTGCTTATCTGCATCCTTAACACAGAATGACATGCTTCAATGTTAACAGAGAGCTTGGGAGTCTCATGGCGATCCTTGCTGCCCATTCAAATGTGCAGAACTGCAAGATAATGATGCATTTACATATCTAGTTCACCACATCAAACAGTTTAACCTTTCTAACTGAAACTATTTATTTAAGCGGTGTCAGAAAGAATCAGCAAAAGACTTTGATCTCTCTTCAGCACCACACAAATACGGAAACATGACTCACAGGAGAGTGAATTTAACAGTTGACAGTGATCGTCTTGTAATGTGTTGTTGACACAGAGCTCTTTGATAGCTGTAACAGGAGCGTTGCATAAACGGACTAAACTTAAAAGCTTTAAGAGACGAAATTTCTTGCAAAGGGATTTACTGTGCTGACTATTATTCACTTTTAAGCAGAGCAAGCTATAATCATGCAAAAACACTCTCCAAGAAGTCTCTCGATTAATTTGAGAATTGTGTCTCCCATTTAAATCACCACCACTAAAAACATAAATGTTGGCAGTCGACCCCACTATCTGACTAGTCAGTTATTGGTCGATTAGTCGACCACTGTAGCACATCCCTTGCCTTTATACTGTAGAAGGCTTTGTTTGGAAAATGTTAATAATGCATTATTGTTCAATTTTGTTTTCCTTCCTAAGAAGAAAAAAATATATATTTTGACAGGAAAATAAGTACTGTATATATATAGTCAAATTTCAGCACTTCCAAAATCTGATATTAAATCGCGATTAACTATGAAAAATTATGCGATTACATTTTTTTCCAACATGTAACATTAAACCAGCAGAAATATATAACTATAAGGATCAACTGGCTCAGCAAAGAGGATTTACATCCTATACCCAGCTCAGCCACACACACATGCACGCTTCCTCTTTCTCATGGGGGGGGGGGATAACCGCAGTATTCTTATCAATTAAGTACTTCATTACACAGAGGAACTTAAAGAGCTGTGAGGCATTATGTAATTTTTCTAAAATGCATCTCAAAGCTTCAGCACAGCATCACATCCCACTAACATTTTAATCACTTCCCTAAAGATACATTCAGGTAAGCTTATTCAAAGCAAATAAACAAAAAGTAAACAAATGCATTTGATGGATTGGTTTCTTTATCGACTGAGAAAAGCTCTACTCAAATAACAGTTCACAAGACATCCAAAAGAAGTACAATTTCAAAGAAAGCTGGATTTATCTGCAGTGGCCTGCATTATGGCACTTATGTGGGTGGATTCTTGAAAGAATCATTCAACTTAAGCATCCTCTAAATACTTATGAAGTGATGTGCTGTTTGAACTCTGGAAATTCATATACACTCTTAACTGGTAAAGCATGGTGCTTGTAACACCAAGATCACAGGGTTGACTTCCAGGAACACACATACTGATAAAATGTCACTTTCGATAAAAAGCCTCTACCAAATGCAAACATGTTAAGTAAATTAACTTAGGTCTCTAGAACTCAGATCTTCACCCTTTGTTGTTGTCAAAAATGACCCTGTTTACCAAAACGTAAGCAAGCTAATAGTTAGCGGACAACAATCTCATTATAAGGGTCAACTGCACCTTATAGCCTGAAATAAATCCACAAAGCAGAGAAAGCTCAACTCAGTTAGCAGTTACTAGTGATCATTAAGTTTAAAACAACACAAACCAACTAATTTATACACTCATAACACGAATTCAATAAAGCTTTTGATCTCAAGTAGTACTATGACCAATGTTTTAACAGTCAGCGTAGAAGTATATCTCTGCGTTTATGTGGCTGAGCCCTGTTTTACAGTTCACCGGTCATGTTAGGCCAATGTCATTTGTCATGAATGCAAGCACACACACACACACACACACACCCTCATCAGCTGAATACACAATACTCTGTCATGGCTGTTTGCATAACACCTATGCCTTTCACTTGACCCTGTTTGCTTCTCTATTAATAAAAACAAGTTTAAACTCACCACTTGATGACACAATTATCCTGACTGATAGTCACACAACATACAGAAATATAATGCTGGTAATTTCTGCTTATTTATCTATGTGTGGCCAAAACAACACTGCAGTCCTGGCAGGGCTCATCTCAAAGTTGCATTACCTATTCATGTCAACAGATTTTAAGTGACATTTACCCTAGATACAAAGTGAGCCCCAAAACCATAAAAACCACAACTTCCCTGATATGTCACAAATCATTTCTGCACTTTTTCTGACGGTGGACAGCCTCAAGTGGAAATTGATTCTCTTGTGATTCAAACTTGTCAGTAAACAAAGCCTTAAGAATGATGCACAGTATTCCTCGAAGTGACCTGTCAAACAATACTGACACACTTTTCCGCAGCAGTTGCATCTCAAAACATTACTCAAAAGCTAGTTATAACAGTAGAAGCCACAAATTCTATTACGTCACAATGGGTAGTAGCACTTTGTAGCGTCATAAACGCTGACTAGCGATGGAATGTCAAGAATGCAACATTGTGACAAAACGAAACACCTGTTTATCAAACTCAGAAGCTGTTATATCATCGCCAGCGTTCACAATCCTGTAAAAAAAAAACTTGAACGGTCGCCGCGGCCATAGAGGATCAGACGTGTTCGGAATATTTAAACGGCCGAAGCCATGGCTTACCTCGAGACGCTCCAAACTGGCGAAACTGGCAATAGCAAATCCATCAATAATATCCTCCTCCTGAGAACTCGATTCACGTCTCTTCCGTCTGGGGGGTCGTGGGGCTCTGCTCGTGGATGTCGAACGCCGAGGAGCCTTTTTACCGGGACTTCGCTCCCGTTCGGAACCAGACGAGGGGCTCTGATTGCGGGCTTCCCCGGCGCCCGCCTCCCGTTTCCGTCCCCTCTCCCGCTGCGAACGGGATCTGCGACTCTGCTTCACTTTCCCTTCCATTTTAAAAATCGGTGTGATGCCCTTCCCTCAAAAAAATTATCACACTCGATCACGTTAAAAACCAATCGATTCCTCACAAATCAATAAAACACGCCCGTAGACACTGAATAGAATAGGTAAACAGTTTACAGTGTGACCTTGGATGATAAGCTCCGTAATATGATAAACAAACAAATTTTCAACTGATCCATGCAGGTTGAGGCGAGTATTTAATCCAAAGCCCGTGTCGAAACACGGTGTTACAAGATCGAAGCGCTCCGCTTCATTTAAACAGGTGCAAAATGGCTGTTTAATTACAGTAGTGTGAATTCCACTCGCGAGGCAACTTTGTTGCAACCGTATAAAACAACATCAATGTCTGCATACTGCAGACCGCGCGGAGGGTTCATGTCGCTGGCCCTGCTTTTCTTCTTCAACCCAATTCGTGACCCACTGTGTCAGAAACAAAAAATAAGGATCCGGAAAATATCCGCGTGTTTGCCAAACAATTTAAAGAGAAGAACGTAGGCGAGTAATTCACGCAGTATTTACTACGCGTCTCCTGTCAGGCAACCATGAAGATACACCATGAAACCATTCCGAGACAACAAGGTCCGCTTCTAAGTCCTCGTCAACCGGAAAGAACTGTTATTTCCCAAACGATTCCTCAGCACGCAATCCACCAAAACATCTAATATCCAACAAGGGAAAGAGTTGCTTATCCAGCGGAGAGTATGTTGAACGTATCCATTCCTGAACACTGGCCGTGCGCGCGTGCGCTGCGGCTGAGGGGAAAGACGTCGGTGTCTTTTTCAGAATATGCAAAGCTTCTCTAAGTGGCTTTAAAGAGACAGATGATTCGAATCTCCTCTTTTCGTCTTTCTTTTCTTGCTCATCAGAAATCGCACAGCTGCGAACTCTAAATGATCGGAATCTAGCGAATTGACGTACTTCCGCCACTTCTGCGATTGCCAAAGGAAGTGAGCTGCTTTATTATATGCCGCAAAATTACTCCGAGGAACTTCTTTTTCGTGGCATGTCATGTGTATGGTGTTTTTCTAGCGGTCGGGGGTGTTTCTTGTCTGTGACGTCAGCCTGTCTGCGGGTGGGGAGAAGGAGCAGATAGTGAGCTTGTCAGCGGACAAATGCGCATCAGTGTAGGCTGCTTCAAAAGCCCATAATCTGTCACAGTAGCCTAAACCCTCTACCCATTACAGCACACAGAAAACAACTGGCGCATGTGCATCCTCTTCCTAAAAAGGACTAGTACACAATTATACATTCTAATGACCTTTAACCTATTTGCTTGC
Organism: Myxocyprinus asiaticus; assembly: GCF_019703515.2. Lineage (NCBI taxonomy): Eukaryota > Metazoa > Chordata > Actinopteri > Cypriniformes > Catostomidae > Myxocyprinus > Myxocyprinus asiaticus. Next base: position 12,157,699 of record NC_059346.1, on the reverse strand, counting down.
TTCTTCATAGGGAAATTATCCAGAATTATTATTTATTTATGTATGAAGCTCAACAAAGGTTTATCTATCTATCTATCCGTCCATCTGTCTGTCTGTCTGTTTCCATCCATCCATACATCCTTTGTCTGTTTCCATCCATCCATCCATCCAGTCTATCTATCTACACTATATTGCCAAAAGTATTCGCTCATCTGCCTTTAGACGCATATGAACTTAAGTGACATCCCATTCTTAATCCATAGGGTTTTATATGACGTCGGCCCACCCTTTGCAGCTATAACAGCTTCAACTCTTCTGGGAAGGCTTTCCACAAGGTTTAGGAGTGTGTTTATGGGAATTTTTGACCATTCTTCCAGAAGCGCATTTGTGAGGTCAGACACTGATGTTGGACGAGAAGGCCTGGCTCGCAGTCTTCGCTCTAATTCATCCCAAAGGTGCTCTATCGGGTTGAGGTCAGGACTCTGTGCAGGCCAGTCAAGTTCTTCCACACCAAACTCGCTCATCCATGTCTTTATGGACCTTGCTTTGTGCACTGGTGCGCAGTCATGTTGGAACAGGAAGGGGCCGTCCCCAAACTGTTCCCACAAAGTTGGGAGCATGGAATTGTCCAAAATCTCTTGGTATGCTGAAGCATTCAGAGTTCCTTTCACTGGAACTTGAGCTAATCTGAAGGCCACATGAACTTTGGAGGTCTGTAGCGATTGACTCTGCAGAAAGTTGGCGACCTCTGCGCACTATGCGCCTCAGCATCCGCTGACCCCGCTCTGTCATTTTACGTGGCCTACCACTTCGTGGCTGAGTTGCTGTCATTCCCAATCGCTTCCACTTTGTTATAATACCACTGACAGTTGGCTGTGGAATATTTAGTAGCAAGGAAATTTCACGACTGGACTTGTTGCACAGGTGGCATCCTATCACAGTACCACGCTGGAATTCACTGAGCTCCTGATAGCGGCCCATTCTTTCACAAATTTTTGTAGAAGCAGTCTGCATGCCTAGGTGCTTCACTTTATACACCTGTGGCCATGGAAGTGATTGGAACACCTGAATTCAATTATTTGGATGGGTGAGCGAATACTTTTGGCAATATAGTGTATCTATCTATCTATCTATCTATCTATCTATCTATCTATCTGTTTTCATCCATCCATCCATCCATCCATCCGTATGTCTGTTTTCATCCATCCATCAATCCTTTGTCTGTTTCTATCTATCTATCTATCTATCTATCTATCTATCTATCTATCTATCCATTTGTCTGTGTCCATCCATCTATCCATCTGTTTGTCTGTTTCCATATGTCCATCTGTCCGTCTGTCTGTCTGTCTATCTATCTATAATGCCGTTTTCCCCCCCCCCCATTCATGTGAAAACGACAATGAATAAAAATTAAATATGACTTGTTCTTAGGAGTGCCAACCCTTCTACATTCTGTGGCTTTTATTATTTCTGGATAGCACATTTCAATTCACAGAGTTTTTACAGTGTGTGGTCTCCCAAAAACTCATGTCCATTTTTGTTACATCCATAATGCAAGCTCATTTAAACTGGAAAAAACTTATCTAGAATAAAACTTTTCTAATGTCTGGACTCTATCTGCAGGGGTCTATGATCATACATAAAAATTGTTTGATATGCTGGTAATGAGTGCTATATATATGAAGTTAAATGTCTTAATGCAGGAATTTCCCTAATGCACTATGAACTAACATGAACTAACAATGAACAATAGTGTTTTTATTAACTAACATTAACAAATTAACAAGATTAATAAATTATGTAAAAAAAATATTTTTTTAATTGTTTGTTCATGATACCTCATGCATTAACTAATGTTAATGAATGGAACCTTATTGTAAGGAGTTACCAGTAATTTTTGTACTAGTGTGTGTATAATTTTTGAATTATACTCACTTTCACACACACTCACACAGAGAAAGTATTGGGAAATGTCATGAAATTTATAAAATGGCAGATATAATTTGTTTACCTGATCCTGTTAGAAGAGCACTTGCGTTCAGTTACAAGGTGCCCTGCTTCCATTTGCCGGTCTGACTTTCTGTCTGACTCTCAGAGTCTGCCTCATTGTCTCTTTTTCTCTTACTCTCTGCACACACACATACAAGCACACCACATATACAGTGTCTTTGTTTGACTCTGGGGCATTTGCACTTGTGCGTGTATATTTGTTTTTGCCTCATAGCTTGAACTGTGTAACGTGTGAGAGAATCTTGCTACTCCCAGTTGCTCTGTTTTCTTAAGAAGCAATTGCGCAGACTGCCGAGGGAGAGAGCACAGGCATCATGTTTTGACATACTCCTTAAAGATCATGATTCATGGGTGAAATGCTACCGGTGTTTAGTCATCACATTTCTGCCAACTCCAATTTCAGGCTCTTACTTGCTAGATTGTTATCAAGAAAAATACAAATGTTAACTTAGAAAACTACCTTGCAGTCTGTTAAAAGGATAACCATCAGTATGTTCTGCAGAATCAATGAAAGGCTCAGGTATGTTAAATTTGTCCACACTTTTTGGAGGGATCTACTGCATATGTTCTGCCAAAGCCTTATTGATTTGTGCGGATATGTTTAAAGAAAAGCTGAACTGACATAACACAGTCTGCCGGGATGTTAGTTTAGCTTGGAGGGGCAGGGAGGCGAAAATCAATAGAACTCATTTTTGAATTTCTTAAAAAATGTCGAGCTAAGTCTTTGACTGATCCCGCCTATGTGACTTTGCTAAGAACCGAAAGAAATAAAGCACATTTCATGTGTTCACATTTAATATGCCATTTACTTTGACATTTATATTTGCCAGCCACACATTACATTTCATTCTAGTGAATGACTAATCTAGTTTAGAGTAAGGCATTCAATAAAACTCAGCTCACTTTCAAAAGCCTGCCAGTAATTTGCAATGCAATTTTCTTAAAATAGAGAAAATATTACATTCATTAGTTTTCCTCAGTGATAATGATACATAGCGTAGACACCCACCACCATCTCCTAAACCTGTTGACACTCTCCATTTGCATTTACCCATACAATCCAGCAGACTTTGACCTTTGCTAGTGTAACCAAGTGAATTTAGATCCTCAGTTACAGCACACAGTCTTTTGAAGTAGACTTTTTTTACAGTAAGAAAAGAATCACATTGCACAACCAGAATATGACAGACAGACAGACAGATAGATAGATAGACTGTGTGTGTACTTTCTAGAGGACAGTTGCTCACCTGCTGACTTAAGGCGACCTCACGGTGAGTAAAAGCTTATAACTAAAGAAAGAAAGCTGAATTATTATATGGAAAGGGAGGTTAAAAAACCACTGTGACCTGTTGCAGTACAGTTTATGTTCCTAGAGGCTGCATGACATCATGTGCACTTAAATGCAGGTTTACAAGGAGTGCTTGAGAATGAACAATATGCACTAACGGCGATGACATTAAATGGAGATGAAATAGACTCTAAAGACTTGGCAAGTGGTCTGCTTTGTTACTTCAAGAGCAATCTGATGCTGTTTGTGCAGTTTACATAAATGTTACATTTGTATTACAGTTTTTCTCAGTTGTTTTGGCTCAATGAGATATTTATGGAATATACATCTTTGTGATGTCTGCTAAATCTCTGGCCAGACCAACAAGAGTGACAGGATGTCCACCAAAAAGATGGGAACTTGCAGTATTATGTACTGTGAGGAGGTACAATTTATTTATTTATTTATTTATTTTGTTTGTTTGTTTTTTCAGATCTACCACAGTTTTTATCATTGTTGCTGGTTTCTTTTTCTTTTTTTTTCTTTTTTGCCCATTTTGTGGCAATTATCTGTTCACTATATATGAATTTACATGTAAGAAATGTGTAAAAATGGACATGCAAATGTGAATTTTCTGTTTACATGTAACACATTGCTACAAAAATAAATTTACTGTATACATACAAATGTGCATATTCTTTTTCTGTGTACTACAGTATTGTACAGTATTGACTTTTCCCAGTAAACTTTTACCTACTGTTGAAATCGGTATCCAAAAAGCTCATTGGGATACACAATAGCATTCAGCTAGACAAAACTAATATTCTTGTATAGTGCAGTAAGCAGTCAGTGTCAACAAAAAAGTAGAATAAAAATGAAATTTGTATAAACATTTCCAAGGTTGACTGCCATGATGAAAAAACATCTAAACATTTTGACCAGTATGGCTCAAATGATGACGGCTCATTTTGGTGGCATTGGCCAATTTACTGACACAATAACTAGATTTTGAAGCATGAATTAAATGTTTTGGGTGAGTTACTACATTTTGCAGACATGCAATAGAGTTGTGATGTCCCATAAAACTGTTGTGACAATTGCACTTACAGTTTAGAGAATGTTAAGACTGTTTCAAAAAAATGAGCCAAAGCGATTAAGTAAATTCATTATACTCATTTATGCATGATTCTTCTAACTGAATATCAGCCCAACTTTAGAACTGACCAGGGAGAAGGCATGACTTCAAGCATTGTCTGTTAGTATTAATTCATTGTTTTTAGCTTGTCTACCAATTATAAATACCAATTCACCAGGTAATGAATGCAGACTTCAAGGCCCCTATTGTGCACGGAGAACTTATAATTAACACATTATGTTATCTACAACCCTTGTGCATTTTATGCAGCAAGGTTATTGGAATGTACAGCAGTGGATATTTCAGTAGATAGATAGATAGACAGACAGACAGACAGACAGATGGACAGATGGATGTACAGAAGCATACAAATGGATGGATGGAAACAGACAGATGGATGATGAATGAATGTATGGAAACAGACAAATGGATGGTTGGATGGATGGATGGATGGATGGATGGACTGAAGCAGACAAATGGATGAATGGATGTATGGAAACAGACAAAAAATTGGTTGGATGGTTGGTTAGTTGGATGGATGGAAAGTCAACAACTTTGGGGGTGTGTTGAAGCGGGTTTCACCCAGGTTGCCATACGAGATAGAACCACCACTGGGTGGATAGGTAGATAGATAGATAGATATCCAGTGTACAGCAACAGAAATACTGCTGTAAGAAACAGAGGATGTGACAGAGGTGTGTGATGGTGTGCTTTCACAGATCTGATGAGAGAGATGAGAATGGCCTCTGACTGTCCTCCCAATGGGGTTCTTCAGTCTGGCATTTTCTGTCGGTGTCTTTGTTTCTCTCTCTCTCTTTCTCCTCTCTCTCTCTCTCTCTCGCTCACAGACATTACAGGCCTCTTTAGTTAAAACCATGTTTCTGTTATCTGGGATCAAATGCACATCATGGCAGCATTCCTGCATTCAACCCAGCATTTGCTTTGATATTGATGTCACTCCCTGGGCCTCTTACGGAGAGTCTTGCTTTTCAACACTCATATAATGCATAACTCCTTCCCCCTCCTCTCTTCTAAAAGGATGTCTGACATAAAACCCACGCTGCTTCCTCAAGGTAAGTGAATGTAGTTGCTGCTTTCATTACGAAATGGAGAAACATTCAATAGTTCTCTGTTCTTCAGGGCTTAGATCAAGTTTTTAGTGAGCATTTGACCGACTGCCTAAGAGTGGTATGATGTGGGTCCTCTTGGGCTGGTTGAAGACAAGACGTGTAGCTCAATCTGGATCATCATGCAGAGGCTTGACTGTAATTCCAAGGTGTTTGAGTAGTCCAGTTTTGAGATGACAAAAACATAGACCAGGAGCTGCAGGTAAGCAGCATAATCAGACAGGTAGGGTCTGATTTTCTTTATATTATAATGATAATTATGAATCTGCATGACCAGCTATTTGATGAGATGTGATTTTTTTGAAGTTTAACAGTCATTAAACATATTTATTTATGTTGTTGAGCCTATAGCTGCATTGTGATGACTGTTTTAGTTGATGGGATCACAAAGAGTTCTGTCTTTGCAAGGCTGAGCTAGAGGATGTGGTTCTTCATCCAGTCCAAGATGTCAGATCTCAGTTTGTGGATCAAGCAATGTTGGATTTGAACCAAAAACCTTTTTGTTATTGCCTAGATCTTTAACCACTTGACTACACCAGTTTTTGGAATCTTGGTGGTAGTACTTACAAACAGCCAAGGGTGTCGATTTTGCTTGAACACTGGGGGTGGGGTTGCAGTGTAAAGCATTTATATGTTTCCATTGATCATAGTATAAATATTGGGGGTGTAGTACTTGCTTCTTTTCCCTGGGAAAAAAGAAATAAGCCATTTCAGAGCTGAGATCAAAATGTTTGTGAGCATTTTACTGAAGGCTAAACAACTTCTTCAACTACAGGCACTTTTATATCCCAGGGGTTGATTTTTATTAAAACTACTGTAACAGATTTCACCATTTTTACACTCACTTTTCACTTTATTAGGAATGCTATGGTCCTAATAAAATGCCAGATGTGGTCTTCTGCTGTTGTAGCACATCCGCCTCAAGGTTCGACGTGTTGTGCATTCTGAGATGCTGTTCTGCACACTACAATTGTGCAGAGTGATTATCTGAGTTACCGTAGCCTTTCTGTCAGCTCGAACCAGTCTGGCCATTCTCCGTTGACCTCTCTCATCAGTAAGGCGATTACATCCGTAGAACTGCCGCTCACTGGATGTTTTTTGTTTTTGGGACCATTCTGAGTAAAGTCTAGAGACTGTTGTGCGTGAAAATCCCAGGAGATCAGCAGTTACAGAAATACTCAAACCAGCCTGTCTGGCACCAATAATCATGCCACGGTCAAAATCACCAAGATCAAATTTTTTCCCCATTCTGATGGTTGATGTGAACAATATTTCAAAAACGTTAAAATAGCCATTACACCACAGAATTCTGTCAAACATAATACAGAATTTTCATGATGTTTGGAAAAAATGACAAAGATGACAGTAGACAAATTTAAAAATCAGTGTGATAAATGTTTTATTGAGACTTTACTTTCTAGAAGTTCACAGTGCTAAAAGTGCCTGAAGAAACACCCTTATAATTATTTATTTTGGCAGGCACTTTTATCCAAAACAACTTAAAGTGCATTTTAAAATTACACTATGTGTGTTCCGTTGGGATTCAAACCCATGACTTTTGCTTGTGGTATGCTTGACCAAAAAAAAAAAAAAAATGTATACAATAAGATCTTAGATGTTACTATTCCCAATTAGCAACACCAAGGGATTGTTTCCTGCAAAAAGAACAGAAATTCAATCATTAATAATCCATAAAAAACAAACATACATAAAACAATTTCGTCAGGAGAGCTACATTGATCCTTGTGTTCAGTGTATTGGTTTAATTAAGAGAAGCAGTGTCCTTGCAAATTGACTTCTTGCCTGTGTGAATTACCTACAGGAAGAAAAAAAAAAAAAAGAAAAAAAAACAGTGACTAATGACCCATAGAAATCTAGCTTATAAGAATTGGACACACTGCAAGCCAAACTTCCTCCAGGGCTGTCCGGCTACCACCACATTCAGTGTGGATTACTGAGCTGTTAGTAAGAGCCTCTCTTCTTCAACGATCCCCCCCGTTCGGTGCTAAAGGCTCTCATCAATTATGGATCAAACAGAGAGTGGGTGAAGCTCCTACTGATCTGCTGAGAGAGAGAGAGAGAGAGAGAGAGATGCAGTGTGAGTCAGCATGCTTTATAACTGATAAAGCGGATGTTGATTTTCCTAAAGCGTATTAATGATCAAATTATCCATCAAGCTTTTGTTTATGGGTAGAGAGGAAGGGAATAAGCCACTTGCTCATTTCCCAGTCTTAAATAATGAGACCAGCTTCATTACTTGAGCCATTAACATACAGTCTGAGACCACAAATAAAAATGCTGTTTTTCTGTTTTGTTTTTGTTTTTTAATCCTTAAACATTCAGGTTTAAATAAGATTTTGAATCACAGATTTCCAATGTGAACTCCATGACCACACTGTATACGCACAGACAGTTTCAAAAGGAAATGGTCAGAAAGCCTGCCCGGGTTTTGAAATATCAGTCCTCAGGAATCCAAGAACATCTCAGGTGTGTGATTGTTTGTGTGTCTGTATGTGCGCACCCGCAGTGTTGTGTTTAGCCACAGGAAGTTACAATAATAACAGACCAAACCCACCACGCTGTCATGTTCAGTGAAGCTCATCGCTGGAGCATTGCTGCCGTTCTGCAGAGGAGTCATGGAAACTGATATGGCTCCTCTTGGCACTATGTTCTCCTCTCTGGGGCTTTCTCGCTGTCTCTGCACACGGAAAGGCACTTGATGTGCAGGATCATGATATTAGACCTAAGCTTGTGGAATAAGAGTGCCATTAATGTGTAGTCATGTTGTTTTGACGCTTCAAAAACACATGACAGTGAAGTTGGCTTTTGCACAGAGACGCAGGAAATGATAGATGATGCTGTGTAACTTGCAGGTCACAGGTCAAGTGTCTGACACATGCTACTTTAGTGAAGTAGACATGCAGCTTGGGAGGCTGAGCCAAAAACGCATGTAATCCATATGCACTGTGCTTCAAGGTTTTATGGACTTGTGGATCTTTTGTGTGTTTGCACCTGATTTAGAAATGATTTTAGGAGAATATTTATCACAGACAGACTTTTGACTACCGTCATAAAGGCAAGTCCACATTGCAGCTTGTTCTGGCCAAGAACTGCCCAAGTAGATAAGACAAGGCTGCCTGACCGAACTGTGAAGTGACTATAAGCACCTTTAGAGGTGGGTAAATTTGAAATTGGACATAACTCGTATATTAGTGTTTAAGGATCCAAATCCATTGACTTGACTAAATTTTCTACAAAAAACACTCATTTTTGGCATACAAATGCGTACAGTTAGCCAATCAAATTGGAACTGGTGATCTCCATCAACTCCTGTAATTTTGTAATATTTTTTTTTAATTTTTTTTTTTACTGTATGTAAGCAATGAGCATCACCGATATACACTGAACACATGCATTAGGTTTTTATTGTTTTAGTATGTAACATTATATTTATAGAACATAGTTTCCATGACAGTTCCCTCAAGCTTGTCGGTCAGTTATTGTTTTTATTTTTGTTGTTGTTGTTTTTTTGTGAAAAATTATTTAAAGAAATAAACAAAGATAAAACATGTTTTCATACAACAATTTGTTTTAATCCATGTCTTCTGAAGCGATCCAATCGGTTTTGAGTGAGAACAGACCAAAATATAACTACTTGGCGATCATGATTTCAAGCTCAATTACACTTCTTAGCCCCATCTAGCACATTGCGCATGAGTCAGGCACATGATTGTGCCTACAGACTGCAATGGCAAGATACAGTGAAAAGGGAGTTACAGTTTGGTCTGTTCTCACCTAAAACCAATTAGATCACTTCTGAAGAAATGGATTAAACAACTGGAGTCTTATTGATTACTTTTATGTTGCCTTTATGTGCTTTTTGGAGCGTAATTTTTTTTTGTCACCATTCATTTGCATTTTATGGACCTACAGATCTGAGATATTCTTCTAAAAATCTTAATTTGTTTTCTATAGAAGAAAGAAAGTCATACACATCTGGAATGGCATGAGGTTGAGTAAAAGAGAAATAAACATTTTTGGGTGAATTATCCCTTTAAACTGTGCAGGTCAATCTTTAATATAGCATAATCGATTACATTTATTCATTTATTCATTTGGCAGATGCTTTTATCCAAAGTGACTTACAAAAGAGGAATACATTATAAGAGAATTATCTTAAGGAGTCAGTGGTACGAAAAGTGCCGTATTACAAGTTTCACTAGCATCAGAATATTATTCAAGACAGATTCAAGTGCAACAAGATTTATTTATTTATTTATTTATTTTAGTGACTGGTGGAAAAGATGTGTTTTCAGCCGTTTTGTGGCTATGTTCAGACTGCAGGCAAATTGGATTTTTTCTCAAATCAGATCTTTTCAGGCAGACTGTCCGCACTATTAATTGCAAGTGATCAAATCAGATTTTCGAATTCAGACATAACCAACCTATCTGCATGGGTTGCATTGGTAACGACATAGGCGTACCCACGTGACGATGCTTTCAAAACAGATGCAGGAAAAATGGAGGTGCATCATCTCGCTCTCCAAATAAGCACCCTGTCCAGTCGTGGTGCAGAACTCCTCGGTTGCACAAGAAAATCTCAGCGATGGAGGAGACTGGTAAATATTGGCTGTGTCTCGTTTGGAAGGATGCGTCCTTTGAAGGCTGCAGTAAACCGAGTGTCCTTCTTTAAACAAGTCTCGTTTAAACGAGACGGTCTTCGTAGGATGAACGGAAATGGAACGTAACATGGTTGATATGACAGCACGCCACTCTTTAACAAGCACGAGCGCTTTGAGTGAGAAGGGAACAAAGTCCCTCTGGAAGGGAATGTATGAGGTACATTTTAGGAGAGTTATAATGATGTAGATAGAAAAGAAAATAGATTTTACAGGTGTACTTTTAGTCTAATACTTTATTTTAATTATAGATTAATATAATTATACATATTATATACTCTGCACCCATCTACTGAGGTACTTCAACTTGGGAATTAACATTACTTGCATTTGAACATCATATTTACGGGCAAATTGGCATTATTTTTTTTTTACATTTCCGTTGATGCAAAGAATTGTGGGTTGTGAGAGCCCACGAAGGATACACCTCATGCATCCTCCAAATTCTCGTGAAAGAAAGTTACATTCGAAGTGTCCTTCTTGCTTTTATGAAACGAGACAGCCTTGATGACGTATGCGGCTGAGAAATACGACCTCCGGAGGACGCATCCTTCCAAACGAGACACAGCCATTGTGATGTTCCGTGCTGCAGTCACGGCTGGCTTATGAATACTTCCGGCATTTCCGTCACCGATTTTTGACGTCATCATTGTGTGTTGCGTGATGCAAAAGACCATTTGAAATCCGATTTGAGCAGCCAGAGCGAGACGCATCTGAAAAAATCAGATTTAAATCGCATCTGAAACCACCTCCCGTTGTGGTTTGAATCAGATTCTGAAAAATCTGATTTCATGTGGTTTTTTGCTGTCCAGACTATAAAAACTCATCTGGATACAATCTGGATATGCAAAAAATCTGATTTTTAGTGGCAGTCTGAACACAGCCTTTGAAGACAGAAAGTGAGCCAGCTTCACAGATGGAGTTGGCAAGGCCGTTCCACTGACGTGGTACAATGAAGCCAAAAGTCCGGGAAAGTGTTTTGGTGCCTCTTTGTAACCGATGTAACTTAATTTCAACAAAATACAAGGGTTAAGTATTGCTTCTCTCAAATGTATATGCCAAAAAGGAAATGAAAATATAGCAATGACAATGTGGTGGAAATCATTCTGCTTGTGCTGACTAGAAAATAAGACCTTTTTAAAATTTTCCAGATTTTTCACATGACTTTCCTATGGTGGCCATGGGGTACACAATGCAACTGTGGCAGGGCGGAGGGCGGGGCCAGGTCGTGATTCTACACACCCGGCCCCTAATCAGGCTGATTAGCCAGAGAGGGATAAGAGCCGACTGGAGACGGCAGCGCGACAGAGAGAGAGTTACGGACAGCTGTCTGACACCTGTGTGTGTGTGTGTGTGTGTGTGTGTGTGTGTGTGTGTGTGTGTGTGTGTGTGTGTGCTTTTGTTTTAGTTAATCATTAAATATTATTCATATTGTCAAGCCGGTTCTCATCTCCTCCTTTCCACTGATGTGTTACACTGGTGCTGAAACCCAGGAAGGAGGAGGGATGCGCCATAGTAGAGTTCTCACCGCTACCATCCACCCCAAAGGAGCAGCCACGGCCATCCGCCGGAGGACGGAGGAGCCTGGCCGCCTGGAAGCGGAGGAACGGCCACCAACCGTGAGGGGAGGAGGGGCTCCCAACCAACCGCCTGGAGCGGTTACTGCTGCCAGGGGTGGGGGAGACCCCTACTGTCCACCAAAAATGCGTCACGTCATGCCGGGGGCACCCCGGCCTGAGAGAACGGGGGAGGAATGTGGCAGGGTGAAGGGAGGGGCCGGGTCATGATTCTACACACTCGGCCCCTTATCAGGCTGATTAGCCAGAGAGGGATAAGGGCCGACTGGAGACGGCAGTGCGACAGAGAGAGAGTTACGGACAGCTGTCCGACACCTGTGTGTGTGTTTGTGCTTTTGTTTTAGTTAATCGTAAAAATATTATTTATATTGTCAAGCCAGTTCTCACCTCCTCCTTTCCATTGATGTGTTACAGCAACCAAATAAGAAAAGCAAATAAAAGCTGAAAACACAACAAAATTAAGCCACAGCACAATGGAAATAAGCCACAACACAGCAAAAATAATCCGCAACACAACGAATTAAGGCATGATGCTCAATATTAATATGCAAATTCATGTATTCATCCAACACTGCCCTGGTGTTGCATGGCAAAATATTGTATTTCATTTTGTCTTTTGTAAAAAGTCACCTTAATTCATTGTGTTCATCTGTCCCACTCTCTGTTTGTTACTCTTAACACTCAGTTTATTTAGTGCATGCACACAATACACAAGTGTCTATATCTGATCTTTGGTGCGTTAGGTATGCTGAGGGTTTATCAGCAGGCATTTTAACTAATCTGCCCTTCCTAGAAGCAAGCCACAAAGTGAGATCAGTGTAAAATCTCAGAATCATGAATTATAGACAATCTGAGCTTTAAAAGAATGCTGACTTTTTACACTTTGATGCAGCATAGACACATCAGGGACAGGGCAAACTGAAGCAGAGTTTTATGAATTCCCTTTAAACCTAACTCCTGCAGGCAGTGTTTGTATGTGCCTCTGTGCTCCTATGAGAAAAGGATTTATATGTGTTTAGATTTCACTCCCGCGGCTCAGTTCTGTGGATTTCTCTGTTTGTTTAAGGTGATGCAATGTCACCGCTATTAGAATGAACTTTGGTCTTAAAAGTGTCCTGTGAAAAATAAACTTAGAATGCTTTCTAAGAAATATGACAGCAGGGCTACTGCTATAAGCTGATCATGTGGTCTGTTGTTCTCAGTTGCTCAAATAATATGATGTATATACAGGTTTGGGGAGTAATGAAATACAAGTAACGGGAATACGTATTTAAAATACAAAATATAAGTAACTGTATTCCACTACAGTTACAATTTATATCATTGGTATTTAGAATACAGTTACATTCAAAAAGTATTTTGATTACTGAAGAGATTACTTTGCATTTTATTGTCATTTGTTTCATTAAATATTTAGTCCTTTCAGATGGAAACATTTATACATATAAATTATGCGATCCAAAGTGCATTTGAACAGCGGTGAAACACTTTCTTATGATGTGTTACATTTATACGAGCAGACAGAGAAGTAAGTTTGAAGTAAGTTTGGAGCAGAAGAAATAGAAATAAACCTTGTGTAAATTATCAGCTTTACGCTAAGCTAAAATGCTATTTCTAGCCATTTTACATGCACGTTACCAGGCACGATCATATTTTTCTATCAAAACAATTCACGTTGGATCAAAATTAATTTTTTTCTAGTAAGACCTTTGATATTAGGGCAAAAATCATATTCTTTATAATTATTTTTTAATTGTTTTCCTGTGAAAATATCTAAAAATCATTAAAATAAGATCGATTTGATTTATCTTGTTTTAGAAACAACACTGCATAAGATATTTAGGTTTTTCAGGGAATGTATTTTTAACATGTGTATTTTGTCTTACTGTACTGGCAGAGTTTTTATATTCAAAACAAGTGAAAAAATCTACCAGTGCTGAAGAAGCAATCCAAAGTATTTAGAATACATTACTGAATTTGTATAATCTAATGAAATCCGTTACAAATTACATTTTACAGCATGTATTCTGTAATCTGTATTGGAATACATTTAAAAAGTAACCCTCCCAACCTTGTATGTATGTATATATATATATAAATGTAATTTCATTTTGAAATGAATCACAGCTCATTCTGGCACTTATAAATTATTCGTATATAGGCTATACTGTATAGGGGTTAGGTTAGGGTTAGTATATATATATATATATATATATATATATATATATATATATATATATATATATATTAGTACAATTATACTGTAACTATTTTATTCTATTATTTTTACTTTTTTTACATGTAATATCTATATATAAGTTTTGCTTTATATTTCGTTGTTTATATTGTATAGGCCTACAATTCACCCAAAAATTTAGTGAAAATGTCATTTATTCACACTCATTTTGGTCCTGATCTGTTTAGCTTTCTTTCTTCAGTGGAACACAAAATTGAGAAGTTAAACAAAATATTATTAGGAACCGACATCCTCAGTCACTATTTACTTTAATTGTATCTTTTTTCCAAACAATAAAAGTGAATGGTGACTGAGGCTGTCATTCTGCCTAACATCTTTATAGGCACTGTATGGCAGCCAACAAGAAGTGAAATACAAGCAATTTAAATTAAACTGAATGCATTTAGTACTTTTGATTAATGAGTTTGGGCAGAACACAGCACAAAATGAATGGCAAGCATTATTTACAAACAGCTAATTGAATAGCAAAAATCCATCTAGTATTGCCCGTGTGTGGCTTTTCCTGTAACACCCAGTAGTGTTGGCTCAGTGCCTGACCGAGTCTGCCAGAAACAGTAAATTGTCTATGTGTGACAGAGGAGTGTGTGTGTGTGTGTGTTTTTGCTCTGTAGCACTTTTTAAATAAGACGAGTGGCCATGCTTTGGCAAGTTACTGGCTGTGATTAACGATTGTACAGATGGTTTGCAGCTGCCATTTACCATGGGAATTAACCCAATATTTACAATACAGAGAGTGTGAACACCCACAAACCTACACACACAAATGAGTGCTTGATAGCTTAGTCAGTCGTAACACGCTTAGCTGAAACATTATTGCCCACTACGTGTATATGTACACAAAACCACACACAGCTGTGGGTGGACACAAACCAGGCCACACACATATTCAAACTAAGCATTATTTCTAAACACACATCTCACACAAGCGATGACACACTCACTCAGTCATACAGAGTTATCAATCACTCAACTGTCAAAACGATCTGTATAGATTCATAAACGGTTACTATAATCAAACTTGCAAACTCAATTCAGTCTTTCAATGGTTCTAACATGAAATACAAGGTTTATTCATGGAAATATGAAAGAAAAGCAACAGCAAACATCAGATTTACACTATTGCAATAAAACTGTTATTTGATCACCCAACAATGTAATTCCAGCAGTTTCCTAGAACAGGAAACAGCCTTTCAACTGCAAATGTGCGAGTTAGACATTAAACCATCCTCCTGTGAGAACATACAATAAGTTGTTGTTAACTCTTCAGTTATATAAGTTATAACATTTACATTTAGCAGATGCTTTTATCCAAAGTGACTTACAAATGAGGAACAAATGCAGTTCGTTATGCATAAGCAGGGTTGGGGAGTAATGAAATACATGTAACGGGATTACGTATTTAAAATACAAAATATAAGTAACTGTATTCCACTACAGTTACAATTTAAATCATTGCTATTTAGAATACAGTTACATTCAAAAATATTTTGATTACTGAAGAGATTACTTTGCATTTTATTGTCATTTGTTTCATTTAATATTTTGTCCTTTCAGATGGAAAACATTTACAGTATACATATAAATGATGCAATCCAAAGAGCATTTGAGCAGCGGTGAAACACTTTCTTATAATTAATAATTTTCTTTATTCATCACACATTATACATATGTGAAATTCTTCTTTTTCACATATCCCAGCTAGGCTGGGGTCAGAGTGCAGGGTCAGCCATGATATGGTGCCCCTGGAGCAGATAGGGTCAAGGGCCTTACTCAAGGGCCCAACAGTGGCATCTTGGCAGTGCTGGGGCTTGAACCCCTGACTTTCTGATCAGTAACCCAGAGCCTTAACTGCTGAGCTACCACTGCCCCTAAATGTGATGTGTTACATTCATATGAGCAGACAGAGAAGTAAGTTTGAAGTAAGTTTGGAGCAGAAGAAATATAATAAACCTTGTGAAAATTGTCAGCTTCATGCTAAGCTAAAATGCTATTTCTAGCCATTTTACATGCACATGTTACCAGACACGATCATACTTTTTATCAAGAAAATTCACGTTGGATCATAATTTCTTTTTTCTAATAAGACCTTTGATATTAGGGCAAAAATCGGATTCTTTTGTATTGTTTTCCTGTAAAAATATCTAAAAATCCTTAAAATAAGATCAATTTGATTTATCTTGTTTTAGAAACAACACTGCATAAGATATTTAGGTTTTTCAGAGAATGTATTTTTAACATGTGTATTTTGTCTTACTGTACTGGCAGAGTTTTTATATTCAAAACAAGTGAAAAAATCTACCAGTGCTGAAGAAGTAATCCAAAGTATTTAGAATACATTACTGACCTTGAGTAATCTAACGGAATACGTTACAAATTACATTTTACAGCATGTATTCTGTAATCTGTAGTGGAATACATTTCAAAAGTAACCCTCCCAACCCTGTGCATAAGCCAACAATATCTGCTGTATCGCAATGCCAAGTCACATTAGTAGCTAGAGCAGTAACAATATAGCTAAAGGAGTAATTCTTGGTTTTATTCACCATAATTCACAAATTATTTATTTAATGATTACTTTTCATGATATTATAAAGGGGTAATTCAAATGAAATTACAATGTGTACCAGAAATTACATGATACCAGTTTTTGTGACACAGATTCAGACTGTGACTTAATACAAAAAAATCTTTTTTTTAGGTTTACTTACCATACATTAATTATTTTCTTACTTACCTTACTTTATTAACCCCTACACTACACTAGATCACAATGGTCAGATCCAAGACAGGTTGACCAGGTGCATGTTGACAGGCAATTATTTGATTTCTTGAAAATATTTGTTCCCCTTCTGTCACTCACTCGAAGTTGTGTCAATGTAGTGACACTAGGGGTCACTCTTGGGAGCCCCAAACACCTCTGATTTTGAAAAAAGGCCAATGGGAATTGGTGAGTGGAATTTGCATGCCACTCCCCCCGGACATACAGGTATAACACTCATTCAGGTTTTGTGCTAAGGAGCTGAGACAAGGTCTCGGCCATTTCAGCGGGTATTTCAGTATTGTGGCAAGAGGGACACGACATCTCATTCCCTCCATCAGGGAACAGAGGTTATGAAAGTAACCAGGACGTTCCTTATCTGTCACTCACTCAACGTTGTGTCGATGTAGTGACACTAGGGGTCCCTATACGAAACGCCACAATAAGCTGAACTGTGTTACGTGGACTGGCGGTGCGAGACAGGCAGACCGCTGTGTGCCTCGTAGCCAGTGCACCAGGCCATCACGTAACCTCCCCCAATGCTCTTATGAGTGTCAAACGGTCCTTTGGGAACAAGTCGACTTGCCCAACAAATTTCTCCCCAAAAAGAGTGGAATTATGTTTACCGGCTGGGGGCCATAAGTGTCTATGTCGGGGGGGGGGTGTCACTCCCAAGGGGAAGACACAGCAGAGACCACACCCCGCCCGGGAGGGAGGAGTATTTTGAGTGGAAATACGTCACATGGTCTTTCCGAGTCTTGTCGGAAGTATGTCATGTGGAGAAGTCCCATGGTTGGTCCTACCCAAAGGGGGAGGAGCTCTACAAACACGGTGACCGGGGGCAGAGGAACCTCTGCCCAAGGAAGACGCAGTTTACTGACAGGGAAACAGTTTAGCGGAAGATATATCACATGGGGTCACCTATGGGGAACCAGTGCATGTGGAGCACCTACCCCAGTACAGGGCTTAGTTAGCACATGTACTGGGCCGGCAGCGAGTTTCTCCGCAAACTCATCTGCCACAGGGCTAAGGAGGAAATTCATCCAGGGATCACAACTTGTGAACACGACTGGGAGTCAAAAGCGCACGTCTTCACCTCAGGGAAGGGGAAAGGCACTATGCGCAAGTGGTACACCTGGCCAGCTGTCCCGGAACTTACCTGCTCGTACCTGACAATACACGGGACAAGACCGGCTCAACCCAGAGTTTGAAGAACCTCGCAAAGGTGTTGGGTGTTGCCCAGCCCGCTGCTCTGCAGATGTCTGCCAAAGAGGCGCCAATGGTCAGGGCCCAGGAGGCTGCCACACTCCTAGTAGAGTGGGCTCGTAGCCCCACAGGGGGCGGCACGTCCTGAGTGTGATATGCCATCACGATGGCGTCAATGACCCAGTGGGCGATCCTCTGTTTGGAGACAGCACTCCCTTTCCGCTGTCCACCAAAGCAGACAAAGAGCTGCTCGGAACGTCTAAAGCGATCCAAATAGATGCGTAAAGCACGCACCAGACACAGCAACACCAAGGCTGGGTCTGCCTCCTCCTGGGGCAGTGCTTGCAGGTTCACCAATTTGATGTTCTGTACTTCCAGAGTTTGAACATTAACATTACCATCTGCTGGTGGAATCTCCAAACTGCAAATGCAGGAACTGAATTTGGACTTTGCGCTGAGTTAAGAGGTGGTATTTAAACGTCTTAGCGCAATGACCAAATTCTGAGGAAAATAGCAAATTTCGCTTTGCGGCACTTCATTTACATACAATACACCCACAGTTTGCACGCCTACACCCACAGTAGCCCAAACACTTCCACCCACGCCCACTTTCACTTTGCGATGGCACGCAAATTGCACTTAGAATTAGCGTTCTCAAGAAAATTGGATAAGACGTAGTGCACGGTTGTAGCGCGTAGCGCTGTTCTTTGCGCATTCATGAAAATAGAGCCCCTAAATTATAGAAAAAGAGTATATTGTAAACAATCTTTACACTTTCACACATTTTTTTCTCCATTTCTTTTTTTTTTTTTTTTCGCAGAACCCCTAGCACCCTCTTGCGACCTCCACTTTGAAAAACTATGTCTTAAGTTATCACACCTGTTTCTGTTCGGACAGGCCTAGGCACTGTAAATTGCATAAAGGGGACAGGGGAGCCCTTTTTAGCCAATCAGAAAACATCTCTCTCTGCTTGTCAATCATTCTGCATGTTTGGTTTTGCAGAAATCTAGTTTGCTGACTTTATATATATATATATATATATATATATATATATATATATATATATATCTTTTTTTTTTTTTTTTTTTTTTTTAAATGCATGACACAAACAAATGAATACATATTTTGGTTATGTTATTTGACAGCCATCGAAACCAGCATGTGTCAAACAGAAATAATGTGAGTGCATTATCTCTCTCCCTCTGTCTCAATCCTTCACATTGAGTACAGCAGATGAGAAAGTGAGAGAGTGCAGCACAAAGAAGGACAGAGCGGGACAGAGAGAGTGTTGAAAGAGAAAGCAAAATATCACCATGCAATATAAATGCAGAGAAAGCTTGAATCTGCTGAGCTTAATAACTTTCAGTCTAGGCTCGGCCTGCGCATTGATGGCCCAATCTTCTACAGAGAAACAGGTCACAATGAAAAATTCAGAGGAAATTAGGAAGGCAGACAACCTTATCAAAGACATGTATGCACACAAACAAAACAAAGACATTCACAGAAGGAATACGCTCATCACATATGGAGCCTCAGGGGACAGAACGTTCACTTAAATGCTGGTAGAAAGAAAATATCTTCAATAAGTCTACAACTGTGTCTGCTTACATTGAAAAATGGGAATATTGCATTTTTGTAGAAGAAGATTTACAGTTATAATTCATCCTAAAATAAAAATCCCCCCTCACTGACTTAATTAAACAATGGTTTCAAGACACTTGAGAACCAATGCCGTTTAGCCTCACTGAGATTTGAGAAAAAAAAGAAAAAAAAGAAAAGAAAAAAAAAGTCTTTATATGTTAAAATAGGTAAATAAATATATATTAGTTACATGAAAGATATATTTTAAATATGGAAGATATATTCATATGGAAGATATTATTTATAATAGTTTTTTTTATTTTTATTTTTTTTTTATGTCCCCATTCACTTTCATAGTATGGAAAAGAGCAACATGAACATTTGCCTAAAATCTCCCTTTGAGTTCCAAGGAAGAAAGAAAGTAATTTAGGAAACTAGGGTGAGTAAATGATGAGAGATACTGTATTTTGGAGCGAACTTTAGGGCCTACATTTAACAGATTATTCAATCAGATTATAGCCATAAAGGTTAATTAGTCTTCTGAATGGCTGTATTCATATGTCAAAGATTACATAAAGGAAAAATTATGTCAAACACAGTGCAATTGAATGGAATACAATGCAGCATAATAAGACAAAGCAGGATGATAACTATTTCTCCATTCTCTCTGATGTATTGTGCCCCTGTCAAAACAAATGTGTGCTGCGAGCCAGAATCAGGAAACAGGCTGATGAGATTTTCACTGTGTGCTGTTATCGGATCAAACAATGGTGCCAAACAGACAGGAGCAGCCCAGTGATTCCTCATCATCAGGCAAGAACCACAGTGCAGCACAGGGGTGACTCACAAAAGTAGGTTCCCTATCTGCCACTTGATGTTGTGTCGATGTAGTGACACTAGGGGTCACTCTTGGGAGCCCGAGACACCTCTGGTCTTTGATAAAAGGCCAATGAAAATTGGCAAGTGCTATTTGCATACCACTCCCCCGGACATACGGATATAAAAGGAGGTGGTATGCAACCACTCATTCAGATTTTCTCTTCGGAGCTGAACGGTCGATGCTCACTGAGCTGAATTCCCACAGCTGTTCATTCAGATTTGCTGGATCTGAAGGCGCATTTCAGCGGCTTCTCCCCCCTCTACACTGGTGCACTGCAGAGAACGCCCCTGGGCACTTCGGCAGAAATAAAAGAGTATATTTCTCTAAAAGTGTATATTTCTCTAAAAGAGCGACACACGGAACGTCTTTTTAAAGACACGTCTTTTTAAAATTGTGTGTTATTCCTGGTTGCGCTCGTTATCTCTCGCCCTCTGACGGCTTTCGTGTCTGGGTGCTGCTCACACGGAGACAGCGTTCGTGGATGGGTCATGTACTCATTGCGAGAACATGTCCATGGCAATGATGCGGTCGCGGCTTGCCTTCGTAAGAAAGCAAGCCACCCCAGAGGTGATGAGCGAAGGTGATGAGATCTCGAGCGCAGCATTGGAGAGCGGGCTCGTCCAGTCGGACGTGGAAGCCTCAGCTGGGCTCCTCCCTTTGGGTGTGGTCGCCCAGTCACAGGCTGACGCGGAGATGATGACATGCTTTCCCGGGCAGCCGCGAGCATCGGGCTAGAGTGGAACCCTCCGCTCTCCCCTGAACCCTCGAGGCTCAATGATTGGTTCCTGGGCTCGCGGCGCCGCTCACAGCCACACCCGCCCCCGTTCCTTTCTTCCCGGAAGTGCATGAAGAGCTGACAAGGTCGTGGGAGGCACCTTTTACTGCCCGGTCCCGATCTTTCAGATTCCCCGCCCTCACTACCCTCGATGGTGGGGCGGCCAAGGGCTATTCGGCAATCCCCCCAGTGAATAAGGTGTTCGCAGTGCACCTATGCCCGCAGAGTCCCTCCACCTGGGACGGGCGCCCAAAGCTCCCGTCCAAGGCCTGTAGGTTTATGTCGTCCCTGACGGCCAAAGTCTACAGTGCCGATGGACAAGCCGCCATTGATGCAGGAGCTGTGCTCGGTGACCGACCTCGCTCTCTGGGCGACAAAGGTCATGGCCAGTCTCTCGGGTGGGTGATGTCCACCTTGGTGGTCCAGGAGCACCACCTTTGGCTCAACCTGGTCGAGATGGGAGAGGCCAACAAGGCACGGTTCCTTGCTGCCCCCATTTCCCAGGTTGGCCAGTCTGGCGACTCTGTCGAGGACTTTGCCCAGCAGTTATCAGCGGTGAAGCAGCAGACGGAGGTTATCCGGCACATCCTGCCCTGCCGCTGCTCAAGATCCTGCACCCCGTCTGCTCGTTGCCAAGGGCGTCACCCTTCTCGTGGCCGCCAAGAACGAAAGGCTTTGAAGTGGCCCTGAGATGGGCGACCCAGGGACGACAAAACCCGTTGCTCTTGAGCTGGTAAGCAGACCACTCCATCCCCCGGTGGAGGGCCGGGAGGAGAATCTTTTGTCACCTTTGCATTTAATTGCGCCGCATGCCCAAGTGGCTGCGGTACCCAAGAGTTCAGTAAGAGCGGTTTCCTTGTTCCCTGGGTCACATACCTGGTGTGCATGGCCATCATCACAACCACCATCCATCACTCCATTTTGGCAGGTTTGGCGCTCCAGCGGTGGTCTCCCCGCCCCTGAGCGCCCAGCTGTGGCACAAATCCACTCCCGATGTGACAGTCTCTATGGGTCACGAGGAAAAGAGCAAGCTCTTCCCGGTTTAGAGCATCTCTTTTCTCAGTTTGGAGTTGGACTTAGTCTCGTTGACGGTGCGCCTCACGAACGAGCGCGCACAGTTGGTGCTGATCTGTTTGAAGGCATTCGGACAGAAAACAGCGGTTCCACTAAAACTCTTTCAGAGGCTCCTGGGGCATATGGCATCCTCAGCGGTGGCCACTCCGCTCGGGTTGATGCATATGAGACCGCTTCAGCACTGGCTTCAGACACGAGTCCCGAGATGGACATGGCACCGCGGGACACATCGCGTGGCCATCACACCGATCTGTCACTGCCTCTTCAGCCCTTGGACCGACCTCATGTTTCTACGGGCAGGCGTTCCCCTAGAGCAGGTCTCCAGGTGCGTCGTGGTTATGACAGATGCCTCCAAAACGGGCTGGGGCGCTGTATGCATTGGGCACACAGCCACCGGCTTATGGACAGACCCGCGGCTGTGTTGGCACATCAACTGCCTCGAGTTGCTGGCAATTCTGCTCTCCTTGCGGAGGTTCTGGCCATTGATCCAGGGCAAGCACACGTTAGTTCGGACAGACAACACGGCAACGGTAACATATGTCAACCGTCAAGGTGGTCTGTGCTCCCGTTGTATGCCACAACTCGCCTGCCGTCTCCTCCTCTGGAGTCAGCAGCACCTCAAGTCGCTGCGAGCCACTCACATCCCGGGCGACCGACCTCAACACTGCAGTGGACGCGCTGTCACGGCAGGTTACCCTCAGGGGAGAATGGAGACTCCACCCTCAGGTGGTCCAGCTGATTTGGAGTTGATTTGGGCAGGCACAGGTAGACCTGTTCGCTTCCCAAGAATCCTCCCACTGCCCGCTCTGGTACGCCCTGATCGAGGCACCTCTCGGTATAGACGCGCTGGAGCACAACTGGCCCCCTGGACTTCGCAAATATGCATTTCCCCCAGTGAGCCTACTTGCACAGACCCTGTGCAAGGTCAGGGAGGACGAGGAGCAGGTCGTCCTGGTAGCACCCTACTGGTCCACCCAGACGTGGTTCTCGGACCTCACGCTCCTCGCGACAGCCCCCCCCGGCAAATTCCCCTGAGGAAGGACCTTCTTTCTCAGGGACGGGGCACCATCTGGCACCTGCGACCAGACCTCTGGAATCTCCATGTCTGGCCCCTGGATGGGACGTGGAAGACTTAAGCGGTCTACCACCCGTGGTGGTAGACATGATCACTCAGGCTAGGGCCCCCTCTATGAGGCACCTGTAGTGGTGTCTGTTCGCTAAGTGGTGTTCTTCCCGACGTGAAGACCCCCAGAGATGCGCAGTCGGATCGGTGCTTTCCTTCCTGCAGGAGAGGTTGGAAGGACGGCTGTCCCCCTCCACCTTGAAGGTGTATGTAGCCGCTATAGTGGCACACCACGACACAGTGGATGGTAAGTCCTAAGGGAAGCAAGACCTGATCATCAGGTTCCTGAGAGGCACCAGGAGGTTGAATGCCTTCAGACCGTGCTTCGTTCCCTCATGGGATCTCTCTGTAGTTCTTCAGGGTCTACAGAGAGCCCCCTTTGATCCCTTGCAGTCAGCTGAGCTTAAGGCACTCTCTTTGAAGACTGCCCTCCTGACTGCGCTCACTTCCATCAAGAGGGTAGGAGACCTGCAAGCATTCTCTGTCAGCGAAACGTGCCTGGAGTTCGGTCTGGGCTACTCTCACGTGATCATGAGACCCCGACCAGGCTATGTGCCCAATGTTCCCATGACCCCTTTTAGGACCAGGTGGTGAACCTGCAAGCGCTGCCCCAGGAGGAGGCAGACCCAGCACTGACGTTGCTGTGTCCGGTGCATGCTTTATGCGCACGCAGAGCTTTAGAGTCTCTGAGCAGCTCTTTGTCTGCTTTGGTGGACAGCGGAAAGGAAGCGCTGTCTCCGAGCAGAGGATCGCCCACTGGCTCATTGACGCCATAACTATGGCATATCACGCCCTGGACATGCCGTCCCCTGTAGGGCTACTCTCTAACAGACATTTGCAGAGCAGCGGGCTGGGCAACACCCAACACCTTGCGAGGTTCTACAATCTCCGGGTGGAACCGGTTTCGTCCCGTGTAGTGTCACGTAGGTAAGTCCGGGACAGCCGGCCGGGTGTATTGCTTGCGCATAGCACCTTTCACCTCCCCTGAGCTGAAGACATGCGCCGTTGACTCCCAGTAGTGTTCACAAACTGTGTTCCCTGGTTGATTTCCTCCAAGCCCTGTGGCAGACGAGTTTGCGGAGAAACTCGCTGCCGGCTCAGTACACGTGCTAACTAAGCCCTGAACTGGGGTAGGTGCTCCGCATGTGGTGGTTCCCCGTAGGTAACCCCATGCGACTTATATCTTCCGCTAATTCATTTCCCTGTTGGTAAACTGCATCTTCCTTGGGCAGAGGCCCCTCTGCCCCAATCACCATGCTTGTAGTAACTCCTCCCCCGTAGGGTAGGACCTACCATGGGACTTCTCCACATGGCATACTTTCGACAAAGCTCGGCAAGACCATGTGACTTATTTCCACTTAAGTTCCCTGATGGAGGGAACGAGACGTTGTGTCCCTCCTGCCACAACGCTGAACTACCCGCTGAAATGGCCGGGACCTTGTCTTGGCTCCTCAGCACAAAACCTGAATGAGTGGTTGCATACCAGCTCCTTTTATACCCGTATGTCTGGGGGAGTTGTATGCAAATACCACTCGCCAATTTTCATTGGCCTTTTATCAAAGACCAGAGGTGTCTCGGGCTCCCAAGAGTGACCCCCAGTATCACTACATCAACACAACGTCTCGTTCCCTCCATCAGGGAACAGAGGTTACACAAGTAACCAGGACGTTTTCCCTGGACTCAGATTACACCTAATAATGGACTAAAACTTATTTGAAAGGTGATTCACATTGAAAAGCTATTTTCTTTCTTTTTCATGCTTATTCTCTATTGTACAGTTTTTTTTATACAATATTATACAATATTCCTTTGTTCACCTAAAAATAAAAATTCTGTCATTTATTCACCCTCATATCGTTCCAAACCTATATGGCTTTCTTTCTTCCCTGGAACACATGAGGAGAAATTTTGAAGAATGATACTGCTGCTCTTTTTTCCATTCAATGAAAGTGAACTTTCTGCCTGACATCGCTTTTTGTGTTCCATGGTAAACAGTGAGTCATATGGGTTTAGAACAACATGGGGGTGGGTAAATTATCACAGAATTTTCATTTTTGGGTGAACTATCTCTTTGAGCCACATTTAAAACGGATGAATGTCACTGCATTATATAATGAAATAAATTTAGAGTGAGATTACACAAGTGCACTATTCAAGTAAAACATTTTGCTATACAAAATGTGTTTGGTTTGAAATAATACAACAATGGATGTACTGTTTGAAAGTAAGACTAAATGTAAATGGAAACTTTCTGCTTTTCAAACCTAATTTGTTTGCAGATGCCACTTGGTTTTACATTTTTTATCTAATGCAATGAAATTCATAAATTTTTAAGAGTGGCTTAGGTATACTTTGTGGGAACTCTAGATAACAGAATTATAGCGATAATAAATACAATACTGTATGTATTATAAAAATGGGCCTGCTTTGATGTGGAATCTCTTTTTCACTGAACTGCTAGGTCTGATTTATCAGATTTTAATTGGTTAGCAACAACAGGCCATTCGATTGTATGGTTACCTAGAGAAACACTTTTCAACTGGGGAGAAATGAAATAAACCAGAGGAATTGTTATGGTTCCCTGGATGAATCAGCATACAGTGTGGATCATTGAGCCAAGTTCCATCACCAATTTGGATGGAGTCCAGACTCTTTCCAGGACACATATTTCAAGCGCAGAACAAATGTCACTGAATATGCACAGCATCATCTCATTTCTGTGTTAAAATTTCCTTTTAAATTAAGTATATAATTATGGAGAGGCAGAACTGAATTATTAGACAGCTGTTGCCAGTTTGATCAGTTTTTACTGTATAATGGATGGATGGATGGACAGAAGCAGACAGGCAGATAGATAGATAGATAGATAGATAGATAGATAGATAGAATAATGGATGGGTGGATGATGGAGGGATAGATAATGGATGGATAGATAGATAGATGATAGATAAATAGATAGATGGATAGATAATTAATGGATGGATGGATGAATAGATAATGTATGGATGGATGGATGGACAGACAGCCATTACCACAAAGAAGGTATTTCCAATATGCACATCAGTCCAAACAATCAACTAAAAATGCCTGCTGCATCTTAATAGATTCCATGTTTGAGAAGGATGGCTTAATTTTGCCAGTTGCTGTCCTGATAGGCAAGTCTTTGATACATTGAAGGGAATGTCAAAGGTTTTTAAATTGCACCTGGCAGAAGATTGCGATTTAAATAAAATAGCTACCAATATTAAAGGTGCAATATGTAATATATTTACTGTACTAAAGCATAAAATTATCATAATATGTTATCAGAGATTT
Source organism: Myxocyprinus asiaticus (assembly GCF_019703515.2). Classification (NCBI taxonomy): domain Eukaryota; kingdom Metazoa; phylum Chordata; class Actinopteri; order Cypriniformes; family Catostomidae; genus Myxocyprinus; species Myxocyprinus asiaticus. The sequence continues at coordinate 12,130,956 of NC_059346.1, read as the reverse complement.
AGAAAACATGCTAAGTTGAAATACTGGCTTCTCCAAAAAAAAGGCTACAGCCAGTATATTCTACTTTGAAATGTCCATTCCGGGTCAGAGTTTCTGTTTGTGTTTTGGCCTGTGTGATCCTGCCCACTGCCCATTTCCCAATAGTATTTTGACACCCCGGGTTGCCAGATCTGAAACAAGTTAGCGGGCAAACACAGCATGATGCAGCCATGGAAGCCAGCAATACATCTAGCTAACATTGACAGAGGTATAAAAAATCCACATGAGCTGTTTTATAATTTGTAAACAATAAAAACATTGCAAACGTAAACATTAGCTGATCAACTTACAGTGTAAGGCTCGTCGCTTGCCATTGTCAGTTTGCTCGTTCCTGTTGCGTGTCCTCAACCTGGCAACCTGCATGAGCTTGAGTCTGGGTAGCAGGGGATGGGGGAGACAACTCTCTCTAATATTTTGAATTTGGACTGCAGTACCCTTTTTAAACGCTTGATGTCAATCTTACATATTACTCATTTAACTCCAATTGATACTCCATAATTTTCTTTTAAATTAACATAGAAACATGTTCATTGGAGGACAGACAGTATTATTTAAAACTGCCTGATAGAAGGCAAATGTTAACCACAGAAGCATCAAAATGTTTATAGTTCACTTTAATTCACTGCTATTAATTAATGGTCCAACATTTTAAATAACTAATATGTACCATTACATTTCAACTTTATATTGATCTTGAGCTCTTGTTTCAGATCTGTTGTGGTGTTTGGCAGAGAGCCTTGTTTAAAGGGTCATGGAACACTACAACACATTTTTTTGAGATGTTATCCACCTTTTTCCTGGGGGTCTTACTGGGGAAACGGATGTGGGATGAACTTCCGCTGGAAGTCGTTTTGTAGCATTCACTAATGTAGGCAGCAGTCATTTAGACCCTGTTTACAGCTGGCATTAGGATGTGGTTCAGATGATCTGATGACAAGTGATCAGCACTATTTAAAGTAGGGCCGCCCCAAATAGTCGACCAAATGATAGTCGATGAGAAGAGTCTTGGTCGACCAAGTTTTGATTGGTTTGTTGGTCGCTGAAAAAAAAAACTCCACAGGAAGTGGTGAAGTCATGCAGTCAGACAGACATGATCGTTTACACAGCTGGTCCATGTGGTAATTAATTATGTAGAGTAGGAAATTCAAAGTGTGAGATCATTTCGAGAGGGTAAAGGATGACCCCAAGAAGGTCACATGCAAACTCTACAGGCAAACGTTCGCCTATCATTCATCGACCTCAAACATGGCTTATCATTTGAAACATGTAAGTAGCCTAACGTTAGCCGCTTAGCATGGCCGCTCACTCTAACGTTAGATAACCTAGATGAATATGCACTATTAGGCTTATCCAAGTGTTCATGGGGAGTGGGGAAGCTAAATTAGTACCTCACTTACTGCATGTTTAACTTAATGTGCATTTCTCTCTATAAATTAACAAAATGTTCAGACAGTCTCCTTGCTGGTTTTTCCGACACATTCAGAATCATTACCGTTTTTGGTGGTGTCACTGCGGCTCGCTTCGTGCATGCACTTGTAAAATTTATATTTTAAAGGCTCATTATTATGGTTTAGTATTTCTCTGTAATGTAGAACAGTGTTAGCAATGTTACTTATAACATTCTTTCTCAGCCCTGGAACTCAAACCATTTTCTGATGCCCCCCACCCCCCCAAATATCATAAACGTGCCACAACTTGTCGACTAATGGCTTAAACTAACGACTACTAGTCGACTTGGAAAATCTTTGGTCGGGCTAGCCCTAATATAAAGGTGTAAATGGGGTGCAAACCTTTTGTGATCGAATCACAAAAAACACATACCGAGGAACATAACAATTGTAATGCATTACTGGGAGGATGTCCAGCAAGATCAATAAATAAACTTCAATTGGTTCAAAATGCAGCAGCCAAAGTGCTGACGAGAACCAAGAAATATGATCATAATAGCCCCATTTTATCATCGTTACATTGGCTACCTGTTAAATTTAGTATTAAGTTTAAAATTCTGTTAACTACGTACAAAGCTTTGAATGGTCTAACTCCGCAGTACTTAACTGACCTTCTACCACGCTATATTCCATCACGTTCATTACAATCGCAAAATTCTGGCCTGTTAATAGTTCCTAGAATATCAAAATCCACAACAGGAGGTAGATCATTTTCATATTTGGCTCCTAAACTATGGAATAGTCTCCCTAACACTGTTCGAGATGCAGACACACTCACTCAGTTTAAGGGTACATTTACACGACAACGATGTACTAAAAACGGAAAAGTTTTTCCTTTGCGTTTTTGAAAAGTTTCTCGTACAGATGACAACATTGTCAAAATTATCCCCGTTCACACGGATCCGCGAAAATGACTAAAAATGCTGTATTATGCATGCCAGGCCAGTAGTTGGCGATGTCACTTTGTAAAGAAACACTACGTGCCTGCACACATAAGCATTCTTCCACAGAGCGGTGAATACAAACAATGAAGATGGAGAAAGCATCGAGCAATTTTGTCTGGACGGATGATGAGGTTGCTTTATTACTACAGTTACTTTGCTGGAGAAGCGTCAATAAACTCAAAATCTTGAGCAGCACAAACATAGTCCTGCAGTCTGCCATTGTAGTTTTGAATGTCTTGCACGTTGTTTTGAAGTACTCGCATGCATGCCTACAGACTGAACTCTCAAGATTATTCAATAAACTCAGCTCATTTTTTACCATCACTTCATCTCCTGCCTTCTTCTGTATTCCCCCTGCTGACTCTTGAGCTGGTAGTTAACATAACAAGCTGTTGATGTTGACTGGTTTTGGATATCAGACAGAACTCTGATATATGGATTATCTTCTGATGGAGACAGATGTCTTGTGTACACTGGATCTAACATTGTTTTCATATTCTAAGCATATCATTGAATACTGTACATGGCATCACATCTCTGTCTATAGGCTATATACTTAAGCAGTGGGTGAATGAATTGCAGGGTAAAGGTACATCAAATAAAATTAAGTAAATAAATAAATAACATTTAAAATACAAATAGATTTTTCCCATCTGAATCCATATATTCATTTCAAGATTTTCAAATTGCGGGTTCTGCCTACTGTACAATGTTCACACTCCATACAAAACACTCCAAATGAATAAATTGTTGATTATTGTTATTTGCACAGACACCAGTATTCGTATTGATAATTATACATCTCAAATTGATGCCTATCAATCCATCATTCTTTATATAACACATAATACACGTGCGCACAATGTCATCGTTTTCACAAATTCGCGTTTTTGTATTATTACACGGAGATGATAACGGCATCGTTTTCAAAAATATGCACTTTGAAACCCATTTTCAAAAGTTTGCGTTTTCAGGCCCCAAAACGCCATTGTTGTGTAAACGAACAGCCAAAACGCATAAAAAGTTTTCCGTTTTTAGTTGAAAACGTTGTCGTGTAAACGGCCCCTAAGTCTAGACTAAAGACTCATATTTATACACCTAATTTATGCTTCAACTCACAATTAGGCTGCTTAAGTTAGGTCTGCCGGAACCAGAAACAGTGATCATGATATATAACTCTGCAATAAACTGAATGGCATCTTTGCTAATATAATTTTATTTGTTTCCCTGTCTCAGCCTTGGGACTCCTATCCTGAGGTCACCAGAACCGGCTAGATCCAGCTCCATTCCTGCTTCGTGTTGACTCCACTGCTACATGTCGCTGTGTGATGAATACTAATAGCAGTCAGTGCCAGCCAAACATCACTTCAGTCTATTACGATGGACTTCAGAGAATAATTTATAATTATATTTATTTATCACACATTATACATTTTGCACATATACAGTGAAATTCTTTTTTTTCCACATATCCCAGCTATGGGATATGTCAGAGTGCAGGGTCAGCCATGGTACGGCGCCCCTGGAGCAGATAGGGTCAAGGGCCTTGCTCAAGGGCCCAACAGTGGCAACTTGGCAGTGCTGGGGCTTGAACCCCCAACCTTCTGATCAGTAACCCAGAGCCTTAGCCACTGAGCCACCACTGCCCCGGTCAATGAACTGATGCCAGCTCCAACCATAAGACATGGGATACTTCATGTGCCATTGCCTGAACCTTGGACATAGGATAGACCTCACCGAAATTACTGGCCAGGTTGAACTGCAATGCACCTAACTGATCTCTACCTGCATCACCTTGGTCTAATGATGGACTACATTCTTGAAATGGAATACATAGACTATCAATTAATTGCCAACAAAACCCTTCATCAGCCAACTAACAAGGACAATTGCATCTGTGTGAACTTCTGCAGTTAATCCAGGATGAACTTCAAAGACATTAGTCATTAATCTCACAATTCATACAAAATCTTTGTTTTAAACACTGAATCTTAACACTTACTTAGTTTAATAATATTAAACCATGACTTGCACTATACATAAGTAATATTGGCATTATATTCATGATGTTAGCCAGAGGGGAACTGACCCCCACAGTGAATCTGGTTTCTCCCAAGGTTATTTTTCTCCATTAACCAACATCTTATGGAGTTTTGTGTTCCTTGACACAGTCGCCTTCGGCTTGTTCACTGGGGTTATAAGTACAATTATTATTTCATTACTTATTTTTAAACACAATTCACAATCGTATTTTATCAAACTACACAATGATGACTCTAAGACATTATAGATATTACAGTTTTATCTTCTGTTAATGCCTGATCTTCTGTAAAGCTGCTTTGAAATGATATGTGTTGTGAATGGCGCTATACAAATAAAAATGACTTGACTTGTTTTTGTTTACAAGTTCTGCACTTGGTTTTCCAAAACTTGTGAGTAGAGTTTCATGTTAATCAGGGGGCGTTTTGCATCTCTGTCGGTCCACTAGTTCTTGATCGACAGCTCCTCCTCTAGCCAATCATTCGAAGAGGGGAGGTGACACTCCAATGCAACTCCGACAGCTGCTGCTCAATATTATATTATTTGTGGTTGATAGATACGCTGCTTGTGTCTGTTTTGAGTATTTTCAGCCAGCTCTAGGAAACAACGTGTTGTCCGAGTAGGCCATTATCATAGTCCGCTAACACATGTATCGAGACAGCTGAATTTAGTTAGCAGAGTCTTTAGTTTAGGCATTATAAGACTTCCTTGTTTGTAGGTTATTGACTGCATATCTAAAAAAACAAGGCTGGGTTGGTGTGGATGTTTGATGCATGTTTTTACCAGCTGTACCAATGTAGTTGCGAGTTCAGAACCCAACTTGATCCGCTTTTCCATTAAATAAAATCCAGATCCCGACACCAAGACCTATTACAATACTGATGAAAATAGAAATGCTTACATATAATTGGACTTTTTTTTTAATTATGTCAAAAATTTAAAAGGTGTGCATTATTGCTGACACCTACATGCACACTTTGGAGTTGGTTGTATGACTAAGTCATTTGCTTCAAATTTTATTGAAGTTGTATACTCTATGTTATCGAAATATTTGTAAATGTTTTGGATATGTATGCTCCAATGTTGCCTGTATCTTTAGAGATGGTCCCTAAATTTGTGACTATTTGTGAGTGAAGAACGTCCAGCGTCAAGCCCACTTTATTGCGTTATTTATTGACGTGGGGACGCTTGGTCACTTGTTTCTGATTTCGCTGCAGTATCATGGAAAAAGAAACTACATGTAGCTGTGCCAACGATGAGGATCAGTCCATAACGGCACATTCAGCAACATGGAAAAGTGGATCAAGTTGGGTTCTGAACTTGTGACTACATTGGTACAGCTAGTAAAAACATGCATCAAACATCCACACCAACCCAGTCTTTTTTCTTTTTTCTTTTTTTTTTTTAAGATATGCAGTCAATAACCTACAAACAAGGAAGTCTTAAATAATGCCTAAACAAAAGACTCTGCTAACTAAGGGGCCGTTTCCACGGCAACGTTTTCAACTAAAAACTGAAAAGTTGGCTGATTGTTTACACGACAATGGCGTTTTGGGGCCTGAAAACACAAACTTTTGAAAACAGGTTCCAAAGTGCAAGATTTTGAAAACGATGATGTCATGCGCACGCATATTACGTGTTATATAAAGAATGATGGATTGATAGGCATCAATTTGAGATGCATAATTATCAATATGAATACTGGTGTCTGTGCAAATAACAATAATCAATTTGGAGTGTTTTGTATGGAGTGTGAACATTGTACAGTAGGCAGAACCTGCAATTTGAAAATCTTGAAATGAATGTATGGATTCAGATGGGAAAAATGTATCTGTATTTTAAATGTTATTAATTTACTTAATTTTATCTGATGTACCTTTACCCTGCAATTAATTTAACCACCGCATATGTATATAGCTTATAGATACAGATGTGATGCCATCAGTATTCAATGAAATGCTTAGAATATGAAAACATGCGGCAGTGAAAATGCATGTTAGATCCAGTGTACACAAGACCTCTCTCTCCGTCAGAAGATATCCATATGTCAGAGTTCTGTCTGATATCCAAAACCAGTCAACATCAATAGCTTGTTATGTTAACTACCAGCTCAAGAGTCAGCAGGGGGAATACAGAAGAAGGCAGGAGATGAAGTGATGGTAAAAAATGAGCTGAGTTTATTGAATAATCTTGAGAGTTCAGTCTGTAGGCATGTGCACGAGTAATTCAAAACAACGCGCGAGACATTCAAAACAACAATGGAGGACTACAGGACTGTGTTTGTGCTGCTCAAGATTTAGAGTTTATTGACACTTCTCCAGCAAAGTAACTGTAGTAATAAAGCAACCTCATCGTCTGTCTAGACAAAATTGCTCGATGCTTTCGCCATCTTCATTGTTTGTATTCACCGCTCTGTGGAAGAATGCTTATGTGCGCAGGCGCGTAGTGTCTACTGGCCTGGCATGCATAATACGGCGCTTTTAGTCATTTTCGCGGATCCTTGCGAACGGGGATCATTTTGACAATGTTTTCGTCTGTACGCAAAACTTTTCAAAAACGCAAAGGAAAATCTTTTCCGTTTTTAGTACATCGTTGTCGTGTAAACTTACCCTAAATACCATAGACTCGATACTTGTGTTAACGGACTATGATAATGGCCTACTCATACAACACATTGTTTCCTAGAGCTGGCAGAAAATACTCAAAACAGACACAAGCAGCATATCTATCAACCACAAATAAGTGGATGGAGTGGTCTGGATACCAGCTCCGTAGCGGATGTCTCGCTCCCTGGGTCATCCGTCTCAGGGGCGCTTAGGAGCCTTCCGGGTCCTCGTGCTGGCCTGAGATTCAGCCGGGCCGTCCTCACACCCGTGGGTAGAAGACACAGCATGGGGGGCGGCTAGAGTGGCTTTCCCTCGGAAGAAGGAAAGCCGCGACCACAATGTTGCCATGGTCATATCCTCGCAATGAGAACATGAACCATCCACAAACGCTGCCTCAGTGTGATCGCTGCCCAGACACGTCTTTTAGCGCTGTCGAAGCGCCCAGGGGCGAAATCTACCCTCGTCGTGCAGAAGGAGAGAAAGCCGCTGGAAATGCGCCATATATCCAACAGCATACACTTCTTAAGAGGTGAATGGAACAGCAGTAGTATTCAGCTCGCTGATAGTACAACCGTTCGGCTCTGAAGAAAAAATCTGAATTAATCCTGCATTCCAGCTCCCTTTTATCCCGTATGTCAAGGGGAGTGGCATGCAAATTCCACTCGCCAATTCTCATTGGCCTTTATTATCATGCCGTAACTGGGTAGCAACACACTGTCGTTATGATTGATGCATGCAGTTATGAAATCACACAGCCTCCTTTCGAAATCTGAATCTGTCAAATGACGGACAGCATTTGTAATTAAGTATTTATTTTTTTTAATCTGCAGATTAGTTTTCAGCTAATGCAGCCCCTAGCCATGCCACTCTTCTTTTTTATTTCTAAATGCAAGCTACAAGTAATGAAAGCAATGTCCTCCTCTGGCTTTATGTCTTATAATGATAAAAAGCACAAAATTTGTGCAATTGCTTCGGAATTCACCAGGTCGTTAAGTCGTGTCGTGTATGATTGCACCTGTACAGTTATCAGATAAACTGACTCGTAACGTGTGCAGGGGCTCACAAACTTGTCAGAACTTGCACGGTGTACGCATGGCTTTACAGAGCTCAGGGATAACATGTGCAGTTTGTAGCGCTACATGCATCCTGAGGCCACTTCTTTAAATTGTGCTCCCAAACATCTATTAAAGATGGAACGGCTATCATTATATTGTCCTTATTAAGCTCCATCAAACTGTGCTGCTCACACATCTTGAAGTATGAATGAATGATCAACACCGCAACTAAAAATTTAATGAACGTATGATGCAACTACAACTGTGTTTACTTCTAAGTGGAAGTACCTCCCACATTTCGTGCCAAGCATCATGGGGCGTAAGAATAAGGTGGATATACAGGATGTTGCTGCATCCCAATCCGCACCCTATCCACACTAAATAGTATCCAAGATTAGAATTAGTGTGTCCCAAATCATAGTATGTTGAAATAAGCATCCTTAAGTTACCCGCATGGTCTACTATTTCCAGTAGATTTTCAAAGTGTGGATCGGTGAACAGTTAATATTGCCCACAATCCTTTGCGTGGCAGAGGGTGGAGTTTTGAGATGGTTTGCAGTTGAACAAACATGGCAGACAACGGTGCTGCATCCCAAGGACCTGCATCCTCTGTTTTCAAGTGTAAGAACTTAAACAGAACTTATTAAATAGTAACAAAATATTTTTATTGTCACGTAGGTTTATTGGTAGAATGCTGTGAGTTAAATGATTATCTTGTGTTTAACTTGTAGGGTCAGATGAGGAGACCGAACGCCTTATCCAATGGTGCATTGCCAATGACTTGTTTCCCCAGCAAGAAAAATGCTGCTCTTAAAGGATTTGAGTGAGTAGCGATCATTGCTAGCTTATGTTCCTCAGCACGTTCCTTTTATATGTACTGTAGTGACTGTGGTTTTGTAGCAGATGTGTTCTAAATACATACTAGACATAATCCGGTATGCTTTAGCTGTCGGGTGGGGTTTCACAGCTTCAGCTTCGGTACTGAACAAAATGCAAATGGGACATCCCCGGCTGGAGTTTTGGCAGAGGTGTGTCCCTCAAGCATCCCTTAAGCTGAACTTGAGCATCCCTTGAGTGGCTCGCCATGAAAATACGAGACAATAGGCACGCAATACGAGACTATTCGCTACATGGCCCAGTGTGATCGTTAAAACGCAAATGGTGGGATTTACTTATATAAATATGTGATTTACTTATATAAATATAGAAACTGTGTCTTGTTTCAAAGGCTGTGTCCTCCGGAGGTCGCATTTCTCGGCCGCATACGTCATCGAGGCTGTCTCGTTTCAGAAAAGCGAGTAGGACACTCCGAATGCAGCCTTCGAATGCGATCTTCTTTCACGGGAATTCGGAGGATGCATGAGGTGTATCCTTCGTGGGCACTCACAACCCACAATTTTTTGTTTCAACGGAAATGAGCATCATTTGTCTAAAAAAAGTGATGCAAATTTGCTCGAAAATATAATGTTCAAATGCAAGTAATTCCCAAGTTGAAGTACCTCAGTAGATGCGTGCAGAGTATATAATATGTATAATTATAGTAATATATAATTAAAATAAAGTATTAAAGACTAAAAGTATACTGTAAAATCTATTTTCTTTTCTCTCGATATCATTATAACTCTCCTAAAATTTACCTCATACATTCCCTTCCAAAGGGACTTTGTTCCCTTGTCACTGTTTCCGTTTGTCCTACGAAGGCCGTCTAGGCGGTATACTGCAGCCTTCAAAGGACGTGTCCTACCTAGCATGCAGCCTTCGAAATGAGACACAGCTACAGGTTGTCTTGCACACAAGGGCAGAGAATGGCAACATTCGTTATTTTTAATTTCAAGAGGAAAAGGGTTCATTTAGGGATTTTTTGGGCTATTTTTGTCTTCCGGATTTGAAATGAACATCAAGTCAACGTCACAGGTCGTGATGTATGTGGTTTAGGCTTTCCATTACATTTCAGCAAATCTATGTCACGGGTGTTCTCGATATTATCAGAGATTATTTAGCAGATATGGGCCACTTCTATTAAAATGAATAGGAGGAAATTGGAATGCTCAACCAAGGAGCTCTGAACGCCCAAAGGTCAACGGATGGAGAAAGGAAGTCCCACCTTACAGTTAAAAGAGCCAATCACCTTTTAGATACAGACATAACCTGTCAATCAACTCTAAAACGTGCATGCGCATTAGCTATACAAGCCGGGAAAATAGTTTTTTTAAGCATAATATGAGGTAAAGAATAATAATTTGACCAGTACTATCAGATTTTATTGCTGATTTGAAATATATTTTTTGATCGTAATCTTCCATCCATCCCTAATGTAAGTGTGTTAACTGATCTAAGTCATCATCGTCTTGGAGTAAGTCTCAAAATTGTTTTATTTATTTGCGTATTAAATTACAGATTTAAATGCATATTGAGCTTACAAAACAGTGTATAATTTATTTGTGCATTATTTTACGAGCAATTGTGAGAATCTTTGATGCTGTTCAAAGCAACTTACAAAGAATGTTGTAGCGCCTACTCTCTGGCCAATAACTATTATAGAGGTTATAATGCCAATTTGTGGACCAACGTCTCAGAAGAATAGATTCGCTGCTGAGAAAGATGCCACAACAACAGTGAACAGACTCAAAGAACATTTGTTTGAACACACAACGTGTATCTATAATATAACACTCAGGTAAGTTGCATCACTTACTATGAAACAATGAAACAGAAAAACATTTTTTCCACAAATGAAATTGTCGTTTTTCAATCTTATCACTCTTTTGTTTTAGTAGGTTTTATGAAACTTTTCCCTTGGTTTTCAACAAGGTAAGTTCTCTTTGTTCATTCACTTTAACTCAGTGTTTGATTCACTCTAATGAGGTTGAAAATGCACACTTATATCACCTTTGTTAACTTTTTTCCTTCTTTAAATCAATCAGTGTTCAAGTATCAAAAACCCAATTAATATAAACCCAATTAATATATCACAGTTGTCAGCACAATAGAAAATCAACACTGAAAATCAAATTTTAAAACCCTCAATTTTTCAGTCTCACAAAAAAAAAAAATGTTTAAATGAGAGATTTAAATGTCTTTTATCGGTTGACAAGGAAAAAAAATATCTCCATCCAAGAGAAAAAAAAGAAGAAAAGAAAAGTTATTCGATTTCCTTCCATTCGCAGAGTTCAGAAAACATGTCTTTTTTTTTAAAACAGAAAATCCAAGAACAGACTCAAGGGGGCTCACCAGTCCAAACCCTCCTCTGAATCACTGGAAGGCCGGGACAGATCCAGAATTCAAGCACCAGGACATTGTCACATCAGACAGAGGACATCAATCAAACTTGAAAAAAAAAAAAAAAAAAAAAAAAAAAAAACCTGACCAAGGAGATCACTAACTTCACAGAAAATTCCAGAAAGGCGTAGGTATAGTACATCCCCTTTAAATCCTTCTCTTTACCATAAATCCATCGATAGAATTCATCTAGGAGGTTATTTCTTTCTTTCTGTTCCCCGGAACGTCAGCGAACACCGCGCTCATCAGGCATTCGTGCACGAGAGAGAGAGCTGCCTCTAACTCCACGCATAAACCTCGTGCAAAACCCGGAAATCAATTTTTCTGCTGCGCCACATTCAGCGCTGGCATTGGCCCGACTCAAGTTCAAAATTCTTCACCATCTGTCACATTAATACCCAAGTGAAAATATACATTTTTATAAAAACAGTATTTCCTTTCATAAATTGACTTCTTTTAAATAGTTTCAATAGTTTTCACCTTATTACATTATTATATTAATAACAATATTTTTTTTTCTCTGTTACTCCCTGGTAACTTTGGTTACACTTCCCCCTCCTGAATCAAAGCATGTCCCTGTGCTTGGGAGTGGCTAAATCACACAGGTGAAACTGCATTGGATCCAGTATTTAGATGATATTTAATATAATCAGATTCCTCCACTGACTCAGAAAGTGCAGAGCTCAATCCTTGCAATAAAGACTGAATAACTAAAATCAATGGATTTCCCAGCCGTGCATACTGCAGCTTGTCTGGTGGTCTACTCTGCCTTTTTGAACGTCTTGGACCCATATCTCCTGCATCATCTGCCACTGTTGGAATGTCTGGAAGATGTCTGACAGGGGGTGATTCAAGATGAGAAGTGGTGTTCTCTACATGTGCATCAGGTCCAATTTCATTCACCACTTCAAATAACTCATCTGGTAGCTCACTGGGTTCATTACATTTTTTTTCTGAGATTACTTGTGCTAACCCATCTTCACTATTCCTTTCAGGTTCAACCCCAGAGGCATCCGGTCCTACATGATACATCACAGGTGAGTTTCTCTCTACTTCATTTCTGGTTAAGTTTCTTTCAGCAGGTGAAGCATCTCTTAACTGATCCTGGACAACAGATGGTGGACTCTCGGACACAACTTGAGGTATGTTCCTTGTAACCAATGAACTCTCTGAGTGATGAGTTGGTCTCCCTTCAGGAATAACTCTTGTAGTGAACTCCAAGGACTCTCCAGGTACATCAAAGTGAACAGATTCACTCTCAGATTCAGAATGACTATGCACAGTCTCTGCTTCAGCAGCATCTTCAATTCTGGACTGAGCTCTGGTCCTAAGCCTACGATGTTCTTTTTGCTGGACAGGTTCTTCAAACTCAGTGTTGGGCAAGAACCCACAGGGCAGAAGCATATCGGGATGCAAAGTACACACTGGACTTTCCTTTCCTTCTGGGCAAACTGTATACACGGGAATACCACTGCTTTTCTTTAACACAACATAGATGTCAGGTTCCCATCTGTCCGCTATTTTGTGTTTTCCTCTTAGCCAGACATTCCTTACTAGGACTTGATCACCTATATCCAGAACGGAGGCAACTACATTCCTATCAAACCTCCTCTTGTTTCTCCCCGCTACCTTCAAAGCTTTGCAAGTTGAGAACTGGTAGCTCTCCTCCAACCGGACCTTGAGAGATTTTACATACTGTGAGTGAGAGGAGTCATTGACTGGTCCAAAAGCAAGTCCAAAAGTAAGATCCACGGGTAATCGAGGCTGTCATCCGAACATCATTTCATAAGGTGAGTACCCCGTAACATTGTTCTTTGTGCAGCTGTATACATGCACAAGCGGTTTAACAAATTCCTTCCAGTGGGCCTTCTTATCGTTCTCCAGGTTTCCCAACATTTGCAGCAAGGTCCTGTTGAACCGTTCCACCGGGTTCCCTCTTGGAAGATAGGGGGTCATCCTCACCTTACGGATACCCGCAACATTGCACAGCTCTTGAATGGTTCGGAATTCTAAATCTGGGCCCTGATCACTATGCAATTTTTCTGGAAAGTGTAGTATTTTCCATAGTGTAGTAAGAAATTATCCCAGAGACATCTGGCCACAGTTCGAGCCTTCTGATCTTTGATAGGTACTGCAATAGCGTATTTTGTAAAATGATCTGTAATGACCAAAATATCCTTGTACTGCTATTGTCTGGCTCTACCGTCAAGAAGTCCATACAGTCCAAGGGCCTGCTGGTCTGTATGTTCACTAAGGGAGCTGCTCTTTGAGGTGGAGCTTTCCTCCAAATATAGTGCTCACAGGTTTTAATTTTTCTCTCTACAGCATCAGCCATTTTAGGCCAAAAGAACCTGGAACGGAGGAGGTCAAGAGTTCGCTCCAGCCCTAGATGACCCATGTCATCATGTAAACTGGTGAATACCATCTCTCAAAGATCCTTGGGTAACACTAGTTGGCTCAACACTCTACCTTGATCCATTCTTTTATGATACAACACTCCATTCTTGACATTGAATTTATTCCACTCTCATCCACATAGCCATTGTAGTTGAATGAGACTTCCTACCAAGGGGTTTTTCACCAGACTCCAGGTACTCCAGGACCTCTTTCAACTCGGGATCTGCTCATTGCCGGTCTGCTAAATCTTTCTCAGAGAGGTGAGGGATCACAGGTAAGCCATGGTCATATTCTTCTTGGAATTCTTGAGGTAATGCACCGACATCTATCGTCAAGGATTCCACTAATGTCATCAAGACAGGGCGATGCTCATCCCATGACTGGCTAACCTGATGTTTCTCACACACAGCCTTCACTGCTTCTGGCAGGATCATAGACAGATCTTTGTCAGTTTCAGCTAGATGATTCAGAGTGAATTGTTTAATTCTCTCCTGTTCTTTTTAAGACTCCAGATCATTCAACAGCTGACCGTTTGGATGTCTGGACAACCCATCGGCATCCTGGTTTTGGGCTCCTGCTCTGTATTGGATCTTAAAATTATACGCTGATAACCCAGACAGCCATCTATAACTGGTGGAGTCCAATTTGGCAGAAGTCAGAATATAAGTTAAGGGGTTACTGTCGGTTACAACAGTAAACTCAACCCCGTACAAATAGTCGCTGAACTTTGAGGTAACCACCCACTTGAGGGCCAGAAACTCTAGTTTATGAGCAGGATATCTGGCTTCACTCATAGTTAATCCTCGACTATCATAAACAAGGACTCTCAACTGGCCTTCCTGTTCTTGATATAATGTGGCGCCTAAGCCTTTAGTGCTGGCGTCAGTATGTAATATGTAGGGCAATCTAGGGTCAGCATATCCCAAAACTGGAGCAGTTGTTAATTTCTCCACAATTGTCTCAAATGCCTGCTGACAAGAAGCATCCCACCTGTCTCCCAGTTTTTCTTTTGGATCATAGTAATGACGGTTGGTGTCTTTACACTTTCTTCCTTTCCGAATTAGGGGATATCCAGCCGTGAGGTTGTTGAGTGGCTTGACTATTTTAGAGAAGTCCTGAACAAACCTCCTATAATACCCGGCAAATCCCAGGAACGATTTCAGCTCTTTGAGAGTCTGTGGCCTTGGCCAGGTTTTAATGGCCTCAATTTTCTCTGGGTCCGTTTCCACGGCATGTTCAGAAACAATATGTCCCAAATGTCAGACTGATGTCTGAAAATATTTTCAGGCGACAGTTTCAAGCCGTATTCTTTCAGATGGGAAAGGACCTGCACTAGTTGACGTTCGTGCTCTTTGAGTGTCTCCGAAAAAACTATAAGGTCGTCTATGAAAACCAGCACCTCTTTTCAGTTCAGATCGCCCATACAGCACTCCATGAGCCGCTGAAAGGTACTGGGAGCATTTGTGATCCCTTGCGGCATTCTGTTAAACTCCCAGAATCCTTGAGGGCACACGAAGGCTGTCTTGTGTTTATCAGCTTCCTCCAACTCTATTTGGTAGTACCCCGACTTCAAATCTAGAACGGAGAACCACTCGAGCCATTTAATACGGAAAACACCTCTTCCAAGTTGGGAAGCGCATAGGTGTCCTTTATAGTTTGGGAGTTAAGTTTCCTGAGGTCGATGCAAAGGCATACTGAATTATCCTTCTTCCTCACCACCACTATAGGGGAGGCAAAGGGAGACTCAGATTCTCTAATAATTCCAGCAGCCAACAAGTCCTGTAGGTGTTTGCGAACAGCATCAACATCCTGTGGGTGAATGGGCCTTGCTCGATGCTTTAAAGGAGTTTCATCACTAAGCTTGATGCGATGTTTTACTTTATCTGTATGCCTATAGTCCATGTCATGTAATGCAAACACCTCAGGCATCGTGTTCAACAAAGTTGATATTCGGCTCCTCCACTCGGCTGATAAAGGGGAATCACCAAAATCAAATGTAATCTGTGAGCTGTTAGAGTTCATCTGAGTCTGAGAGGCATCATGTCTCGGCTGTGTCTCAATCAAGCGTTGAACAGCATGCATTTCAGCGATCACAGCTTTTGGTGGAACAGCTACGTCATTCTGGGTGTCATTTCTCACCACTACAGGTAAACTAAAGGAGTGTTTAGCAGGCAAAGTATACAGTCCACTAGCCACTAATAATCCGCCTTGCACAGAAGACATTTCTGGCTGCCCTAATGTTGTCAGGCTCTCTGGAAGACAACGACTTAGATGAACAACTCCATCAAGAACAGCTACACTCCCTGCTGACACAACTTTAGGAGTAGTTCCTTCCAACATTACACATCCCAGAACTTCAGGGCTCATTTGCTTATGTCTGACATCCAGAATTTTGAGTACTGCTCGATATCCATTAAAAGCCGGACTGAGGTTTCCTGGGCTTTCTTGAGCATGGTTTGCATAAAGAGCATCCAGGGAATTGGTTCCCGCAAGGACTTGGGGCACGTGCATCAAATCAGGGACCACTAGGGCTAATGTGGTAACTTCTGCTTTTACTCCCAAAAACTCCTTAGGAAATGTCAGAGTGAGTTCTACATAGCCCAAGTAGGGAACTGAATGCCCATTTGCTCCCTCTACTTCCAGTAAAGACTCAAGTGACTTCATAGGGTGATTCGATAGATGATAATGGTAAAAGGAAAGCAGAATGGTGGTTACTTGGGAACCTGTATCTAGCAAACAATTCATTGGAGTTCCTTCAACAAACAGCTGGGCAGTACATTTCATTCCAACCAATCCTATTGGTAATTTTTTCTGCATTACTTCTTCACAACACTTGTTGAACACTCTTCTAAGTTTGTTAGGGCATGTGGATCTTGCCTCAGTTTCTGTACGCCCTGCTACAGAGACTGCTTGTAATTTAACCGTGGGGCTGCAACTCGGTTTTTCAGGTCCCACTGAGCCTGTTTCTCCCTCAGCTGATGTCATTTGCCTTCTACTTTGGAGGGATTTGGATTGTTTTCACAATTTACGGCAACATGTCTGTCCTCTCCGCTACGAAAGCAGTAGCCTGGACGAGGTCGAGCTGAGGTCAGTCCACCGCTACTGAGTGGTTTACTTTCTTCCTGCCTAGTTTGCTTGGGTTGTGATATTGCAGAAGGACTCCTAAACCCAGATGTTCTTCCTGGCTGATGTTTCTGTGATTCTGGGATGGTTAATTGAGCTTTTAACTCTGCAACCTGTCGTGTTAGTCCAGAAATTTCCTCAGCCTCTGAGCTACTGTTCTGGACCTTTCAAGAAACTGCAGCTTCCACAGCTTGAACCTGCGCTCGTAGTTCAGTCAATTCCTTTTTCAACAAAGTCATGTCCACTTGCTTTGGAGCAAGTTGGCTGGCACCTCTGGTGAGTCAACCTCTGCATGGAGGCAAGTTGGGCATGAATTTCTGATATTTTCTTTCTCATGGAGTCTGTTTCAGTGGCCACTCCGCAGACTCTTCATGCAAGTGAACAGACAACTGGTGAGCTGCAGCTCGTGACTTGAAAGGGGCTAGACTTTGTTTAGTCATCCCCACATGATTCCTCATCCGATCCTCCTTTGAAGCTTGTCTGTCTTCCTCTGTTCTGACAGACACTACTAGTTCCGCAAAGGGCGGTGGTTTAGTCTTCCTACTTTCCAGCTGGAGATTGGCAATTAAGCCATTATCCCAGCACCCATGACAGAACTGCTTCAACAAGCAGCAGTCATGCTCGCTCTCTGCAATGCCACCTCTCCTGGCCGTTGTGCTTAACATCACCTGTAATCGATGCAGGTAGCTTATCCATTCACTGACTCCAGCAACTCTAAATACACCGAGGGCGATGACTGTGGACTAACGTGATTGATTACATCAGCAGCAGGTGGAAGCAAGCTGTCTAGGATTCTTTTTGTACGAGACAAGTCTGAAACAGATGGGTCATCCAGCAGGAACTCCACACTTGCTCGCCATGTGTCGAAGTCTGGTTCATGTGGTGGATATGGAATTTTACCTGAGAAAGATCTGAAACGCAGGGTGGTATGCTGGGCTGTTATATCACTTGTCTTCACAACATGCTCAACCACGACTCTTTGCACACCAGGAGGATCTATCATCCATGGTCAGAGCTGGACACGGCAACCCTGTGGCTGAAGGATTGTCAGTTCCACCAGTATTAGGTACAGTATTCATCTCATTCTACTTGGACAGGTTTTGAGTTTTCTTGCATTCAACACCCAGCAAGAGAGAAACGTCTGGCGAGAGCATCATATCTCTGCTCTCTCCCATTATCTGTGACATGGTGGGTGACCCACGGTCATTGAATGAGCTGGTAGTGCTGAGTCCCCGAGTCTGGGAGCCTGCTACAAGACGTTCTTGTCTCTCCCCCAACCTGGGCAACTGTTCAGTGGTAGAGCCAACTGACCTCATCTTTACTAACTCCTCTTGAAGCACTTCCAGAAAAGATTTGCTAGTAGCATCAGCAATGGCTTTCAATTCTGCCAAATAACCCTTAGTAGCATCATCTTTTGCTACAGGTGAGTATACACTGCTTAGGGCACGCACAGTGAATATGACATCTGCATCTGAAGTGCTAACAATACTTAAAGGCAACAGAGGCTTTATGTCTTTCATAGCGGAGCTATGTCCAAACTCTATTATAGCCTGCCAATGAAATTCAGATGTTGGGTCGTCAATAAGCAAAGTGCGATTAATACTGCTATACCACATCAGCCATGCCTCTAAGTTTTGGTCAGATTCACTCAGTGTTATGCCGCCAACTATGATAGCGTTGGAAACATTCACATTTTCTTGTTCCACTATATCCATACTATTAACACTAGGATAGCTCGTTTCACAAGAAGAATTCTCTTTGTTTTGTCGTACTGAGAGGTCACTGTTGTATGTAATAGTTTTCACCTTATTACATTATTATATTAATAACAATCTTTTTTTTTCTCTGTTACTCCCTGGTAACCTTGGTTACAATGTCCACCTCTAGCAACCTGGAGTTGAGCTACTTGAGTACCAAGCAGAATGGCCCTGGAGCAAGTCAACAATTCTCTAGTTAATGATCACCTCCTTAGGGGTTTAAACCTGTGGGTTACCATCCCAGATCTTTAATGGCTACAGTACCACTACCTTATGCTGAAATGCTCATCAAGTAGCATTCTAGAGATCCATTTCTTGAGCTATTATCAAATACAGCTTGAATAAGAATTAGATATAATTTATAAATTCCATAATTTCTTACCATTTAAAAGGTTAGTTCACCCAAAAAATGAAAATTATCTCATAATTTACTCACCCTCATGCCATCTTAGATGTATATGACTTTCTTTCTTCTTCTGAACACAATCAAAGATTTTTAGAAGAATATTTCAGCTCTGTAGGTCCATACGATGCAAGTGAATGGTGATCAGGCCTTTGAAGCTCCAAAAAGGAGATACAGTCAGCATAAACATAATCCTTTAGATTCCAGTGGTTTAATCAATGTCTTCTGAAGTGATCCAGTTGTTTTTGGGTGAGAACAGACCAAAATATAACTCCCTTTTCACTATATATTTTGCCAATGCAGTCTCTAGGCACGATCATGATTTCAATCTCGATTACACTTCCTAGTGCTTGACGCATGCCAGAGCGCTAGATGGTACAAAATAGGAAGTGTAATCAAGCTTGGTGGCCATGTTCTTAATGTTTCCAGGCAGTGTTTTTTCTCTCTCTTTTGAATACAAGTACAGCTCTACTTGACTGGAGAAAGACCTAAAAACAGTTGGTCAATAAAACAATCAAATAATATATATTTAACTTGGTAATAAAACCTGACAAAAATTGTTTCATAAATTGTGCTTCTTTAGCTCAGATAATGCAATAAATAAATAAATATGAGCGCATGAGTGTTCTTCAGTAACTGACAGATGATGCCACAATCAAAAAATGTAATTGGCTCTTTTAACAGTAATTCCATTCCTACAGCCGCCATATTCAGAGTTACAATTCTCCTATTTATAAGTATCCCAATGACCCATCTCGTTCTATGCTGTTTCTGCTAAAAGTCAGCGCTATTGGCCTGGTTAAATTTACAGCATTATTATCAGGCACAAATCCAGACACAGTGCACTTTTGGCATTTAAAAGACCAGATTCAGCTACCTGGATCACAATGGTGGAGCAATGCTGTGCAGTTCCAGTAAAGTATGTCAGATCGTGGTAGTCTGCTGCTCCTTTCACAACCTAGCACTCCAAACCGGCCGACTAGATGAGGAATTGCACTGTGTAAATTGCATTCAGCAAATATTTTTTGCCATGTTTGTGCCATTACCCAATTTGCATAAATTATTTTCTGAATCGAGTACTAAAACAACGCAGACAGCGTTTGCAAATAAACGACACTCAGTTTCATTCTGATCATTTTGAGCAAATTCCCCCCTCAATATTTTCATTTGCATAGTTTTTATATGTCATATCAAAGTGCAACTAATAGCATCTATAAAGTAAAAATCTTACATAAGATGCGTCAGTTGTTTATTATTTATACCCTGAAGCATAGTGAATGTCCTCTGCAGTTTGTCCTCTGTCTCAGTTACTGTATTTGGCATTGACTTTAATTCATTCTTACGTGAGCATGTGTGGTGAGACAAGCGCTCTGTCCCTGAGGCGAGTCACAGCTGCAACTGTGGACAATATAAGTAGCTGCCAGTTACTGTGATGATGGTAGCACTGGGCTGCCAGGGGCTTCAGGGGCCACACTCCTGCAGAAAACAGCAATGACCTGGCTCATGAGGCTAAGATGAACCGATCCAAAAGTAGACACCTAACTCAAGGGTAAACATTATGACAAAGGATAAAGAAGAGATTGCTTTTGAAGATGAATAAAAAATCTGTACTTTTCTAAGACCGATCTAGAATGTTGTCCCTTTAATGGGACTCTCAATCATTCAGTTGAGCACATTTTAAGTTAAAGGAATAGTTCACCCAAAAATAAAAACTCTGGTAATTGTCTTACACAAAGTTATAGAATGGTTTCAGAGAACTTGGAATATAGTGCACAAGTCATGTGGATCACATTTTTTCTGATGCTTTTAAGAAAGCTTCAGTTCACATTCAATGTTTGCATGGAAAAGAGTGACAAGTACATTCTTCAAAAATTCTCATTTTGTGTTCCACAGAAGAAAGAAAGTCATACGTGTTTGGAACGACATACGAGTGAATAAATTGTGACAGAATTGGCATATTTAGGTAGACTTTTCCTTTAATGGACATCTCAAACATTTCTTAGCTAGACTCATCATGAGAAAACTGTTGGGTTTGGAAAAAACAAAAAAACATTGTTTGTTGTTATCATTGTCCCAAGGAACAACATGCAAATGTTTTTTTTTTTTCTGCATTTAAATTCTCAGTGCTGTATGGTGGTCCCTTTCGTTCTGTTCTTCATTTGATGAAAAAACCAAGCTCAGACAGAGTGAAAAGAAACACAACAGCCCCGAGGATGTGGGCGGCAACATCACCCTTTAAAAGCTATGAAACAAATTTACAGTATGCAATCTGTGACCCCTTAACACACAAACACAAACAGCCTTCAGGGCAAGAGCAGGGCAGGGACTTTTCTATTTTTCTGAGAAACAACTCTGTTTGCTGTCGGCGGCAAAGTTGTGAAGTACACATCTTTAAAATCCTGAGGAAGAGGTTTGTGTGTCTAGCCAGTGGCATTATTCATTAGCTTGGCACAGGCTTGCTGCAAAAGAATTAAGCAAGTGGCATTACTCACTAGCTCGGCAGAGGGTTGCTGCACAAGAGTGGAATTTTATAACTGTGTGCTTTTAGTTCTCTTCTGGAATGCCAACATATGGGATAGATTACACCAGCATCCACCTCTGAACTTCTTTTTGTGTTGGATTGAAGCTTCACAAGTTTAAAATACAATTCCAAAGGTTTTGGGTTGGTGGATCATATATGGAACATTGTAAAAAATGTCTGTAATTTTAACAGTAAAAGATTGTATAAATGCTACAGAAATAAAACATTAATTGATTAACGAATATTAACTGTAAAATATACAGTACATTTTTTAAATATATTTTAAAAGACAATACAATGTTGTTTTTACAATAAAATGTTGTAAAAATTAAATTTTTTAGATGTTAAAAGAATTATTTTCCTGTATAATTAATGGTAAAAATTTACATAGTTTAACAAGAGAGTGCATGTACTTTTTACAGTAAATAATTGTTCAAATTACAGTAAAAAACAATAATTGGGAGTTCTCACAATTCCCTGCATTATCCATCATATTTCATTATATTTTATGGGAATAGTTATGTTTCTTCTTATTTTTAATATCAGTTATGTACACTGGGGTGTTCTCTTTTATATTTGATGTAGTTTAGTTAATGTTTACTGCATTATTTAAATTTCACATGTGTTACTCTGATGGTGTTTAGTGTTTGTGTGAGTGACACTGAGCACTGTCTCTACTTGTTTTTTGGTCATTGCTCCTGGAAGAGCCACTATTGGTGAACTTCATGTCATCATGTGCTCTTCTGTTATTTGAATGGTGATTAACAATACCTTATAAAGTAAAAAGCAGATTTTTACAGTTTCAGAAGGTTAATAACTTTATGACGTTTCTTTTTTTTTTTTTTTTTACTGTAAATTTAACAATAATTTTTTTTTTTTTTTTTACAGTACATGACAGTGGTCATGTAACTTATAACAGTTTTAAACTGTAAGATTTACAGGTTGTTCTGTAAAGTTGTTAACATTTTTACTGTATTTTTTTACATATTTATTCTGGCAACCACATTTGCCATTTTTTTTCTTTCTAAACAACAGGATTTATTTTACAGTGAACATCCAAAATGACAAATAGTACTGCTTTCCAATCAGTTAACATTATTTACTTACTATCACACATTGTGTGATATTATTATTGGACCTCCACAAGTCTGGTTCATCCTTGGGAGCAATTTCCAAATGTCTGAAGGTGCCACATTCATCTGTACAAACAATAGTACGAAAGTATAAACACCATGGGACCATGCAGCCATCATATCTATCAGGAAGGAGACACATTCTGTCTCCTAGAGATGAATGTAGTTTGGTGCGAAAAGTGCAAAATCAATCCCAGAACAACAGCAAGGGACCTTGTGAAGATGCTGGAGGAAACAGGTAGACAAGTATCTATATCCACAGTAAACGAGTCCTATATCAACATAACCTGAAAGGCTGCTCAGCAAGGAAGAAGCCACTGCTCCAAAACCACCATAAAAAAGCCAGACTACAGTTTGCAAGCGCACATGGGGACAGCATCATGTTGTGGGGGTGCTTTGCTGCAGGAAGGACTGGTGCACTTCACAAAATAGATGGCATCATGAGGAAGGAAAATTGTGTGGATATATTGAAGCAACATTTCAAGACATAAGCCAGGAAGTTTAAGCTTGGTCGAAAATGGGTCTTACAAATGGACAATGACCCCAAGCATACCTCCAAATTTGTGGTCAAATGACTTAAGGACAACAAACTCAAGGTATTGGAGTGGCCATCACAAAGCCCTGACCTCAATCTGATAAAATATTTGTGGGCAGAACTGAAAAAGCATGTGCGAGCAAGGAGGCCTACAAACCTGACTCAGTTACACCAGTTCTGTCTGGAAGAATGTGCCAAAATTCCAACAACTTATTGTGAGAAGCTTGTGGAAGTCTACCCAAAACGTTTGACCCGAGTTTAAAGGCAATGCTACCAAATACTAACAAAGTGTATGTAAACTTCTGACCCACTGGGAATGTGATGAAAGAAATAAAAGCTGAAATAAATCATTCTCTCTACTATAATTCTGTCTACTATAAATGATGTAGTGATCCTAACTGACCTAAGACAGGGAATATTTTCTATGATTAAACGTCAGAAATTGTGAAAACTGAGTTTAAATGTATTTGGCTAAGGTATATGTAAACTTCTGACTTCAACTATATACACTACCGTTCAAAAGTTTAGGGTCACTTACTCATTCTTTATTTTTATTTATTTTTTCACATTTTACACTAATAGTAAATTCATCACAACTATGGAATAACAGAAATGGAAATATGGGAATTATGTTGTGACTAAAAAAATCCTAAATAAATCAAAACTATGTTATATTTTAGCATCTTCAAAGTGGCCACACTGTGTCTAGATTTTGCAGAAATGTACTCTTGGCATTTTCTCAACCAACTTCTTGAGGTATCACACTGGGATGCTTTTTAAACAGTATTGAAGGAGTTCCCATCTATATGCTGGGCACTTTATTTTTAACAAAGAGCCACTTGTGGCCTGCGAGCCATAAGTTCCCGACACCTGCCATATATCATGGAATTCTGCTGGAGCGTTTAAGACGGTCGGCATGGATTCAAGGACTGCATTTGAATGGTGTTCCTCCTATCTTATAGAGAGATCTTTCTCTGTCGATTTGGGAAACGTTTCCTCTTCCTCTGCACCCATCACCTGTGGGGTTACTCAAGACTCTTTTTTTAGATTTAAAGTTTGATAAACATATAAATTCTGTGGTCAGAGGTGGCTTCTTCCAACTAAGGGCCATTGCGAAATTGAAACCTTTTCTGTCTTTTAAGGATCTGGAGGTTGTTATACATGCTTTTATTTCTTCCAGACTGGATTACTGTTACTCATTGTATTATGGTACTTCTTATGCCTCATTGTCACATTTGCAGTTCAAAATGCTGCTTCTAGGCTTCTGACTGGAACTAGCATGCTAGTATATCACCTGTGTTGGCTACTCTCCACTGGCTCCCAGTTAAATACAGAATTCAGTATAAGATTTTATTATTTGTTTTTAAGGGTCTTAATGGCTTGGCACCTCCTTACATTGTGGAACTCCTTCAGCAATATACTACTTCTAGACCTCTAAGGTCATCACAGTGTCTTCTTTTAATCATTCTTAAGTCTCGTTTAAAATCAAAAGGAGATCGTTCCTTCTCTGTTGCGGCTCCACGCCTTTGGAATAGTTTGCCTCTCCATATCAGATCCTGTACCACAGTCAGGGTTGGGATGGTTACTTTTGAAATATATTCTGCTACAGATTACAGAATACATGATGTAAAATGTAATTTGTAACGCATTTTGTTAGATTACTCAAGGTCAGTAACGTATTCTAAATACTTTGGATTACATCTTCAACACCGGTAGATTTTTTCACTTGTTTTGACTATAAAAACTCTGACAGTACAGTAAGAGAAAATACACACGTTAAAAATACATTCTCTGAAAAACCGAAATATCTTATGCAGTGTTATTTCTAAAACAAGATAAATCAAATTGATCTTGCTTTAAGGAATTTTACATATTTTTACAGGAAAACAATACAAAAATTATCATCAAGAATATGATTTTTGCCCTAGTATCAAAGGTCTTACTAGAAAAAACAAATTATGATCCAAATTTTCTTGATAAAAAAATATGATCGTGCCTGGTAATATGTGCATGTAAAGTGGCTAGAAATAGCATTTTAGATTAGCGTAAAGCTGACAATTTACACAAGGTTTATTTCTATTTCTTCTGCTCCAAACTTACTGCAAACTTACTTCAAACTTACTTCTCTGTCTGCTCATATGAATGTAACACATCATAAGAAAGTGTTTCACCGCTGTTCAAATGCACTTTGGATCGCATCATTTATGTGTATAAATGTTTTCCATTTGAAAGGACTAAATATTAAATGAAAAAAATGAAAATAAAATGCAAAGTAATCTCTTCAGTAATCAAAATACTTTTTGAATGTAACTGTATTCTAATTACCAATGATTTAATTGTAACTGTGGAATACAGTTACTTATATTTTGTATTTTAAATACGTATTCCCGTTACATGTATTCCGTTACTCCCCAACCCTGACCACAGTTGATGTTTTTAAATCTCATTTGAAGAATCATCTCTTCTCTCTTGCTTCTGACTGTGTCTAGTGTGTGTAGCTACATTTATTTTTGTTGGTTTTAGTATTTATGTTCTTTGAATGTGCATGGTTTCCTTTTTGTAAAGCACTTTGGTCTACATGTGTTGTTTTTAAATGTGCTATAGAAATTAATGTGATTGATTGATATACAGTATATCAAGTCAAGTGGCTTTTATTGTCATTTCAACCATTTGCAGCTAGTACAGTACACAGTAAAATGAAACAATGTTCTTCCAGGACAATGGTGCTACATATAACAACATAAAATAAACACAGAACTACGTGAGACTATGCAAAACTTAATAAGACCTACACATTACTACATAAAGTGCACGTGTGCAAACAGTACAAAATGGTACAATAATTGATATATATATATATATATATATATATATATATATATATATATATATATATATATATATATAATCAGTATAAAAAAACATTTAAAATGAAAAATTTCTTTGAATTTCAGCATTTCTTACTTGGTACTTTAATGAGAACTTACACTTGATTAAACCCATGTCTTTAGAATTGTTATGATAAGTGTGGGTGAGAAACAGATTAATATTTAAGTACTTTTTTACCATAGTAAAAAAGGACTTAAATATTTATCTGTATCTCACCCTCACCTATCATGTGAGTAAAGCAGTAAATGATGAGAGAATGTTCATTTGTGGGTGAACTTTTCCTTTAATTCTAAATTACAGTATATAATGGGAAAAAAAGCCTAATTTTTTTCCTTCAAGTAAGTTGTGAGGTGTAGCTGCTGTAGATCAGACTTGTTGGTCCAGCACATCCCACAGATGCTCAATTGGATTGAGATCTGGGGAATTTGGAGGCCAGGGCAACACCTTGAACTCTTCATCATGTTCCTCAAACCACTCCCTCTTTCAGCACATTATCCTGCTGAAAGAGGCCACTGCTATCAGGGAATACCATTGCCATGAAGGGGTGAACCTGATCTGCAACGATATTTAGGTAGGTGGCATGTGTCAAATTGACATCCACATGAATGGCTGCACCCAGGGTTTCTCAGCAGAACATTGCCCAGAGCATCACACTCCCTCCACTGGTATGTGGCATGGTTCAGAGATGATCAATGTTATTCGCTTCACCTGTGAGGGGTCATAATGTTTTGGCTCATTGGTGTAAATGAGAACTTTATTAACACACCTGAGGTATGCAACCTCTGCAATGCTTTTTTTTTTTTTTCTCTGAGCATGCATTCAGTACATACAGACCATGTGCATAATGTTCAGCTGCACTCAGTTGTTAAAATAGTGCTGTATAATAGCCATTTCAATGGGATTGCTGTCTGCCCCAGAACTGCATTATTACATATTTAGCACAATTATTCAAGTCATCGTGCGGCGTTCAAGATGAATAACAATCAAACGCAGAGGCAGTAGGCACAGCACAGCATCAAATGTCCTGTGGTCTTGCACAGCCCTTAATTAGTGTGTCCTTCATTCTGTCTTCCCTCAGGCCTGGTACCCCTAAGGCCCTCTGCAGATTAATTACAAAACACCAGGCAATCGCATTGATTCTGTTCAGCCCATAGGCATCGCTCATGGCCTTGAACCTGGATGAGACTGTGACGATGATTGCCAACCTTGCACGCTGACCTAAAACCAGTTTGTTATTTCATTTAAACATCCAATGAAACCAAAGTTGGTGTGGCTTTTAGTCCATGTCTGTTAGCTTTGAGGCCATCTGCATGCTAGTGCAAGTTGACAAAATTTACTTTCAGCAGATATACACATTTAAAATGTGTTGTCTTTCTCTTCCAGGCAAACAGCCCAAAATACTGATGACTCATTTAGCACTCAATATCCAATAAAATGCTCTCTAGAATGAGAATGTCCCTCCCTCCAATTCCACTTCTGACTAGTAAGAGTGCCTGCCAAATTTTTAGTCATATTGGTTCCAGAAGTATTTTTCCCATTCATATTTTTTCCCATTGGGATTTCATAAAGTACTTCATAAAAGAGTTCTTAGCCATAAACCAAAACAACCAGATCAGAGGTGAATCACTACAGTACATACAAACTTTGATTTGAAGCAAAAAAGTATTTGAAAATCAGACAAAAATCAAAGGTACAAAACAGTGTACTTAACGTCTTTCATTAAGGGAATAAACTACAATCCCATAAAGCATTGCGAATGACATAATGGAATTAAAAATGATGGAAAAATATAAATTATTGATTTAAAGTTGTTGATTATAAGCATAGAAACAATGCATTTAAAATACATTGCAACAAAAATTCTGATCTTGCCAGTGCAGTCTCTAGTCACGATCATGATACCAAGCTCGATTTGCCACTTGCACAGAGCACTAGGAAGTGTCATACGAGTAAAATAATAATAATAATAATAATAATAATAATAATAATAATAATATGAGTTTGAGACTGCATAAGGCCATACACTCAAATTAATAATAATAAAAATAATAATAATATATTGTTGCACTCTAATCTCTGTCGTGGCTAGTACTTTTCCAACACACTCTCACAGTGAAATCGCCAGGATTCGGACAACTTTTCTAAATTTGGCTAATTTGTATGATATCGTGCGACTGCACTCATTTGAATTTCTACGACTTTCACTACAGCCAATGATGTCGCTGGACATCATTTCCATCTAATACATGACAATTACTTGCTTCTGTCAAACACAACAGCTTCCTATCATGTTTACACACTCTACTGATTGGTTAAGTTTAGATAAGGGGTTTGGGTAAGGGCATAATATTAAGAAGCATGTCCTTAATGCCTCGTGCACGAAACTCACGCTTACTTCCACTTTAGACATCCGGGAAGTTGTATGAGTTTATGCAAACAAAATCGTGTGAGATCATATGAAATAGCCAACTCGTAAATTATGTATGGCATTTCGTGAGATCGGTTTGTACTTTTCTAATGCAACTGAAACTTTGCAATGCAGCATTTTTCATGTTACTGTCTTATTAAGATGAATTGCTTATGCTGTATCCTTCCTCATGTCGTAAGTCTATCTTTAAAGGTTTATAAGTTATTGTTAATAATCTATTCCTTTATGGAAAAAATGAAAAGGATTTTTACTTCCGGAACCCGACTGTTGCGCTTTATAGCAAGTAGTAAATCATGTTCATGGTTGTGGCATAACTATAAAGCCTACAGGCTACTTAAAAATATATATCCTGCCCTAATTTCTTGTTTAACGTTAACACAGGTAAGAAAACTGCACTTGTAAAAACTGCAGTCTAGGAATGTTGGTTTAACATGAGGTTTACTGAACAAATCTGATTGCAACTAATTAGGGTTGTGTCTCAAATTGTCCATTAAACATTTCACTCTTCATTCTGAATGTAAATATTTATTTGGGCAAGCCAGAAATCTGGAATTAGCACACTCATAGGGGTCTTTATATACTGTATAGCATACTGTATATACAGGGATTGTATGAGGATATACTGTATGCAGGTCTATCATGCAGTGTATGGGTTATCCTGGCTTCCCAAAAAGCTGGTACCTTCACAGATTGTCTTACTGGTGCATTGGACAGGTGGGGCAATAAGTGGGCCAGTTAAATATGAGACAAAGCCTGCAAAAACCAGCATAAAAATGGGGGCAGCTGCTGTGATGACATCACTGTCCCATCTGCTCAAAGTTTAACAAAGGACAATGCATCTATGTGAACTTCTGCAGTTAATCCAGGATGAACTTCAAAGACATTAGTCATTAATCAGAATCAGAATCAGAATCAGAATCAGCTTTATTGCCAAGTATGCTTATGCATACAAGGAATTTGTCTTGGTGACAGGAGCTTCCAGTGTACAACAATACAAAAACAATACAAAAACAGCAGCAAGACATAGATATTAATAAAAAATAAAAAATAGTTATACACATACATACATACATACATACACACACACAGACACACACATACATACATACATACACACATACATATACGTAGTGCAATCTAATACAAATCTGTTATCTGTTATGTACAGTGCAAATACAGATCTGTTATGTACAGTGCAAATTTTTTTTTTTTTTTTTTTTTTTTCAGAGGAATGAAATGGCAGAAGAGGTTGGATGTGTTGGATAAATATATATATATATATATATATATATATATATATATATAAAAACTAAGCTGTGTATTGCACATAGTTTTTGCTCAATGGGGCAATTTAACTGTTCATGAGATGGATAGCCTGAGGGAAAAACTGTTCCTGTGCCTGATGGTTCTGGTGCTCAGAGCTCTGAAGCATCGGCCAGAAGGCAACGGTTCAAAAAGGTAATGGGCAGGGTGAGTGGGGTCCAGAGTGATTTTTCCAGCCTTTTCCTCACTCTGGAAGTGTACAGTTCTCAGCAGTCCGAACTGTCCTTTGTAGTCTTCTGATGTCTGATTTCATAGCTGAACCAAACCAGACAGTTATTGAAGTGCAGAGGACAGACTCAATGACTGCTGAGTAGAACTGTATCAGCAGCACCTGTGGCAGGTTGAACTTCCTCAACTGGCGAAGGAAGTACAACCTCTGCTGGGCCTTTTTCACAATGGAGTCAATGTGTGTCTCCCACTTCAGGTCCTGTGAGATGGCAGTGCCCAGGAACCTGAATGACTCCACTGCTGCCACAGTGCTGTTTAGAATGGTGAGGGGGGACAGTGTTGGGGGGTTACTCCTAAAGTCCACAATCATCTCCACCATTTTGAGCGTGTTCAGCTCAAGGTTGTTTTGACTGCACCAGACAGCCAGCTGTTCAACCTCCCTTCTGTATGCAGACTCATCGTCATCTCGGATGGGGCCGATGACAGTGGTGTCGTTTGCAAACTTCAGGAGCTTGACAGAGGGGTCCTTGGTGATGCAGTCATTGGTGTAGAGGGAGAAGAGTAGTGGGGAGAGCACACATCCCTGGGGGGCACCAGTGCTGGTTGTACAGGTGCTGGAAGTGAGTTTCCCCTGTCTCACAAGCTGCTGCCTGTCCATCAGAATGCTGGTAATCTTCTGACAGATAGACATGGGAACAGAGAGTTGGTGTAATTTATTCTGGAGTATAGCTGGGATGAAGGTGTTGAAAGCCGAACTGAAGTCCACAAAAAGGATCCTTGCATATGTCCCTGGTCTGTCCAGATGTTGCAGGATATGATGCAATCCCATGTTGACTGCATCATCCACAGACCTGTTTGCTCGATAAGCAAATTGAAGGGGATATAGAAAGGGTCCAGTGATGTTCTTCAGGTGGGCCAGCACCAGTCTCTCAAATGATTTCATGACCACAGACATCAGGGCGACAGGTCTGTGGTCATTAAGTCCTGTGATTTTTGGTTTCTTTGGGATATGAATAATGATTGAGCGTTTGAAGCAGCATGGGACTTCACACTGCTCCAGTGATCTATTGAAGATCTGTGTGAAGATGGGGGCCAGCTGGTTAGCACAGGATTGAAGACACGCTGGTGAGACGCCATCTGGGCCTGAAGCTTTCCTCATCTTTTGTTTCCGAAAGACGTGGCTCACATCATCTTCACAGATCTTAAGTGCAGGTTGAGTAGCAGGAGGGTGGAGGAGGGGGGTTGCAGGAGGTGTTGGTGTTTGTGTGAAGTGAAGGTCAGAGTGGGTGTGGGGTGTGAGATTGGGCCTTTCAAATCTACAGTAGAACACATTCAGGTCATCAGCCAGTTGTTGGTCCTCCACAGGATTGGGGGTAGGAGTCCTGTAATTTGTGAGTTGTTTCATGCCACTCCACACTGATGCAGGGTCGTTAGCTGAAAACTTGTTTTCCAGTTTCTCAAAGTATCTTCTTTTAGCCACTCTGATTTCCTTGTTCAGTGTGTTCCTGGCCTGATTGTACAAGACTTTATCCCCACCCCTGTAAGCATCCTCTTTGGCCTGACGAAGCTGCCTGAGCTCTGCTGTAAACCATGGTTTGTCATTGTTGAACTATCAATAAGTCCTAGTATGAATGCACATATACTCACAGAAACTGATATATGATGTAACAGTATCTGTGAGCTCGTCCAGGTCTGTGGCTGCAGCCTCAAAAACACTCCAATCCATGCAATCAAAGCAGACTTGTAGTTCCCGCTCTGCTTCATTGGTCCATCTCTTTACAGTCCTTACTACTGGCTTGGTTGATTTTCATTTCTGCCTGTAGTTTGGAAGAAGATGAACCAGACAGTGATCAGAGAGTCCCAAAGCTGCTCTAGGGACAGAGCGATATGCATCCTTTATTGTTGTATAGTAATGATCCAGTATATTTCTGTCTCTGGTGGGGCATGTAATGTGCTGTTTGTATTTTGCCATCACGTGTGAGATTTGCTTTGTTAAAATCCCCAAGAATAATAATAACTGAGTCCGGGTATTGTTATTCTGTGTCTGTGATTTGATCAGTCAGCTGTTGCAGCAGCGCATTCAAACACACATTTGGCGCGATATACACACTCACCAGAATAAACGATGAAAACTCCCGCGGCGAGTAGAAAGGCTTACAGTTAATAAAGAGCGCTTCCAAATTAGGACAGCTCCCTCTTTAATGTTGTTATATCTGTACACCAACTTTCATTGATGTAAAAGCATGTTCCACCGCCTCTCGTTTTCCCCGTTAACTCCGCGATGCGATCCGCTCTGAACAGCTGAAAGCCCAGCAGATGTAACGCGCTGTCCATAATGGCTTCACTCAGCCAGGTTTCTGTGAAGCACAAGGCAGCAGAGGTTGAAAACTCCTTGTTTGTGTGGGTGAGGAGATGTAGTTCGTCTGTTTTGTTAGGAAGAGAGCAGTGATTCACAAGATGAATGCACGGCAGTGCTGTTCGAAAGCCGTGCTGACGGAGTTTGACCAGCGCACCGGCTCATCTCCCTTGCCTGCATCTCCTAGCACGTTTAAACATCACAGCCGCGCATCTGACTAAAATGTCCAGCAAAATGTCTGAATATTCAAAAACCAGGAAAAGACTGTCTAATATAAGCTGTTGAATGTTCAGCAGTTAGTCTCTGGTAAAACTGACTGGAAAAAGATTACTAAACAACAAAAACAACAAAACAATAGGAGCGCTCCACAGCGAGGTGGCCATCCGCGGTGCCATCATGATTAGAACTTAATCTTACAGTTCATACAAAATCTTTGTTTAAACACTGACCCTTAACACTTACTTAGTTTACTAATTTTACACCATGACTTGCACTACACATAAATAACCAATATTGGCATTATATTCATGTTTAGCCAGAGGGGAACTGGCCCCACAGTGAGACTGGTTTCTCCCAAAGTTATTTTTCTCCATTAACCAATATCTTATGGAGTTTTGTGTTCCTTGCCACAGTCACCTTCAGCTTGCTCATTGGGGTTCTAAATACATTTATTATTTAATTATTTAATTTGTATACACAATTCACAATCATATTTAATCAAACTACACAATGATGACTCTAAGACTTTATAGATATTACAGTTTTAATTTTCTATGTTGTGAAAAATGCTATACAAATAAAAATGACTTGACTTGTGCCAATAGTCAACTGAACTAAACAAACAAGAAATGCAATTCTAGTTTAAAATACATGACAAAGCAGAAATCAAATTAGATTTAGAGCATTGAGAAATGTAGAATAAAAGGAATATTCCGGGTTCAATATAAGTTAAGCTTGATCAACAGCATTTGTGGCATAATGTTGATTACCACAAACATTTATTTCAACTCGTCTTTACACACAAAAGGTTAGTAAGTGATTTTATCACACTGAAATCATATTAATATGCATATTGTTTATGTCTTGTGGCTATACTTTTGAAATAGTGGATATTTTAATGTTTACAAATTGGCCCCATTCATTTCCATTATGAGTGAGTGATTGTAACCCAGATTTTTACTTTTATTTAAAAGACGGGGCAAGTCAACATTTATTTTTGTGGTAATCAATGTTATGCCACAAATTCTGTCAACTGAGCTTAAATTGTATTTAACGCAGAAAATTCATTTAAAATGTGTCCCTTGACGAGCCATTTTGAGAGAAAGTGTCCATCCTTATGCAGGCTTAAGGGATTGAACAGGCTCAATCTAATAAACATCCTCATTCATGTATTTGTGTCAGATCTATGGAATTCAATGTCACTTCAATTAAAATACGAACTGACAAAATAATGGAAGGTGTTGGTTAAACCAGTAAACCATTCGGAGGCAGAGCCAATCAGAAAGTGATGACACTAAATTCAGCGATCAATTTAAAGTTTAAAAGGGTTTCAAAACCTCAGAGTATGATTTAAAAAATGGTGTACATTTTGAAAGATCCTAACCAATATGTACAGCACACACCAATAAATCCAATAAATCTTTCAGTTATCAGACAGACCTGGTTGAGAGGGAGGAAGTGTGAGTGACAATAAGGATTTTTGTGTTACGCATTTACTCAGTTATGCATGTCTTTCTCAGTATCTTATCTCAAATCATTTCACACATGTTGTTTCTGAGCAGGCATGCAGTAAAAGAGCTATTGCATTCTGCCGTCCTAAAGGAAGCCTAATGTGTCGGCAATGAGTCACAGAAAAAGCCCAGACATGACAATATAAAGACGTTTGCTTGTAAATCAGAGGAAGTCTGCTGGGAAAAAGCCTTTGATTTGTTTTCTAGAGGAAGAAGCAAAGTGAGAGAGGAAGAGAGAGAGAGAGAGAGAGAGAGAGAGAGAGAGAGAGAGAGAGAGAGGACAAAAGATAAATTATTCAGAGGACATTAACATGAAAGGGGTTGAGGACAGGTTGAAGCCTCCTGCTCTCTGATAAAGCACCGATATGGATCACAAAAGCAGAGGGTCATTGTGGGCTCTAAAATACAAAGACTTCTAAAGGACTATAAGATCTGTCATTGGTCAAGGTGAAAAGGAGATAAATTCTGCTCCACCTGTGAGATGAAGCCAATTGCCTGTTAACATGCATATAAAAGACTTTACTGTAAACCACATTTAGTAATAATGAGTGTCACTTCTTTGCAGGAGAATCTCATGAAACCTGTCAAGAACCAACATGTCCAGGTTACCCCAAAATCAAAAGAAATTTATATTAGGTGTCTTTAATTACTATGTATGTACTTAAGCATTTGAGACAATGTACTTCTTATGTACATATGTGTTGTTGCATTGTACTTACATTTAAAGTATCTGCATTTAATTACATCTGTTGTTACACTCTTAACCTAACCCTACCCCAATCCTTATCCTAATCCCTAACCCTACCCCAATCCTTATCCTAATCCCTAACCCTACCCCAAGTCCTTAACCTACCCATACCTCAACCTCAGTAGCAGCAAATGTGAATCTTGTGAGATTTTTGCAGAACATGTAGTTACACAGTAAATACATTGTATTGTAGTACACAGTAAGAACATAGTAGTTAAAGACACCTACTATAAAGTGGGGCCAAAGAAAGAAATAAGTCACAATTGTGAGATATAAAGTCAGAATTACCTCTTTTATTTTTATTTTTTATTCCATGGTGGGATCCGGCTTCCACTACTTCTCATTACTGTAATGCAAAAAATAAATAGAAATAATATAAAAAATAAATAAATGAATATCACACTCATTACTGTAATGCCACAAACTTTAAATTGTAAAATATTTATACATCATGGTATTTTTTTCTGATAATTAATTGTTAATAATTGATAATCTATAATTCTGAAATGTATGATTGAAGTAAAAGAAAAAAATATACCATAATACTGTAAAAAAAAAAAAAAAAAAAGAAGATGAGAATGAGAACCACCATTTACAATATTAGGAATAAAAAAAATAAAAAAATAAAAACAATAATGTGTGTGTGGGGGGGTTGCTTTATTCTGTATAGTCCCAAGCAAGACAAAAAAAAAAAAAAAAAATATATATATATATATATATAAAACAATTAAATGTGACCTGCTATGTTTTTGTGTGATCCGCCCTTGCACTATTGAATTCTGATGGATTAAAAAATAGTGAAAATTTTTACAAAAGGATGAACTGTTTCTAAAGGGTGAAGTAGATTTGCAGAGATTCTATATTTCTCAAAAAATTATTCAGTTCTTCCCATGCTATTTGCAATAAACTATTCAAACATATCATCACTTAGGGATTTTCAGAGCTGCAACCCCCTTTCTCAAACATCTCATTTTAGCACCAGCTGATGAGGATGTGATCAGATGTGATCGCAAGGGACCAATTATGTATATTGTTTCCTCTTTAATGTCTTTCTATTTCTGCTCTGCAGGCATATTTGTGTAAAACGCATCAATATCATTTGACATAAAATGACCTACAAGCTTGTTTGTGTATCATTAGCACTGCTTTTTCTGCTCTAAAGGCTACATTAACTGAATAGCCCGCATGCAATGGAGGCCAAGACGGAAATCAATAATGAGAAACCACTTGAATATCAAAATATTCTCTACAGCTGACACCATATAAGGGTTCCAATAATGAATACATGCATGTATTACACAACAATAAAAGCACCAAAACTACAAAGAACTCTGCTCTCATCAAACAGGGCTCAGGATCAAAGACATGTCTAATGAATGTGGAGCTTACCGCAAAGTAGTACCATTTATTTAGCTTGTGAGGGAAGAGAGGCATAGTAACCTGAATTAATCTAAAAAAAAAAATAATAATAATAATAATATTTCAACCAGGCTTCTTCATTTGTCTTGTAATGTTTAAAGTTTCTGTTATGGTAAAATAATTAATTCAAGGTTCATCCCAAGTCTGTTAGATTTGAAAGCTTGCTCCAAATCTTCTAATATTTCATAAAAAACATGGATGTTGTTAACAAAGGTATTTCTGTACTGGTTCTCTCCATGTTGAATATTAGTGTATTATTCTATGATGCTTTAGCTTTGATTGAGTTGTGGAATCCTCTGGGATCCAACCACACAGCATCTCATTCCATTAGTGGGATGGTAGTACAGGAATTAAAGCAACCATAATACAGAATAAGCAATCATAAATCTTTTATACAGTCCTTAAAAATATTAAAAGCTCAGGATTTATCACACAGCAAATAAAATGAATTGTGTGGCAATCCAAATACAAGCTGCTTTTAGCACATTTTTGATCTGTCAAGACATAATCAGGAACAAATTATAATCAAGAATAAATATTTGGAGAAGTGTCACACAAGTGAAATTTTTTTTATATTTAGATAATTAAGCTGCACAAGTATTGTAAGTAAATAATAATAATAATAATAATAAAAAAAAATTGTTTAAAGACGCTGTAAAATATTTACTGATTTACATTTCCAAATTTGGTCAGTCCAAATCGAGTCGAAAAGTACTGTACATGATGGCTGCCAGCTAGTGGTCTGCTACTCGACCTGGGCCCAACGGTACATGACAAACCACCATATAACAAAATGATCTTGTCCCGGATCTGGCTGAATTCCACCTGTGAGTTTGGCCCACATACCGCTTGGAATTACAGTCCAAAATTGGACCAAAAGCTACTTACCGTATCCACCCCAGAAAGAGGCCAAAACTCAGCCACACGTATCCTGTCCCCCCAGCATACAGCCATAACTGGACTACAATGGTGCCAGAATCCCCAGACATCAGCTAGAAAACAGTCAAACAACTGGCTGCTGATGCACCAGAACTCGGCCATAACTTATCCTACATCCCCAGAAAGCAGTCGTAATTAAACTAAAGTTATGCCAAAATCCTCAGATGTCAGCCAGGTCTTAACATTACCAAGCCCCATATGTAATGTAATATTTTCATATTTTGTCAAATAAGTGGCAAAAAATGGTGTAGATTTTGTTTTATTTATTCAGGTTTAATTCAGGATGTCATACATTTGCCAACATAATTGCAACCCTCATGGAAAAAAATATACATACTCAAATCTTTACTGTGTAAAAATATGTAAATGATAAAAAAAAGTTGCAGAAAGAAAATATAATAAAAGCAAGCAATAAATGTAAAATAAATGTAAAATTGTTCAACATAAAATAAATAAATAAAAATACCTAAAGAAAATAGTAAAATATACAAATGTAAACTATGTAATGGATACATTAATATTACAAAAGCAAGCAATAAACATACAAATGATGAACAATCAAATAAGTTGCAAAAGACAACAGAACTGAAACAAGCAATAAATCTATAAATAATAATAATAATAAAAAAAGTTTATTTAACTGAACTGTTAAAAGAAACCTAAAAATAAAAGAAACAAGTTTATAAGCGTTCATTCAAAATGACTGTTTTGATATTAGAGTTTTCCTGTATATGTTCACATGCTGTTTATTGTAGAGTGCTTGTCTCGGTCCCCTTGTTTACATTCACATTTATTCATTTAGCAGACACTTTAATCCAAAGTCATTTACAAATTAAGAATACAGCAAAAGTTATTCATCCTTATTAGGCAATAACATGAGAAGTGCTGCAATACAAAGTTTCAAATTGCTCAGAGAAGAACACGTAGGGAGGAAGGAGAGAGACAGTGTTTTTTTTTAGTAGCATTAGTAGGACTGGGTCAAGTGCTCACGAAAGAGATGCATCTTCACACGTTTCTTGAAAGTAGCTAGAGTATCAGCTGCTCGAGTGGAGTTCGGAACGTCTTTCCACCAGTGTGGAAGAAACAGTGGAAGACAAAGTCCGAAAAAGTGATTTTGTGCTTCTGTGAGATGGCACTACTTTGGATTTCTTCTAACAGCCTAGGAGAAGAGCATACAAGATCAGAGAAAATACAGATACATTTAATTGTACAGCAGATGAAATCTAACTCTGAATAAAGAAGGTCCTTAGCACATTCCAAAGACTTTCTATTTGAACAAGTTCATGTCAAGAAGGGTCTACATTTAAGGTTAATTCCAGAAATATTTACAACAAATGCATTTACCAATCACACCCGTCTTCAGATCCAGGCTTCATCCTATTCACACCTCTCTAGTTGGACCATTTTAGCTAAATCTTTTTTTATGGTCTGCTTCATTATTCTCCAGACTTCATTTATGTCAACGTCACCCAACAAACCTAGTCCAAGTACTTGAAGTTTTGTAAAAACATGAAGTCATTATTAAGCCAACAATACTAGCGTATGCCTAGCACTAGCACAAAACTTGCTAGACTTATAATCAATCAAAAATTCAAAAGGAAAAGGAAATCACCCACCACCATTCGTGTTTCTGGACTGGATCGAAGCGAAGTCCTCAATGGGAAGACACTTTGCTCCAAACGATTAACAGCTGTGATATCTGTGATGTTGTTTGACTGCTGATCATTTGGTTCCTCCTTTGCTCCATCATTATTTCCTGTTTTGCTATCTCATGTAGCAGTGATTAAACATTTGACCCAGTAATAAGGTTAATATATCACTCTTTCTGGTATAATGAGTTATTCTGAAACTATGATGGCAATTGAATGAATGTTATGAAACTAGCAAAAACAATTGAACATCTTAAGAATGGATCACGGCATCAGGTCTTAGCAGGAACTCAGCTCACAACAGGACTTAGTTGCCTCATGGATGGCGTTGAAGTTGCATCTGGAGACAGATGAGCTGTTGTGTCACTAAAGAACCACTTCTTTTGAATACTTGTGTTATTTGAGGAACTTGAAATAACACACTCTTGTGTGGAATGTAGACCTCCCCATCACACTCATAATCATCAAGCAAGCACCAGATTCGTCTTTGGGATGGTAAACACACAAAACAAGTTATTAAAAAAAAAAAAACCTTATTGAACACACAATACCAATCTCTGCAACTTAAGATACAAAAGAAACATTTTGCTCATGTAAACATTAATTGTGAATATTTTAGTTCTAGTCAATGGGCAACAAACATCTCTTATGTTATGCCTCGTCAAAAAACTTTGCAAATCGCTGAGAAATGTGTCTAATTAACTCACAATCTTACTTGGTTTTCCTTTTTAGTGGCATCAACAAATCCATCTCTGCATTCAGCCTGCAGCTCTGTCAGAGGCAGCTTCTGTCGTGATTCGCTATAACAGTCTGTGAATGACAGAATTCAAAAATCAAATACATACAGTATTTACTTTGATTTGTTTAAATTGTTTTAATTCATGTTTATTGTTACTATTATCATTTGTTTAATAAGTCACTTGATTATGAAAAGTATATTTATACATACTGTACTGGCATTTACAAGTACACATGACATTTGTAACAAGTTGAACTACCTTGAGGTCCCTCCAAAGATGTTGTTGCCCTCTGAATTTCTTCACTTTTATATGGAGGCCAGAAGCACACACCATCCTTCACCCAAACACCAGGTACATAGTGTCTGCTAACAACATATAAATACTTTTCAACGTTTCAAATGGAGAAGGGTGAACACCACAAATGTGTCCTTAACATTGATTCTGCCACTGATCCCCAGTCTACAGTAAATACTTAAAACATGGCCTGTCAACATAAAAAAACTACAAACACTAACATGCAGTCTTATCTGAAAAGTATCAATACGAGTTGCCAGATTATAAAATCAAAACTACACTGATTTTAAACTAACCCTCGTATCTTTAGTTCCATTCTCTTTTTAGGAATGACTAAATCACCATTAATAATGCTTGAGTTAAAAGACATAATCAGATATAGACTTTCAATTGACAAAAGCATTCAAATATGCATAGCAAAATCTCACCTAAAGATGGGAAATCCCCTTTTGTTGTAAATGTTTGGTTTTTAGTGTTTCAGTATGTTATTCATCTTCAAGCAGACATCAGTTTTGTCTTTAAATAAGAAACACATTATAAAAGAGCATACAGCCAAAAAAAAAAAAAAAAAAAAAAATTGTGATGGTCATTCTGACCCATTATCAATCTCTGTCACCTGATATGAAGGCATTAATAAAGTGATGTGTTCATGTAGCCATATAGAATCACATATTTACTGAATTGCGTTGCATGTTCCATGTAGACCTAATTTCTAATTAAACTTACTTCAGGCTTCAATGAGAAATGTGCATGCTCAGTTTTGTAAACAGTCTAATAGCACTATGATAAAGGGCATCAGGCCATCATATAAATATTAATTACAGTGTTTGTAAATTTGTACTTAAATGAATGGATGAACATCATGTGTAGTTTGAGAAATACAAATAAACAACTCACCTTATGTAGGCTCCATTCTGAGCTCCGTTGAGTCCCTTTGTTTGTAGGATGCAGTGGTAAACATTATATATAGCAAATTATTGTTAAAATTACAGTAAAAAACAATAATCGGGCATTCCCACAATTCCCTGCATGACCCATCATATTTCATTATATTTGATGGGAATAGTTATGTTTCTTCTTATTTTTAATATCAGTTACATACATTGGGGTGTTCTGTTTTATATTTAATGTAGTTTAGTTAATGTTTACTGCATTATTTAAATTTCACATGTGTTACTCTGATGGTGTTTAGTGTTTGTGTGAGTGACACTGAGCACTGTCTCTTCGTGTTTTTTGTTTTTTGCTCCTGGAAGAGCCACTATTGGTGAACTTCATGTCATCATGTGCTCTTCTGTATTTTGTATGGTGATTAACAATACCTTATAAAGTAAAAAGCAGATTTTTACAGTTTCAGAAGGTTAATATCAAGTTTATGACATTTTTTTTTTACTGTAAATTTAACAGAATTATTTTTTTTACAGTACATGACAGTGGTCAAGTAAATGATAACAGTTTTAAACTAAAATTTACAGGTTTTTCTGTAAAGTTGTTTACATTTATTCTGTATTTTTTCCACAATTATTCTGACAACCACAGCTGCATGATTGTTTTTTTGTTTTTTTTTACAGTGTAGATAAAAGAGTCTTGGAGAAAAAATTTTTTGACAAAGAAGTAAAAATCAGCCTTAAGTGCCATACTCTAAACAGACTCTGTAGGTCTTCGTACTTGTCTTGTCTTGATGTTGACTGGCATGCTTGTTAGTACTGATAATGAGTTTGTACATACTGTATTGCTGTTCTCATTGTTGTATTTCTACCCATTCAAGAGCTAGAAGAATGACAATTCTGTAGTGGATACTTATATATGATCAGCTGTCCATTTTGCAATTTTAACTTTAAACTGTGGGATAAAAACAGCAGCCACTGTACGTCCAGAATCTGGGTCTTTTGAACCGTCTGTATATATCTACGTACATACTGTATATTGTTGAACCAATATTTCTAGAAAGGCATCTTTGTTATAAATTTCATCATGTAGCTAGAGATCAATTGAGGCCATTGAAAGGTTGAACATGATCAGCTGATTCTCATCTCTTGTAAACACAGACTCAAGCCAGCCAGAAATAAGTCGAAAGTGTGTCTTCTTGTGTTTATCCACACTCATGCCACAATTCAGTCAACAGTATGTCTTTTTCTTCATTTGGCAAACCAAACTCAGCCCAGATCTCAGACGATTTTTGATGACCTCAAGCCAATGTTCATCCAAATGAATGTCTGTCATTGCTTTGTTTCTTTTGGTTGACCGGACTCACACCAGTCTTCAGCCAAATGCTACTTCACACAAAGGTGTTAAAATGTCACTGCCAGAACCAAACCAGAAGTGCCAAAAGTAAGCCTGATTTGGCCCAGATCTTCTTGCTATCTGGGTAACTTCTGGTTTGGGTCAGGTTTTGGGTTTGTAATTGATGAAAAACGACACGCAAGAACAGACGAGTTAGGGGCCATTAATAACGAACTTGTTTTGTGTTCGTCTGTGCTGTTTTTAAATTTTATATGTAAACAAACGCTATATGGAAGTCTTTGACCGTTGCACCGCATCTTGCTGTTTTTTTTCAGCATCTCATGCAGGACCGCCACATTTTTTAGACACTGTTTTAAAAAAGCTTTCATTTTTAAAAACACATCTGGATACATCTGTGTCCTGTCTTGCTTTTTGCTCCCTCAGATGTCACAAAGATATGACGTTCTGATGAAGTTCAGGTTGCAAAAAGACTTAATGTGACTGTTACACATGATTTCAGATTTTTTTACCCAGGAACGTTTCAGCGCTTAATAAATGGTAAGCCAATGTTTTCCCTTTTGCTCTGGTGTGCTGTGGAGACACCGTACCTCTTTAAAACGGTTTACTTTTACGAATTTTGCCTACGATATTTAAACAAAATACATAATTTTGCAACAAATGTTCTTGCTTGGAGAAGAAATTTTAAAGAGAGTTTTTGGGTTCAGGCTTAAAATTTGATGGTACACGTCAGGTCACAACGTCTCGTGGACGGGCCAAGTTCAGGCTTCAACCTGAGGCCTGTGCAGACCTCTACTGCCAGTTCAGTTACAGCTAGGTTTACTTGGTTTATTAAAAAACAATATCCTCCTGAGACCTGAGCGTGACTGTGCATTTTACATTTCCCCTTTTGATTTGTAACTAGTAGCACCTAACATACATGCAAAAAAAACAAACATCAGACAAAACAAAAAACATTCAAGAGCAAATAGTTTTCCTAAACATTGATGGAAACATACTGTATGTGGACAGCGGGACTAAGTTGTGAAATTTTAAATAATACCAAGCTATAGAAAGTCAGATTTTTTTTTTTTTTATCAGATTGTTTTTAATGTTTCCAGGAGTGTTGGTTATTCATGATTTTGAGACATTACATCAGAAATTAGCATAATTAATTCTGATTCAAAGTAATGGCTAGCATCATCCAATCACTGCCAACCATGTTAAAATAAAATTATACATTATAAATTCTGAATCTATGTACTGATTACCATTGTCCCATGTCTGCCAAACACGTTGAATGATCCAAGCATCATCTGTAGACTGAAACTGAACATTTGCTTGGATTTTAGGAGTGAATGCACTTGGCTGCATAGGAAAGCTATTGGATGCTCCCTTGCTTCCCATTTAGTGAATGACTTCCAGTGTGCTGTCTGTCTGCACTGCTCTCAGAACAGTTCAAAATGCACCTTATTTTCATCCTAACTCCATATAAAGCATCTGAAAACAAAATTTTTCAG
Source organism: Myxocyprinus asiaticus (assembly GCF_019703515.2). NCBI lineage: Eukaryota > Metazoa > Chordata > Actinopteri > Cypriniformes > Catostomidae > Myxocyprinus > Myxocyprinus asiaticus. The sequence goes on along the minus strand of NC_059346.1, from coordinate 12,087,256 downwards.
CTTTTTGTATGAACCCATTGATTCTCAATGTGGTAATGCGGAGTAAATATAGGATTTCTATGGAAAAAATATGCTAAAGTACACATTAGTGTACATTGTGTTTAGCAGCGTGCCGTTTAGTGATAAATTGCTCAAATAAAAAAAAAATGGCATATCGGATGAAACTATAGACTCGAATCTTTTTACTCAAACAGGTTTCAATGTAAAAATTGAATTAGGTTTGTTACCAGATGTAGTTTTGTTGGTGTTTCTCCCAAAGAAAACTCCGATGTGATCGGCGCAATGTTGTTTTGTCACATGACTCTGTACGTCGAAAGTGTAACTCTTTACTGACAGCCCAGAGTCTTCTAAACTGAGATCAGTCGTTTTAAATTAATTTAAATTATGTGTTGCATATAGCGAAGCCAAAATACAACATCCATTACTTGGATCTATTAGGTTGGGAATTACCAATTTTACTTAATAAAACTCTTATTTAATTCTAATAATTTTGGTGCTTTCTCAAAAAATATACATGCATGGCACCCCTGTATGTATGCTCTGAAAATAAAAAAGGAAAAAATATATATTTTTTTTAATGATTACCCATGCAGTATGAGATTTTCTGGCTTTGTTCACAACCAGTTTTTTAAACCTTCCTTCTTTAAAGTAATGGAGCAGAAGAGAGTTCACAGAAAGTGGAAATTACTCTTTACCTCATAGGCCCTGTTAATGAAAGGGAAATGAGAATTCATACATCACTGTTCCTCCCATCAACCTGCCCATCTCTGTCACCATCTGTGTTTATTTCTCAAAACATCACCATTCCACACTTACCAACCGCACTTAGCCAGGGGGAATGGTTTGTTTGACAGAGAATGCTCTCTAAAAAGCCACTCTTCCTGTCGCCATGACGACAACAAAAAACAGCCAAAAATGGAACCAAAATTCACTACATTCTAGAACTCTTGTCTCTAACGGACCACATCTCCTGTCTTAGCTGGAGGACCAAAGTGAACTGTCAGGTATCTGGACAATAAATGCTATCTTCATTTTCCAAAAGGCCAGAAGGAAAAAGATTTGAGCCACTGAACTTTAGCCGAGTAGAATTTATACAGTCTAACCTCGCTCACCTTAGACATTGTGTTTTCCATTCTCTGGCAAATACTGACCTCTACTCCTCTGGCACTTTCAATAATAATGTTTAGAGTCTTTTTAAAGGTGCAGTGTGCAATGTCTGCACCACTAGCAACACCAAATTGAATTGCAAAAATAATGACTTCTGTAATAATATGCTAATGCTAATAATGTAAGCTGCAATTTTTAACATCTCTTTCTAGACATATTATTTGATCGGACTGCCAAATGTTAAGACATTTTTGCCCAAAACTGGATTAAAATGCAAAATAACCATTTTCATTTTTACCATTTTTATCCCCCAAGATAATTACTGGACACCACTCGATGAATTAAGCATGCAGTGTGAAGCATACTGCTGTTTGAAACCTTTATTGTAGAATAATGCCTGAGAGCATTTAACCCATCGAAATTCACTGAATGTGCATAACTCTTGTTAGGGTCAAAACCCATTATGCTGTATGGTAGCAAATGTTTCCCAGTAAATGGCATCCATGAGCATGAGCAATTGTCCTGGTATGAGAAAAAGTTGTATAACCTTGCTCCACTCTGTTTTTCAATAGTCTGATACTCTAACCAGAACATGAGTTCACCTTTAGATCGGGTCCTTGACAGCCTTACCACAACTGACCCGGCAAGCATGAGCATGCGACAGCAAATCAATACTAATCAATTCCTCAGTCTGTTAGGTAATAACAAGCTAAGGAGGCACTCTGAGAGATATGGCTTTCAGACCTCTTTAATTTGTCATAATTCAAAAGAGGAAAAAGCAAACAAGATTATCCATTCCAGAGCCCTGATTCTGCTCTTCTTGCAGGCACCAGAGACAGGAAGGCTGGGTAATTTAAAGGGGCACCAGTCCTCTATATGGAGTCTCTGGTTAGGTGAATTCAATTTGGAAATTGCACTGCAGGTAATTTAATTCCGAACTTGCCCAGCTCAGGTGTATTTGTGCATTTAATCTAGCATGAGTGATCTTATCTGATGTTCGGAGTAGAAGGTCTTAACCTTTTTCTCTGGCTTCAGATACTTAGCTCAAGAAATGAACATAAATTCAGATTTTAATCTCAATGACATTTGCATTTCCTAAAGGAAATACCAGAGTCAGCAATAGGATGGTGTTAAAGTTTTAGGTAAGCCTAGGTTTTTAGATTTGGTTTGGTTCTGTTGTCATGACACTCAGCAGACATCTTGCTTTCTGTCGGTTGCACACAATGACTTGTGTAGGTGAAAAACTATTTATTGCAAGGAAGACAATACCAATCACAATTCAGGATGCAAACAGATGTAGGGAAGAAGACTGATTGAATTTCAGTTCCCTATCTGTCACTAACTTGACGTTGGTGTTGATGTAGTGACACTAGGGGTCACTCTTGGGAGCCCGAGACACCTCTGGTCTTTGATAAAAGGCCAATGAAAATTGGCGAGTGGTATCTGCATGCCACTCCCCTGGACATACGGGTATAAAAGGAGCTGGTATGCAACCACTCATTCAGATTTTCTCTTCGGAGCCGAACGGTCATGCTCACTGAGCTGAATACTACTGTTCATTCACCTCTGCTGGATCTGACAGCGCATTTCAGCGGCTTCTCCCCCCTCTGCACTGGTGCACTGCAGAGAACGCCCCTGGGCGCTTCGGCAGAAAAACTAGAGAGTATATTTTCTGAAAGAGCATTTTTCCCTTCTAAAAGAGTATATATTTCTCTAAAAGAGCGCACACACGGAACGTCTTTTTAAAGACGCGTCTTTTTAAAGATGCTTTTCCGATTGTGTGTTATTCCTGGTTGCGCTCGTTATCTCTCGCCTTCTGATGGTCACAATCACTGTCTTTCGTGTCTGGGCACTGCTCACGCGGAGACAGCATTCGTGGATGGTTATGTTCTCATTGCGAGAATATGTCCATGGCAACGTTGCGGTCGCGGCTCACCTTCGTAAGAAAGCGAGCCAGCCCAGAGGCTCCTGCCCGGTCCTTTTACCCACGGGTATGAGGCCAGCGCGGCTAGCACTGGGGGCGATTTGGGGACCCCAATGGGACCGCCTCCGCCGGGTATCCCCCCCCGGACCTCCCATTCCCCAGCACGCTCGTCTGCCCCGATCGGGCTTCCAGGTGAGTCCACCGGCTCGTCTCACGGCGAGTTCGACCTCTTATTCGGAGCCCACGAAAGTGATGAGCTCTCGAGCGCAGCATTGGAGAGCGGGCTTGTCCAGTCGGAAGCCTCAGCTGGGCTCCTCCCTTCGGGGTCGATTGCCCAGTCACAGGCTGATGCGGAGATGACGACATGCTTTCCCAGGCAGCCGCGAGCGTCGGCAAGAGTGGAACTCACTGCTCTTCCCTGAACCCTCGCGGCTCGGTGATTGGTTCCTGGGCTCACGGCGCCACTCAAAGCCACGCCCCGCCCCTGTTCCTTTCTTCCTGGAAGTGCATGAAGAGCTGACAAGGTCACGGGAGGCACTTTTTACTGCCCGGTCCTGATCTTTTCAGCTTCCCCGCCCTCACTACCCTCGATGGTGGGGCGGCCAAGGGCTATTCGGCAATCCCCCGGTGGATAAAGGCACTCGCGGTGCACCTATGCCCGCAGAGCGCAGCCACCTGGCGCGGGTGCCCAAAGCCCCCGTCCAAGGCCTGTAGGTTTACGTCGTCTCTGACGGCCAAGGCCTACGGTGCCGCTGGACAAGCCGCCTCCACCCTGCATGCCATGGCTCTCCTGCAAGTCCACCAAGGTGCTAAAGGAACTGCACGAGGGTAGTTCCGCCCTGGGATTGATGCAAGAACTGCGCTCGGCGACCAACCTCGCTCTCTGAGCGACGGAGGTCACGGCGCGGTCTCTCGGGCGGACGATGGCCACACTAGTGGTCCAGGAGCGCCACCTTTGGCTCAACCTGGTCGAGATGGGTGAGACCGACAGGACACGATTCCTTGCTGCCCCCATTTCCCAGGCGGGCCTATTAGGCGACACCGTCGAGGACTTTGCCCAGCAGTTTTAGATGGTAGAGCAGTAGATGGATGCTAGCCGGCATATCCTGCCCCGGAGGGGCTCAAGATCCCGCACCCCGTCTACTCATCGCCAAGGGCATCACCCTGCGGTGACTGCACCGGCTCCGCTGCAGCCCGCCCCTTCGGCCCGGCCCCGGCGTGGAGCCCACCGCAGGAAGTAGACGCCACCCGTCTCATGGCCGCCCAGAACCCATGAAAGGCTTCAAACCACCCTTGAGACGGGCGACCCAGGGACAACGAAACCCGCTGCTCTGGAGCTGGTAAGCAGATCTCCATCTTTTTGTTACCTTTTGCATTTAATTGCGCTGCATGCCCAAGTGGCTGCAGTACTCAAGAGCTCAGCAAGAGCGGTTTCCTTGTTCCCTGGGTCACGTAACTGGTGTGTACAGCCGTCATCACAACCACCGTCCACCACTCTATTTGGCAGGTCTGGCGCTCCAGCGGCGGTCTCCCACCCCTGAGCGGCCAGCTGTGGCACAAATCAGCCCCCGATGTGACAGTCTCCAGGGGTCACGAGGACAGGCCTCTTCCTCCCCCGTCCCAGGCTGTTCCAGGGGTGGTCACAAGGAGCCAGGTAAGTGCTTCGATGTCCTTAGACTCAGCACGGCCATGACGTGGTCCCTTTGGTCCCCCTTGCGCGGAACT